>NW_018128001.1:26320-66633 GCF_001952655.1 Monopterus albus
GGCGGCGGCTCTGTTCTTATCAGGGGATGTGACTAAGCTGCCATGCTCTGACTCAATACTCTGCTTGACATGAATCCAGTTAAGCCTCAGGTGTGTTACGAGATTTCTCCAATCACATGTGACTCTGAAAAATTGAGCGACACACTAATCCACTGACATAGGCTGCTTTTTAGTCAGATGCACACACACACACACACACACCTGGCATTGAGGAAGATCCACCTGGAACCTGAACAGATGTGTGTTCCTGGAATTCCTTATTTGTCAGTTAAAACTTAGTTTGATTTTGTGCACTATATTAGCAAATGCACGTGTTGGCTGAGCATGAAGGAATATTTCAGACTCGAGGCTCTAAAATAACGTCACTGATCCACAAACCTGTGACTCACTGTACCTTGACTATGATCATTATCAAACTGGAACCTGTCTCAGTTTAGTGTCTTCAGTCTGCAGGATCAGATTCCACATGTTTCCTGTAAAAACTGTGTCTCATTGTAGAGTCCTCATTATTCCTGCATGTAATCTCAGACAATAAAAACAGCTCTTGAGTTAATGCCAGTGTTTGCACAGTTCTCTGCAAACAGCAGCAGAGGACCGACAAATCCCTACAACACGCACCATGTCCGACTCCATAAGCCAAACAATTTATTCTAATCCTCCAGAGATACAGCGGCCCAAGCAAACAACAGAAGAGAATGTGTGTTTCTCCCCAAACAGCAGGACAGTCAGACTGTGACGGGGTAGAGGGGCTGCAGAGAACCACCGAGCTGTGGCCCTCACATGCAGCCGTGCTCCTGTTGTTTTATTGCTGGTTGGTTTTTGTCAAAGAGATGATGCAGAGAGAGACACAGAGAGAGAGAAGGAAAGAGACCGAGAGGCACAAACATAGCACATCAGATGTGCACACACATCACACCCAGAGCAACGTGCAACCATCCTACAGGTGGCAGCAGGCACAAGTGTGTAACACACACATTACAGCAAACACTTATGAAGAGACAGGAAGGAATCTGTGAGGGGAAACACACACACACACACCAACACACTAAAGATGAATGTATGCATGGATACACTCAGTCACATGCACACAGAGACACTAACAAGCACACAAACACTTTTATAGAAACACCTGTGAACCAATCACATTCATCCTCTAAACCTTCCACGTCTGCAGCAGAGCCTCGCGCTCACACTCACTCACAGTCAGGACGACCAGGAGCTTTTTAACCTTTATTATTCTAAGACAATTTGTCCAAACACGTTATTCAACTTCACACAGACCATCCTGCCTCCTGACAACTCGCTGTCCTGCCTCCTTTCATCTGATCAGGAGATTCGAACCAGCAGCCTTGCTGCCTGCTCCAAGCTCCCATCAGTCCAGTGAACAAGCTCTGGTTCCCCTCATGCACTGAGGCTTTTTACATCTTCTGTGCCCGTGAAGCCCAGTGTAACACTTGTCCAGTTTCCATCCAAACGTGGTGCAAAGTTTAGCAGAATTTACAGAAAACCTGCAAAAGAAAATATTAAAGACAACACATCTTCCTCCACTACTATTATGCCAAATCAGGAGTCGAGCACACAGCGATGAACAACTGCTGGCGCTCGTTCTCCACTCAGGTGCCATTAACGCAGAGTTCAACGAGCACTTGGAAAAGTCACGAGTGTAATGTTTAATTTGCAGAGTCTGTTTCCACTGCGCTCTGTTTATCAGCACATCTACTGTTCTGATTCATCCAAACCTTTTCCCACAAAATTGCAACTTTTATTCAAATTTCCATTTCTACTCTGGCTTTTTATGCCCAGTTTATAAAAGCACATCGGTGACGTTGGTTAATCTGTACCAGAACGGCTAAAACATACTGTTAAAATGTGCTGGTCACAGACCTGAAGCCTGCTCACAGCAGACAGACTGAATGCAAACCCTGAACCGACAGCCTGTTGAAACGCTGTTAAATCACCTTAAAGTTGGGAATTTGGTATTACAGTAGTTTCTAAAACAGAAATGTGAAATAAAGGAAAACTATTCTAACAGAACTTATTTGTTGGCCACTCCAACACAACACTGACACATCAGCACCTGTTCAGTTGTGTTAACTTCCTGATTCCCACCTCCAGCAGATACAACCTGCTCCTCCGTGCACAGTGTGTCTGTGTCCCCCTGATGAACCTCGGCCCACTGACCCCTCTCTGTTAGCTCTGCCTGCTGTTTGCTGCTGACGGACCCAGTGCACATTGTTTTTACACTGTCATTTGATGCATTATTATAAAAGTATTGCTTATAGCTCTGTTAAAATGCACAAAGACCAAAAACATGAGGTTTCCTGAGTTTTCAGTCTGTCTGTTGTGACTGAGAGGTGAAATCTGATGAAGGTTTCAGGTTCCTCTCAAAGTCCTGATGGAGACACACTGAGGGTTTTGGGGAAGGAGGCCAGAGAAAAGAGATGATCACCTGCTGACATCCACAAAACTCTGCCTCAGTCTCAGCGTCTCACTCTAGAGGGATGGCGGTGCTTAGTGGTCACACGGTGCCAAGACGCAGAGGAAACATGCACTCACACAAACAGAGATTTGGTTTTAGAGGCAGGGCAGCTCAGGGTCGTCTTAGTGGGGGAGCGAACGCTCAGTGGCTGGAGGAGTGTTGGCAAAGTGTCAGCCAGTTTCCTCCCCGTCACCTGAGCGTCTCAGAGGAGCACGCCGTCATTAGACTGCTGAGTCAGAGCAGACAGTGAAAACAGGCCGCCAAGGTCAACTCTGTGTGGTGATGAGAGGATACAAGTGTTTTACAACAAAATGAGCAAAACAAATGAACAAAATAAATGCTGTATTGTGCATAATGCTCTCACGGAGCCTACACTGCACGGTTCTGCTGCGTACACACACACATGCCACCACGGTTGGCCTACAGCAACCTCATTAATGGCATTAGCAAGTCCCGAACTGTTAGCAGTGTAATCGCTCTGCTAATGCATAATTGATGGGCATTCATAATGGTGGGGGTCATGCATTATTCACAGCAGCTCTATGGGGCTGTGTGCCACTATTTACTCCACATTATGAAGCTAATATGTCAGTTATGGGGGGGTTATGGGCCACGAGAGAGAGCTGTAGAGAGCAGAGAAAAAGGACAAACCTTCCACAGGCTCTGATATTTCTGGGTGATGCTTTATTTTGCATGTAAATCCAGTGTATTAATCTCCTGATTAGTTCCCTGGAAACAGTCACACAGTTTGGTACTAATTACAGGGAAAACACAGAGTGTCAGAAAACGGCGCGCGTAGTGCGGCCGAAAAGTGTTATTGTGAACTCTATTAAATGGCCAGACGAGGAAGTGTTTAACAAAAACCGTCTCTTTATTAAGAGAACTGAAACTACCAACAAAATCATACAAGACACGGTTGACACAAAAACTCACGGTCAGTATCGGTCCTAGGTCAGAGCCAGCAAACACGTACATCCAGGGGAATCCAAAGTGCGTAGTCCGAGGGGAAAGTCCGATAAGCCGATACACATGAGCAGTCCGGAGGGACAAACCGCTGGTGTAACCGGTGTATGTGCCCTCAGAAATGAGTCTGATCATATCAGGGAATGTTGTCAGGGTTAACACATGTGTTCAGCTGAGAGCTGGAAGAAGTGATAGGAATGACGTCGTACAGTGTGACAGAGTTGTGGTTGTGTTGTGCAGCTCACCCGAATCCAGCTGAGACTCTGGTAGTCGTACAGAGATTCATACTGGAAGGCCAGCTCCCTGCACAGAGGAATACCGTACTCCCAGCACTGGAGGGGACACACACACACGACTGTTTTCATTCCTTGTGGACTGACTTAGATTCACCCTAAGGTTAACCAAGACCACTACTTGCCACAGCCCTAACCTTAAATCATGTTGTCACTCTAAAATCCAGTGGTTCACATGATGGTAATCCACCTGAGGTCGCCATCAGGGACGCTGAGTCACCACAGTGTGGTAATCCCAGACACCGACACTTCCTTAACCGACGACCACAGCTTCTCCTTTGTCTGCTGTGACACAGAATTTATCTGTGCGGTGCCACCCCACCCCACACAGATGGTGGCGCTGTCCCTGCAAAGCACTGCTCTGGCCATCGGGAGCAACTTGAAGTTCAATGTCTTGCTCAAGGACACTTGACATGTGGACTGGGGAGAATGGGAATCGAGCCACCGACCTTCTGGTTAGGGGACGACCACTCTACCTTCTGAGCCACAGTTGCCCCAAGTTTTAAGCTTGAATTAAAACCAGGAAGTGATGGCACTGGGACTCTGCTGGCCTCGCCGTGTCGCTGCCAGGTACCATCACCCTGGAGACAAAAAGGAGCATCAGGGCAAAACTGATGAGAAAAGACCAAATATTCTTAGAGACATCAGTGTAGTAATAGAAGTCACACACAGTTTGGAGGAAACCTACGATCAAATTCATGGTGTGTAACAAGTATTTTCTCTCTGAACACTGGTTCTCAGTTTGACGTGAGAGAGATGATTTCATTTGTCTTGATCATGGTCTGATTTACTGACAGTAATTCTAAGTATTATAGTTTGTTGACAGGGAACATAACTGATTAAAGGTTGAACACAGAGCACCATAGAAAGGCTGTTCATCCATGAAAATCATCTGTGACAGCAGATCTTGTGTTTCTGTTCCCAAAACAGAAGGACTGCATCACATTTAGTCTCTTTGACAGTTTTGTGTTGCCACAGACTTCAGTGTTAAACCTGGAAATGTTACACATCCCTTTAGATTCTTTCCCTGAATATTTCCGTCTGTCTGTGAAACTTAAAAGTGAAATGTACTGATTACATAAATCATGTATGTGAAACCTTTTAAAGGTTCTGTTTGTGCTGAGTGGCCTGATTTTGGGCGACACCGTCCTGAAACACAGTAACGCACGTCCATGTCCTTCTGATGTTGAGAGATGGAACAGTAAAGAAGTATAACTGATAAAATCAGCTGAGCAGCACAGTAACAATGTGTGGAGTACACACATTTACTGCAGTATGTGCCTGTTACCTGTGTGGTGCTCTGTTGTACGCTGTGTCTGCTGGACAGATGCTGTGAAGACACAAAGAAACATCATCATGTCAGGTGATAATAATCATCTCCTCTCATCTGTCCTTGTTTCCTAACCTCACATTGCCCTTTGCATTCTTTGTGTCATGTTCTAGTTTCCCTTCCTCTCCATTTCCTCTCCTCCTCCTCTAGCCTCCTCATTTTCATCCTCCTTTGGTTTTACTCCATTCCTCATTTCTTCTCCTCTCCTCTTCTTGACTTTTCATTTCCTTCCCTTCCCCTATTTCCTCTCCCTTCTTTGTCTCCTCCCCTCTTCTTGCCTCCTCTCCAGCTCTATCATTTCTCTGCTCTATTGTATTCGATTCTGTTCTCGTCATGCTCTTCCTCAGACAATGGAAACGCTTAAACGCCTCAGAGGCTCATTACTCGTCTCTAAACCTCTGGAGGGTCTGTGTGAGAAGAGAAAACCTGTTTGATGAACTGAAGTAAGGCCAAAAAAACCAGCTGCAAACATTTGTCCTCGTCATCCTAAAGGCACCAGTGAGAAAGGTTTTACTGCTTCAACATCAGCACATTGTGGAGATTATGTGAGATTCCTTGTTTCCATTTTAATGGCCATTGTATATTCTGTAATTAATATCTTTACTGCAGCTTCACTGTTTTATTATCCACACTGACATTTTCATATTTCAGTTGCACTTTAGTCACATCTAGGTGCAACTCAGGTAAATCCCAGTAAATAATGCAGAGATGCAGCAGATGATTATTTCCATTCCTGAATAACCAGCTGATTATTTCCTTGATAAAACTTCAGAAAACAGTGAAAAATGCCAACTAAAACCAGCCCAAGCTGAAATACGTCTTGGACCTGTTTTATTTGACTAGGAATCCAAAACCCAAAAGGTTTTGACACTTTTGCTTGGAAAGAGAGACTGATTGTAAACGTAGTTGATCGATTAGTCGACTGATTACTGCAGCTCCAAAACACTTTGGTTCATATTTAGTGTATAGAAGGAAAGTTTCTTGTTGCTCACTTTATATTCTACTTGTGTTTTTCGTCTGATGCTGAATCTCATCCTGCTGCTGTGATCAATGGACTTTTATTTCACCTCGTGCTTTCTCTTCCATCGTGACCTTTTCCTGGTCAAACTGCACGACTGGGACCGACGCACAGGAAAACCATCATTTCCATAAGAGGAAATGAGAAATGAGAAACAGGGATGAAGGTGAATTATAATTTCATGTCTGTCTCTTGTTTGTGTGTCTGTGTTTCTTTTTTCTTTTGATTGTGCACATCTGTTCAGAAAACATTCTGGGTGTGACGCTCACACCTGGTGTCACTGGAAAAGGCCGCTCTACTCTACAGATGTTCGTAATGTTTATCTCCCGTTCTGCACCCCCCACCCTCGATCTACCAACTTCACCACTTTATCTCTGCCTCTCTCATCCCGTCTCCAGATCAGTCTCCAGGCAACAGAACAAAGGGGGAATCGCCACAACTACAGTGTTTTACTGGTAGAGCTCAGCTATTTAAAGCAGGACTGATGTAAGACAGAACATCAAGTATCACCAAGAGACCATGAACAATTAACAATATTACTCATGCTGCAGCAAATCACTCCTACTTTAAGTAGCTCTGGGTTCTGTCCCTTCAGTTTCTCTTAAACCCAAAAATCTGATGCAACCAGAGCCACAGATGATCCATCTATAATATGACCACAGAGAACAAATTATACAGCACAAATATTTTATGACAGTTAAAAATCAGGGGCTGATGCAAGGTGAGGTAGAATCAGACATCAGTTATTACCTTTACCAGTAGTTGGTGACAAAGTTTCCATGTTAAAGTCCAAGATACAGTATGTCACATGCAGCAACTTACAGATGAAAGAAAATCCCTCCTGTTTGTCCTTTTTTTAACATTCATATGCAATTAGTGTTCCTGATATTGCAGCATAACAGCTCAAATATCAGCCACAGCCAGCTTACTAAATGGCCCAGCTAAAGACAGATCTAAAAACTCTCCTGGTCTCCTCTCCTCTGTTTCCTCCTGTTTTGGCTGTTTAATCCAGTGATTCCTCCTACATGAAGGTGATAATGTTCGGCTTGTCTTCACACTATTTCACAGAGGTGTTGGTTCACCTGTGTATCACTGCGGAGGCTGAAGGTTGTGTTGCTATTGAACTGTACTGTGTTAGACAGAGAGGAGTTATCTAGCTGTTAGTCGAGCCTCATTACACAGTTGAATCAACATTTCTCTGAAACAGTGTGAAGACAAACTGAACATTATCACCTTCATGAACAAAGGAAGGAGATCAGACTGAGTCTTAGCTGGGTGTTCCTAATAAACTGGCACCTGAGTGTATATTGCTGTAAACAGGGTCATTAACGGGTCCTAAGTCGAACAGTAGCAGGACTGTAGCTTGTTCAGATCCTCAGATCAGCTGATGCTGGATGTGTGTGTGTGTTGATTTGCTCAAAGTCACCAGTACAGGACTGGGACGGTACTGGAAACCTCCCTGCTGAGAAACTGAATGTGAACATATTAAAACAAAAAGCTAGAAGCTCAGCTAGCTATCATTTCATCCATGAAGATTTGCCTGTGATGGTGGTGGCAGTGTGCTGCAGAGGTGAGTGAGGAGCATTTAAAATGCCCAAAAGTAAAGAACAAACTGAAGGTGTCAAAGTTCCCGTTTGTAGGAAAAGGTGCTGCTGACGTTAACCTGACCAAATCAGACTGGAAGCTGTTGTCACACAGGATGTGAGGGGAGTAACGGCAGAAAGGAGGAGAGGACAAGACACCAAGAGACGGCTGTATGTTGGCCTTTGCTAATAAAAAGCTGCTTCGTCCTGGACTGAATGAAGGCGTGAGGTTGTGAATGCTACCTACCATTTTATAAAGATCTGAGACACTGATCTGGTCTTCATCCACCATCTCAAACTCTTTTCTTGGCACCAAGTCCAGACCCAGGTGCCTGAGAGAGGGAGAGACAAAGAAATATCAGTGTGTTTTACATAACGCTCACACAAACCTAGGTACATACACCTACACACCAACACACACATGCATGTGGTGTATTATGGGTATTTCAGATGCAGCCTCCAGGTTGTTCCTGAGGATGAGTGTTCAGTCTCAGCAACATCTTTCACATACAGGTCAGTGACCCTGGTCTTAACAACAGTAAACCGGTTCTTAAACTGTGAATGAGAAACAAGGCGTCTGTGTTATATATTGGAACTGCAGTGAGTTTGGTCTGACTGGGCCTCCTCAGTCAGAGGGAGCACCACCCTCCGGCTGATGTAGTTTAAAGGTTTGTCCATTAGAGTTTAGTTGTGTTGCTCTGCTCAACAAACAGCACAGGACACCTCTGATGCACAAAGCTCAGACACACTGGTGCGACAGTGTATTTCATATAACTGGGCTGCACATACATTAAAGTGATGCTTCTTTAAAAACTAGAGGCAAAACCACACACCAGCATCGTCATCATCTATTAACCTGATTACCTTTTTATCATTCAATGAACTGACTGTTTGGTCAGTAAATTGACAAACAGTGGAAAGTGCACATCACACAGTGACGCATGTGAACGGCTGAGTTTGTCCAAACAACACATTGCACTGAGTCATATTAAAGCAGCAAATCCCCATGAGAAGCTGAAATAACAAATGTTTGGCTGAATTTCTGCTTGAAAAAGACTCAGACTATTAATACATCATGAATTAACCACAGATTCAGTGTCTGCTGATTAACCATTAATCAACTAAGCCTGATACGTCTCCAGAAAGAAGAGACTTTCTTATAAATTTCAAACATTAAACAAAACATCAAGGCATCTGATGCAACATGAAAAACTAATTCACCGTCTGATATGTTGTGTATATTCCCTGATCCTGGCCTCAGACCTGGAGGATGCAGAGGAGCTTGTTTACCCATCAGCCTGGAAACTAACGCTGCTGCTCGGTTTGTCTGACACATCACTTCTGTCGCCATCTGAGGACTGAGTTAGCAGCGACCTGCTACTCAGCATCAGCAGCTCTTGGCTTGTTTTTGAGGCACACTGCAGCTTAAAATGTGTGCTAGCTGGTTCTCACTCAGTTCACTCAATGCAATTTCCCAGATTGGGATTAATAAAGTATTTCTATCTATCTAGCTCTTGTCTCTGGGTTTGGAGGTTAGCTCATTTTTCTGGCCACCCACCGACTCACTTTAATCAGCCCATGACAGCTGCAGCTCATGTACAGACCACATCACAGGACCAATACTACTTGTACTGTAGTATCACTGTTTACTGGGTCCTTCTAACAACTGAAAAACATCCCAAGTACACCCAGTACTGTTACCATCACCCTCCTCTTCGGCCACTATCCTACTAAATAGACTCTGTGATTTTGGGATATTTACTGCCACGGTCAGTCCTAACTCTGCTCCTATTCACGTTTCCTGAGCCACGTGTTCCTGATGTGTGTATGAGAGTGTGTGTCTCACTCATTGCCCCAGTCCAGTCGGACGGTGATGTGTCTCTTCACGTCTCGGCTCTGGTCCTGTGTCAGGTGACCAGACAGCAGCTGCCGTCTGAGGTCGATCAGCTCCATCATCACGTGGCGAACCTTGTAGAACAGGTCCACCTTGTGTTTCTGATGCACACACACACAGAGGGATGGTTAGACCCATATTGTTCAGCTGATAAAGGAGCTGAGTAAACTGTCACTCCCACCGGGCCGTTCCTGTGGTGTCTTATTAAAGGCACTGGCTGAGAACAAGGTCATTGTTTTAGCTGCTTATTCCTGTGGAGCCTCACAGAGACCACTGGAGCCTGATCACATCATATCATCAAACACATGCACAGTGTCCAGGCCACCTGCCATGCAAGTATTCAGGACAAGGAACACATAAGGAGAACGTCCCCCAAAAAGGCAGGAATCACACCCTGGACCTTCTGGTGATGAACAGCTGATGTCCTCGGCAGAGGGAACGGCGAGGTGTGGGACCAACATCAGCTGTAATAATGGCCAACGTCTGCCAAGTGCTGCTGTTTCTGTTCAACACAATAAGGTTTAATCTTCATCTCTGGGAGCTTGTGACTTTTTTCTGACATTTTATTACATAATGACAAGCTGACAAAAATAACTGATACTTTTACGTTCATGTAATCATGACGACTGCTGAACTGCAGATGCTAAGTGTGTCTGAAGACGAGGAAAGAGCTGTGAAAAACTTGGTGATACATCGACTATGTATCACATTTAAAGGTCTGTGTCTCTGATATACAGGAGAACCATTACATAAGTGTGGCAGCGGTGGAGGTGGAGCTGTTTTTGGGAACCTCAGGTATAACACAACAATATCAGAGTCAGGTGAAAACAGCTCTGATATCGAGCGTTGACTTGCCCTGCAGGCTTCTCGATTGTTCTCCCAGTGCATGCTGGGACAGCCTTAAACCCTGACTGGGAATAAGTGAGTGCTGAGATTAGACGGAAGCTGGATTGTTCCACGAGCACAACCAGGACTCCCTGATCTTTAAACATGCTTGTGAGGGTGTGGATGGGATCGGAGCCTGGTCTTATTTCCCCAGGTATATGTCAGTCTGATGTCTTTTAATAAAGGTAGCTAATTTTCATGTAGGTGCAGTCGAAGTGTGACCTACTTCTCCAGCGTCACTTACCAACTCCTGCAGCTACACACTGAACTCACACTAAGCACACTGCCAGGACAGAGTGAGCGACATTTCAGGGCTAAAACAAATAAAGGATACATCTGTCATCTCCTTGTGGTGAGTAGCTGAGTTTATAAAAGGTCATTTAAAACACGAAATGATCCGCTGAGCTCTGGTCCCTGTTGTAACAGGCCTGTGTCCACAGGGAAGCCCTTTTCTCAGCACTGCCGGCCGTTTCCCAGTCGTTCCTGTTGGGAACCCTGTGGCACCAAATGATTAGCACGATTTTATCGGCGAGTGCTCCAGGTTAAAAATAGTACAACTTTTAGCCAAAGAGTGCCATATTTCAAATGGATTTTCACTCGTTGCTTAGCAACAAGAGTCACGTGCAGCAGTTCCCCTCAGCATCTGATCAGTGTTTGTTTTTAAGGAGACGTCCAGTGGACGCAGAAGCCAGTGCTCTCTGAGGACCTGTGTTAAAATTCAGCATGTAGCATTAATGATGCAACAACATCTGCCAGAGAGCAAGATTTTACACATCATCTTAATGACAGAGAAAAGTACACTTCTTTTCATCAGTGATGCAAACATCAACTTTCTTTTCTTGCTAATTAATACCTACATCAGACAAAGGTGAAAAACATGAGAAGTGCCAGCGAGAGGTTTTCAGAAACTGAGCGGTGAAAAGGATAAACCCAAAGAGTTCCTCTGACACGGACATAACAGAAAAGAACCATGTGAAGGTTGGTGATTAAATGAACAAACAACTGCTACAAACATTCATGACGAGTCGAATCAAGTAGTTACTTGTCCACTCAAAGCACTACACGTGATATTTGAGCTAAACTTCGCAAGAGCTACTGTCAATTAATGAAAAAGTGAGTGAATATGAAGTAAAAAAACAACAAACAGTAATTTGTCAGTGTCCACACAGAACGTCTGGAAACTAGACTACAAGTCATGATGCTGTAAAGCGGTGGGACCGTAGTGTGTCCGACACCAACGAACACTTGCCTGTGCTCGGTCTGCACATTGACTGAAATAAGTAAAGAAACCATCAGTTCATCACATGCACAGCTTAGGAATTGTGGGGTGGGGATTAGATGTTTCTTCTTTTGTTTTAGGCAAATCAAACACTTCACACCACCTGTGAAGTGTTTGATCAACACCACCTGCCAATTTCCAAAATACAAGACAACTTACTAAAGAAAATATCACATCTGTGGAGTTTAACTATGAAAAAGATTTCTGCACCACATTCAGGAGCTGGAGACCATCCTGAGACCATCCTGCATTCACTGAGCTCGCTGTAGATATATAGCCATTTACAGCATCGGGGTGGTCCTCAATCACAGCAGCAGCACAGGAGTCAGCAGCACAGCCCCAGACACTGAACAGACACAGACTCAGAGACACACACACATGCGATACACACAGCTCGTATTTACAGGAGCAGGAGCGGGGTCCACAAACGCCTTTCCACCAGAGAGCTGCCCGGCACTGGCTGTTCGCTGTCGGTCACTGCAGGGGAACTGTAAAATATGTGTCTGGCTCAGCTCCCCATCAACATGAGGAGAAAGCCTGTGAGTCATTCTTCTTTAGTGCTACAGAAAAACGTCTGACTACAGGCCTGGAGCAGTAAAACCTGCACAAACGAATACAAGTAAAAGCTGTTAATTTCAGCGTCAGGCTCCAGTGCAGTAATGTAAGTTAGAACAAGCTGGCTGTGACCCATAGCAGCAACTTTACCAAACCTTTATGAAACTTCTTTAGTCCCACCATTACCAAGCTGGTGCAACAAGTGAACTATGACACATCCACTGGGAGGAAGTCCATACTCAGCTGATCCACCTTGAAGGTCGTTCATCAGAAAGGTAAAGCAGATCATTTAACTGCAGAATGTGTAGCCATAACGTGTGAGGCACCAACAGGCTCACGGCTCAGCCACTCAGGGCACACAGTCACGGCTACTCAAGGCCGAATCAGGAATCAGGCCACATGAATACAAGACCCCCCCTCTGTCTGAGACCAATTTATCTTAGCTTGTTGCTATTTTATTCCTAAACAAAGCTGTATTTAATAGAATGGTGTCTAACTAACTGACACACAGGAACCTGGTGCTGTGTTCACTGGAATGGATGAAAACTCAAAGCTGACCTGCTCTGACCAACAGGGACAGTGTCACCAGATTAACTTGGCCATGCAGCCACGAGTGGAAACATCCCAGTGAGTTTTAACAGCAAAACACAGTCGCTGCCTTCCACAGCATTTAACACTGTGTAATACAAAATGACTGCTGCCATGAAACGTAGACCAGATCTGGGTGTAGCTCCATTAAAGGTCTGCAGCTGAATGTGTTGCTGAGCCTCCACCACTGTGAATGTGGACTGATGATGGTGGTGAGATGGAAGCTCAAAGATCAAAATACAAAGTGGCGGCATGTTTAAGGACTCGTGATAATTTTACTGATGAACACTGGAAGGGTTGTTCAGTCCAGCGCTGCCACAGAGCCAAACTGTGAGACACAGCAGTGACTAGCTCACACAGCTCCCTCCAGTTGAAATACTGTTTTCATTACCCAAACACAATGAGCAACACCGGCAAAGAACGGTCAAGTCTGAGGCGACCGTGAGCAGTGGATTTAAACCGAGGACTGCAGATTTGGGACATCTGGCCATCGCCGTCAGTGGGAGGATGTGCTGCGACTTGTGACCCTCTTCTGAGTCAGTAAACAAGAGTTGGAACAGGTGCACAACAGGAGGGAGCCGAACCTCCTCTCCACCTCTGGCTGGCCCCAGAATACACCCACGCACAGCACAGGTAGAGATCTATGGTGCTTCCCCATCTGTCCTTAGGAGAAAACAGTCTCACATGTATGACTGAGCACTAATGTTTTTTTAGCTGCAAAGTGAAAATCTCTTTTGTGTCGACCGTTTCCCTCCCTCCTACCTCCCTCCCTCCCTCCCTCCCTCCCTCTCACTGGCTGCAATGAGTAATCACACCTTCACATCCTGCGGGAACAAATAAACAAACACAGGCAAACACCGTTTAGCACATCTTTACCACTTGAGCACCATAAAAGCAGCCGAGCATATCTCAGATAATGATGCTGTTTGTTGAATCCATCCTGGTTCATTGGACCTGATATTCAGAACATCTGGATATCAGTTAGGAAAAACAAAACACAATGAGATGCATACAATAAAGTTCACAAAGCCACACAAAAGCACGGTGTAACACTGAGCAGCAAGAGAAGGGACACAGCGGCTCATGTCGAGCAGCTTCCTGCAGGGCTGCAGGGCGCACCGCTGTCGGCTCAGTCGTACTATAAAGACCTTAATCACTCTGACAGGCCACAAACCAGAAAGGACCTGCCACAGCATCTCCCTCCCATTAACAAACACCCCCACAGTTTCCTCCAGAACATAAACCTACTTCAGTGGTTTATCAAGCTGCGGGTCAGGGACCAGAGGTAACGATCACAGCTCCACATTAATACAGAGCAAGATTTTATTTTGCCTGACAGCTCCAATATCTAATGGGACATTTGCAACACCTGCCTGACAAATAAGAAAACAAAAGGCGAGTTCTGAAGTTCCATTTGGTTTCACTGGGGATACGAAGCATCTGGTTCAAATACTGGAACAGAAAATTAAATTCATAATATTTCAAAGAAAAAAAGCCAAAAAAATCCTAAAATGCAAATCATTTTTCCTCTGACTGATAGCACGTTATGTTGAGCTACGTATCAGTGTAACATCACGAACACTTGTCAACCCGTGGTCTAGTGCTACGTACAGTGTCCACAGGTCATCAGTGGGGAGCCTGAACAATCCAGTCAGGTCTGGGCTGTACAATCAAAACAGGGAGCTGGAAGATAAAATCCTGACCATGCTAGGTGGCTAATGCTACCAAAACAAACAGGTTAGCTAACACATCCAGAAGGAAGAAGGCCACATCTGGATCCAGTCTGAGTCCTCTGGCTGCTTTTAACCCTCTCCATGTCAAACAGCCAAACCCATGTTAACCCTGGTTGTTGCTCTTTCTTTGTCCCACTCTCTCTGTGCTAAAGACGCCACCTCTTCACTCTGACAGCTGCTGGTTCAGACTTTTAGCCTCCCAGAGCTCCTCCATGGCTGTTTGACATGACTACTGGCTGGAAAAACCCTTCTTCTAACCTTGGCTAGGCGGCAGGCGGGGCTGATTTACAGACCGTACTTTGACAACACAGGGTGGAGAAGCTGGAATAACAACAGGAGGCAGCAGAGGGTCATGGAGGGGGGGTGTAGCTGAGAGATGACCAGACAAAACTTGGGAAATGAGCCTTGACTGCAGCTCTGTGTGGTGGAAACAAGTTCTACCACAATAAAATAGAACCAGCAGAGGTCACTAACCAAGCACCGATCATTACCTTTAAGCTGACCTGAAGTTGTCAGTTTCAAATATTTACACAACAGTCTATGTATAATGGATGAGTGTATACTGCAGATACAGCAGAGCAGATGTGGTCACACATTTGTTCATAATGCTGGATAGTGGCTCACTGACAAGTTGGACTGAAATTTTCATCAGGTGATCTGTCCTGGGTAACTGGGAGAGTTACCAATTTGAGGCCTGCTAACAGGACGTGAAGTTCTGGCAGTCTGGCACCTCCTGAATCAGAGGGGACACTCACAACACCTCCGATCCATTAGCAAGCGCCCTGCTTCATTTTCACGCCCGTCAAATCGGCTGCTGTGCTACGGAAAACACAACACTGAGACAAATCATCAGGGACCCTGAAAAAGAGCCTGTGAATATCGTTTTTTTTTTCTCCACTCAGCTGCAACACACTGCCACTGCTTCTGAAAAAGATGTTTATATAAGAAGTATCTTTCAGTCTGGATCATTTACCTTGAACTGCAGATCACTGGCAGAAGAAGTGAAATAAACAAATGATAAACATAAAGACTTTGACCAGACAAAACTGGTCCCACTGATGTCAAACATTTCTAATCTTCATCTTTTTCAGTCATGAGTTACTGAAAAAGTACCAATATGTTCTTTAGATGTAGGTTGGCAGGTTGCACCACAGATTCTCGAGGTCAATCCACTCAGTATTCAGATTTCTTTGCTGTGAATTCTGTGGTGAATCTACAGATTGTGATGTGTGCAGGGTAACGTCTCCTCAGAGTCTTTCAGGTAAACTTTGAAAACAGTTTCTGTCTGAGTTACTGAAGAGCAGTGTTCCTGTTAAAAAGCAGAGCTTTTGTGTAAACCTGTGGGTTCACACATGCAAAAGTACATAAAGAAATTTTGATTCATGCATCTTAAGTGCTGTTCATTACTGCATTGCACTTTTTCTAATGTTGGACCTTCCACTGACTGAAACGAGTCTTTTATATTAGTGCATCTCTGCTGTCACCTTGGAGACATCAGCAGTCAAGATAACGAACTGTAGGTGGGCATAAATATCTAGCGTCTGACTCTGGCACAGCTGCTGTGAACTGACGTACACTGCAGGGCAACATTATAAATAAATAAATGTCCTTCAGTGGGATTTAAAAACCACTGAGCTTCTGTACTGTCACCAACTAGCAACTTTTTCTGGCAGGAGTCTGGCACCATGCACAGTGTGTGTCCTGCACTTGTTAGTCTGCAGCAGACTCTGTCTTAAATCTGCTCCTGACCTTGTGTGAACTCTGCCTGACATGCACATACACAGAGCAATGTCAGAAGCAGGAGGTGATAGCTGGATGCCAGCCTGCCTGCTCCCACGCTGTGGTTAGTTCAGGAGGTGGACAGAGGAAGGACAGTTTCCTGGCTGACTGTAAGATCCATTTCCACCACCTGGTACAAGTGGGTCAGACTTGGCACAGATTAAACATTTGTTATGAAAGTGAAAAGTGGAATGAGGCATTTCCAGAGTTGTCTGGATCCACCGACCATGTGAAAATCAATCAGACAGGAATCTAACTAGAATGACTGTCGCATGGTGCCAATCACTCAAAGTCAGTGAAATGGGGCAGGTGTGAGGAAACAGTGACCTTTGACCTCATGCATGGTGCCAACCACTCAAAGTCAGTGGAATGGGGCAGATGTGAGGAAACAGTGACCTTTGACCTCAGACCACCAAAATCTAATCAGTTCATTCTGGAGTCCAAGTGGATGTTTGTACCAAATGTGAAGAAACTGTTGCAACAACATTGGTATTGGCGATAGAACACTGAAGGGTAACACACACTGGGGGCGGCACATCGTGGTGCATCACATGGTGCCTGTGTGACCTGACCTGTGAAATTGTGGGTTAATGGAAGAGCAGCGGTGCCAACTTGATGCTCTGTTCTGTGTTGGTGTCTGGAGCCTGATGTGTGTCTGCCCCATCTGGTTAATTTGCTTTGTACAATGCTCTGTTTTTGCTATTTGCATTGTTGCATCATTTTTATATAAACTCTGATGCTGTTTGTTTTACTTATTTTGTTTGCTTTAAATGTTTACATCACCCTGCCCCAGATGAAAATTAGCCTCTTAGCTAAATTCATTCACCGTCCGTTCAGTCACACATAATTCACCTTCAACAGTACAACAGATAGGAACAAAATAAAACAAAGACAGAAACAAAACATCAGATAGGTACAAACCAGAGTGGATTACCAGGGTCATTTACTGAAACACAGCTGGCTTCTCCTTTGGAAGCAGAAAAACCCATTCTGTAATCCACTGAACTGTCTCCACTGAATTATGGAGCTAATTCCTCAGGCTCGTGTCGATGCCACTACCCTGAAACCACTGGACGCTGTCGACTACAGAGCCTCCGATTCATTACCCACGACAGTTACTGTGCTCACCGCTGTGAGTGACACAGTAAGGGCACGTGTGCATCACTGACTCCTGGAGGCGTCAGAACACCTGGATCTTCACCTAGAAAGCCCTGCTATCCACACTACTGAGATGTTTAACATCCTTAGTCGAGCTCATAATCATGATGCCAGATCACAGGAGCCACCGAGGCGAACTGGGGAGGACTGGTATCAGCTACACACCTCACTACTGGAATGAACTGGAACACACACTGAGGATTTAAAACTTTGCCAGCCAATATTGGTAACAATACTTACAACTGTTTTAATTAATGCTGCCATACGTGTGTGTGACGCTTTGGGTTGACTGTGCAAAATGTAACTTATCTGTGTATTTAAACTGGTCAGAGGACTCAGTGTGACTCCTCGTTTAAATAAATAGGGACTGAAGTGGGTTTTTCAGCAGAACAGAGGAGAAAGCTCTATTAATGTTAAGAAAACAAACTATGTATGACTCTGTACAGCAGGAACACACATTGGAAGGACACCCTCCACATGCAGCTGAACAGACGAGCTTCCCTCACAGTTCAAAGGTGACGATGCCCAGGAGGCAAAGTGCACGTCCCCATACTTATGTAAATTAAAACAAACCAGCCTGACACACTGTACCAGCTTCCTTATGTAGCTGGACACATGGATGGTGAACATCTCCCCTGATGTGATCAGAACAGGAAAAACGAGGGTGAAACACCAGGCGAGCTCTAAAGCCTCCGTGGTGAATTTACTTAGATAAAATACAGAACATGGCTTATGAAGGACTGATAATGTCAAAGCTGTGGTCACTCATGAAGGACTGGACACTTGTAACAGGGAAGGCCACATGGCATCTGAAGTGTTACATAACGTAGGAGTGAAACTAGTGCTGGTGGATGTCATGGAGGATCGTGACTGTCGGCAGCTTACACAGCTAAAATAACTGAGGCAAAACAAAACAGGCATCAGTAGATACGCAGCTTTTTATCGGCTTTACAATGATGCACTAAAAAAATCAGCTACTTAATGGCAACAATGGCCTTGTCTCCGTGGCAACGGCGGGTGAGTCACCATAGCAAATATATGGCAGTGCACTTATTAAAGCCTATAGACCCTGGACAGACACAAATACACATGATGACATACAGTTTCAACCCACAAGTATGGACAAAAACACACCGACCAATGTAGGAGATGACTGCAGCTACTTACAGGTATGACAGGAGGATAAATCCACTTGTTTCTCTCTTCGCCTTTCTGTTCCTCTGATTCTAGTGCTGTGAGCTGCTAAACAACAATCCGAACCAGCAGAGGAGAAGAAAATCATAGCCTGTCAGACGACTTGAGATCCACTCACAATGCACTGGAGCAGCACTACATCTCCCTCTCTCTGATTCTACCTCTCCCCCTCATCCTCTGACCTGCTCCCAGGATCCATCTTTCTCATTTGTCTTCATCTCTTCTCACCTCTCTCTCCCACCCACGGGCCACTCTGCAGCACTCAGCTCCTCTCCACTTTGGCGGTGTTGGAGAGCGAGCAGAAAGCTGGAAAAGATGCAGCGAGGTGTGGACTCTGGAGTGACAGACAAGGCGCCTGGTGATAAAGACGTCTGACAGCAGAGTTTATATCTGAGGCTGCTGCCCACAGAGAGCCTGGACATGAAATGTGTGATGTTTCTGTGTAGGTGAGCGACAGATGAACAGACAGAGGCAGGTGAGCGACAGCGGGGTGGTTGGAGAGAGAGCCAGCACTACGTCACCTCCTACATTCCCTCTGGAATAACACCTTGTGCATCACACACATCTGGTCACAATCTGATCACTTGTTGAGAAACAGGACAGAGGAAGACTGATGTTTGGTGGCCGAGTTTACAAGTACGGTCTGAAAGTGGTGAAAAAAAACGGTGGATTGTAACCGAAGTTTTCTAAATACAAAAACTTTTAAAAGGAAAAGAAAAGGCAGGCAACAAAATCCACAAGTTAGACAAATCAGCTGCCATGTTCCAAAGCAAGCACAGAGTTTCCTCTTAAGAGTTTCCCTGGCTAGTGTTTGCTGAGAGAAACTATAAAATGAAGTGAAAAGAGTTTCAGTAAACTATTCAAGCAAAGACAGTGGAAACAGACATTTTATGGAGCTCAAGCACCATTTTTAAAGCTATGTGTGGTTACAGTTTGGCTAATTGGCACCATTAGAAGTAGCTGAATAATTTACTATCAGCTCCCATTTGCAGCAAACCCACGGACGTACAGACAGCTCACTGGACTAGTTCCACACTGAAGAAAACCTAAAAATATGAGGATTCTCAGCCAAGCTCTGGAACAGCATGAGGCATCTTTCTTTATGATTTCTAAGCAGATTTATACATGTTCATTTGTAAAGGACATTGGAGTTACTGTTAGAAAAGGTAAGGCACACATAGACTAAAACATCTGTAAGTCTGAGTTATAACAAGAAGCAGGAGTGTGAATTTGAGCCAGAGAAGATGTTATCACGCCATTTAATGGTCGTTATCTGAAGGTCAGAGTAACTGCAGCCTCCACAGCTTCAGCCAAACAACCGTGAACAACACACTGAATGGTAATTATCGGTTTTTCATCAGGATCATGCATGTATGTTAGTGTGGCCCTACTCTGCCTCAAACTACAGAGACACAGACAGGTGTGGTGTTTCAACACAGAGCCATCAGTCACGCTGTACCACAAACAGTAACACGGGCCTGTGGGAAGACACACTGCAAATACAGGAACACAGACTGAACCTGTGCCCATGACAAGGGGCTGGATTTAGAGTTTTCATCACAGCGCTTCACTTCATCTAAGATGTGCCTTTGACAGAAACAATCAAACCTGTGAAACAGTCAATACTCTGCAGATGCAACAACATGGCCTTTGCCCAAAATACCCATGTGGAAAAGACACTGCTCTGGGAATTCATGGGAATCATAAGAAATACAGAAAGTGTGTTATGGTTGCTATGCTGATTTAGACCCATTAATAATTTGATTAGACACTGAAGGGACCTATAAAACACAACTGCAGAAGTCCACATCCTTTTAATTTTAAAGCACATCTCCTTCTCATTCTAGCCTTTGTGTTGTCCCTGCTCCCACACTGTCCACTGAGTGCCAGAGGTTTGTCTTTGCAAACATTTGAAGTAATTACTGTATGTTGTAAGTGTGGGAGTCACTTTCTTAAATGATTTGACAGCTTTATGGAACATTTCTAATCATTAGGTTTGGACACATTATCATACCTGAGGATTTTCAAAACAAACAATTATCACATTTTAACTATGATGGAACTGATTAAATAAAAGAAAGAAGGAAAGAAAAGTCTGTACAAGAGGCTGTAGGAGAGATTCATTCAGAAAACCTGAATGACCGACTGTCTCCCACAGTAGAAATTCAGTTTAAATGCTGCCGACTTGTTTTGTGCAGGACTTTTGAAGACCTTGGGTTAAGGTTAGGTAAAGATCATGGTTTGGGCTGAAATGTCACTAAAGTCAACACATCATGTCCCTTTCTTCAATTCACTGCTGACCTTTTCAGTATTAAACCAGGACCAAGATCTTTCAATAATCTGCCTCTTCGTGTGGACGGCAAAGTAAGAATTTCATTGTACAGGGAAACACGTTTCCTAACTGTGCATATGACAAACAAACACTTTGAACTTGAACTCTAGACAGAAGCTTTAAGACTCACAGGTCTCAGTGATGCATTTACATGCACTTAAGTAACCAGGTTACGGCTGAAATCAGATAACATGTTTACATGCACGGCAGTAATCAGGTTACTCAAAAACCCCAGTGTACACGAGCTCCTAGCTAATCTGATTCCCCATAAACAAAGACGGCCCTGGTCAATCAAGCTTGCATTTTGGTCTCTTTAGTGATGTTTCACCTGTAAATCACAACATTAGCTGCCCCGTTTGTCGTGAAAGGCGAAACACATTCATCCAACAAGCAGCTGCTGTTGGATAATCATCCTCCATCTGCGTTCATCCGTCTTCACAATGCTCCATCGCTGTTCCGGCAGTTGCCACCACTCCCTCTCTTCTCTGCTTCCTGTTCACACATCTATCTCACCCACACTCATGTGGGTACAGCTATCTCTGGGAGGACACTGGCCACTTGTCCTAACCTAAACCTGATTCTATCCCAAACCTTAAAACCAGGTCAGAACCCTTGAGGAACCCTTTAAAGGTGTGAGGACAGGACAACATGTCCTCACAGTGATGGTATAAAATTTAAACCAGTACATTCATTTCCTGGAGACTCACCCTGACACTAACCTCATGCCCCCTTACACTAAGTAGTCAGCCTAAACCTGAATGATTTACATTGTGAGGACGTGTTTACTGGACGTCGAGTCCCCACAGCGTCACCGTGTAAACAGATTTATGTCCCCACAGCCTGAGTAATATCAGCCCACACACAGACTACACGTGCAGTCTCATCTACTTAGACACCGAGTAAGAAACAACAGAAGGAGAAAATTAGAGACTGAGAGAAACAAAGCATCATGGGAGGAGGAAGGAAGAAGCAGAGAGAGAGAGAACAGAGAAAGAGGGACAGAGACAAAGACAGAAATGATAGGAATAACTGTCTCTCCTTTCCTCACACACTCTCCCCCTCTCTCGCTCACCATCTTTCTCTTTCTTTCTCCCATGTCATTCTGTATTTAAGACACTGTTGGTGGTTTGCTCATCCTTTCAGCCCTCTTCCTGTGTCTCTCTCTCCGCTCACACTCTCACATCCAGCAAAGTGCAAACTCCCTGTGGCAGCGTGCAAAGGTCATGCACACAATACACTGAGCGACAAAGGAGAGCACACACAGCAGCAGCAGCAGCACAGCAAAGGACACATCGGTACTGTAGCTGTGTGAGCCTCTCTGTGTGCACCCGTGTGTGTGTGTGTGTGTGTGTGTGTGTGTGTGTGTTACTGGACCTTTCGACTACAGGCTTTGGTGCCACCAAATATCGATTTACTAAAACTCAGCCTGTCACTGCGTCTTTGTGGGCTCATCACTGCAACACATACCAGTGATGATCATGTGTGAGCATCGCTACATGTGTTAAACCTGTATGACATTTTGTGTGTGTGTGTGTGTGTGAGACAGCGAGACAAACAGGAGAGGTGTATTTACACATGCCCGGACTGTGTGTTCGTCTCTGCATGCTACTCGTAACCATGTATGGATTTGTGTGAGTGTTTCATCTTTTTCCACCTAAATCTACACAGGAAAAGCACGACACTGCTGGAGAATGTGCTCAGAAACCTTCTGCTTCCCTTTAATAAACCAGCTCGGTACTAAAAACGTGCTTCCATAAGCTACTGTGCTGCCTATGACGACAAACACAGAAGGCGGTGGAGAAGAAGTTACTGTAATTCTGATAAAAAATGCTATATACATTTGCCACAGTCCCACTGTGAAACACGATGGTTAGGACCCGAAGTGTGTGCGGGTAACCGAGGTGTCATGTGACTGGTGAGAGGCTCTTGGGAGGAGTCACCTCAGAGAGCTGTTTGATGAATCTGGGGCTGGTGGGACAGACTTGACCCTTTTCCCCCTTGAGCAGGTGTGTTTTGAGTTATACATTTCTGTCAACTAATAAAAATGAACTGGCAAAACGTCGTTGCAGAACATCAGTTTCATCCTTTTATAACTATTCTGTCATCATGCTTCATCCCTCTCACATCTTCTACTCCTCTTGCTCAGTTATTAATTTGTACATATATTTACCCATAAGCACAATGTGATGCACATGTCCATCCCTCTGTCTTCATCCACACACACAACACATCTTGTTGGATGTACAGTAGCTATAAGAGGAGATCTGCTTTTTCAGTAACAAAACGGAGACACTGATGTGATGCCTGTCAGGAGGGAAACTGAAAATCTGTCACGCAGAACCCGACAAAGACCGTTTTTGTTTTTCATCTTTTCAGCTCTGGCAGGGAGCAAAGACAAAAGTCTGTTAAGTCTGAATGAAAGCACAGACTGACAGGCCACAAGGAAGAGGAGTGATGAAGAGCACCATCAGAACAGAGACAGTAGACACAAGATGGTGACAAACTGCGTACAGATGCCAGTCAGAATAAAACCATATACTGTGACAAGTTTAAATAAACAAGTGAAGAGGTGGCATGAAAAGAAGGGTAAGAAAGGAGGGATGGAGAGAGCAGGGAGAGAGAGAGGGGGAGAGAGAGAGCAAGGTAGAGAGAAAAAAAGACTAACAGCACAGACCTGGAGGTCAGAACAGGGAGAGAGAGAGAGAGCAAGGTAGAGAGAGAAAACGAGTAACAGCACAGACCTGGAGGTCAGAACAAGCTTCGGACAAACAACCCGACTGGACGTTAGGATCAACACCTGATAACCTCCACACACTGACTCTGCTGCTACGTCACCAGTCACTTCTTCTCTACCTGTCAGTCACCTGATTATAACATGTACCAACCAACCCTGTATGGATGATATGCACCTTCTGGCCTGGTGGGAGCTGTAGTTTGCCCCTTTTGAAGCATAATAATGGTTGTAATAACTGAAAATGGGCATTTAATGGGCTGACAAGGGCAAAGAAGCTCAAGATCCATGAGGTGTCTCCACACAGTGCAGTGTAGTGTAGTCAGGGTAGGTAGTTATTACTTAGAACTGGAATAAAAGCTAATTGTTAATTCACCACTGGGTAAATATCTACCTATTTCTCTGTTTTGCACAACGCGTGTATAAAAGGATACGGCAGCTAAAAGCCCAGTAAAACTACATCTACTACTGCAGTAAGTGCGATGGTCAGGCATTAAGGAAACTATATGAAGGCAAAGGGCAGGAGGCTCAAACTGCTGCAAGAACCTGAAACTAAACTTAGACACAAAGAGAGAAAGACAACCAGTGGCACATCTTCAGCTCCCTACCATCCTGTCTGAAACACACACCAACACACACTCGGCCCTAAGCTAAACCTGTTCCTAACCTGAACCCTGAAGGTGTGAGGACCATGCAGCATGTCCTCATTGTAATGCCCTCTGGCCAACGTTGCAATGCATTCTGCAAAATAACCGCGAAGTCCTTTGTTCCTTCTGCTATCAGGCTGCTAAATGCACTAAATAAATCATAGTATCTGACTATATTCCAGCCCCCCCCACCCTGTCGGTGATGGGTAACTGTTGCTTGTACTGTATGTGAGTCTGTGTAGAGTTGAGTGGGTTGTAAACCTGTCAAACCTAATTGCCCTTGTGGGATAAAGTTGTCTGAACTGAAATGAAATGAAATGGACTCAGTCCTAACACTGCTGGCCAAACACGTACACACACACAAACACCTAGAGTGGAAGGACAACAGAAAAATCTCCACTCCAACTTAATGCAGTGTGAGGACACTAAACAGTGGCTTTCTCAGCATGAACACAGGAAATGAATGCTTCAAACGTGAGATACAGTAAGAATGAGAATCACAGGAGTTAGTCTTTGCTTTTATTATGTAATGCCTGCAAACGTCAGTAACATCCTGAACACAGCTGCCGGGGATCTCACCAAATAGAACCATTTGAAACCTATAGAGCGGTGGAGTCACGGAGCACTGACTGTAAGAGAAACACACAACGCACCCTGTGGGAATGCAGCGCATGTGCACCAAGTTTGTTTCTGAATGATAAAATAGAGAGCGGAGCTGAGGGAAAGACTGGGAGCTTTGTAAACAACGAATCGACTCTCAGAACAACTGCACCACTTGTTCTCTCTTCAGAGCTGCTTAGATTCTGGGCCACACTTGGAAGAAGTGTGTAAATACAGAGGTTTCCCATGATACCACTGTAACACCTTTGTGCCTGATGCAGCACAGTAAGCCAAAGACCTGCAGACATGTAAAGACAAACTCTGTGCTGCTTACCACATAGAGCTGCTTCCACAGTGAGGCCCACTCCTGTAGCATTGACGTCACCTCGGTAACAACGGGGTCTTCCAGAGGCACCGCAGTCTCATGTGGCCTGTACAGTGATAACAGAAAAACACACAGCCACTGAGGTTAATTACTTCTTGTAAAGCACATTTACAGAGCTGGCATTATCGGCCTTTGTGACCCATTCTGTGTGTTTTAAACATATCAGTGACGTTGTTTAGATTTACCTAAACCACCTTCACAAACAGCCCAGATTCCTCTGTCCTCTAGCAGTTCTCATCATAAAATCAACACGATTCATGAGCAGCTACTCTGACCTAGGACCTAATTACTCTTAACCTGTGCCTCACCTGGGGACTGCAGCTAGAGACACAGGACAGAATACAGAGATACAGTATATGAAAGTCTGATCCTGAATAGGCAGGACAGGAACCAGGAGATCTCAGCAGGACGTTTCACATCTTTCAGTTGTCCAACAAAGTTTTCACATGTAGCTAAAGGCAGCTAGCTTCGCTTTAGCACAGCTATTTGCACTTAGCTCCCTACACTCTCATGGTAGCGCTGCGCAGGGGGTTGGCTTATCCTCACACATGTGATTTCACCACCGGGTGTGACGTCACAACGAGGACAGATTCAGCACCGCTCACACTCGAGGTGGGAGAGTCACCGTTTTAAATGAAATGAAAAACAAAGCAGATATAGAGCTTAGTGATATGACAGCAGCGGGGGAGCTAAACCATCAGCAGTGTCCACATCAAACTCTGCTTTTTATTTTTCATCAAACAGCTCTTTAAGAGAACAAAGAACAGCATGTCCAGGACAAAGACACAGCTAACAGCTGAGAACCAAAGCAGGAAGAGAACGAGCCAATAAGCTGTCGACTTAGACCAAGATTTCACTCCTAACGTGTGCATTTAAAATATGAGAATGCGTGGATGAATGAACGACCTGACAGTATTTGAGGTAGTTAAATTACCTTTCATTTAATAATTATACTAACGCTGTGAATGGGCCCACTCTGCACAAAGATAATACTTCACAGCAGCTGAGCAAGAGTCTGAATAAATACAAATACAAATATAAAAAAATGTGGAATAAATAAGAATATATAATGAGCACTTAGTTTAATTAGTGATAGTTTAATTATACTTTGTTGGAGTCTGTACTTTTACAGTAGCTTTCAATGCAGGTCATTGTCATGTAACAAAGTAAAGTTACACTAAGGCACTGACACTTTCACTTAAGTCAAAGGATCTGAATTCTTCTTTGTCCTGTTTCATATTCAAGTTTTGGTGCCTCCAAATAGTTTTGGCCTTTAAAACCCAACACACCGTATGTTGCTTTTATCTCTCAAGTTGTGCTCAATATCTAAAACATTAGAGAAAAAAGTGTTGAAATGCTGAATCAGAATGAGAATCGGCTTTATTAGCCAGGTGTGACGGACACACGAGGAATTTGACTCTGGTACATCGGCTCTCAATGTGCAAGCAGCAGCACCTGTGGAATTAACCAACCAGACCAGCGCTCATGTTTCCAGACTGCGTGAACCAGCTGAAGAATAGGTTCGCCTCAGTTTCAGTGTGTGCTGCTAACGCTCTCCTCCCTTTGCTTCCAAACCTCCATGACATATCATTTTGACCAAAGGGGTCGTGTCCGTCTCAGCCCTGCAGTCAGGAATATGAGACTCCCTCTCTCTCTCTCATCCACTTCCCTCTCCACCCAGGCCACCTCTCTCGTCTTCCATCCTTGGGTTTTACTTTGCGTCTCACGTATTCCTTTTTCCCTCTCTAGCTGTCTCATAACCGATTCATTAACCACAGCCGGTGCCAGATGAGCTGATCTCCCAGCCGCCTGCTGATTTCACCCACATTAGCTACACTTGCCACTCAGACGCTTCTCCTCCTCTGTTCTACTTCAAACTAATCCCTCCCTCCTCCTGTTCCTCTTCTGCTTCCCTGACTCACATCGTTCCCACTCAGGTTTGTTTCTTGTTCTGCCAGGTTTATGACATTTCTCTGGGTTTCTCTCCAGTGCTCCTACTTCTCCACGCTCCACACTTTACTGCTGTTGTCTCCTCCGATTTTCTGTCTTGGTTTTCTTTTCGACTCCCTCTCCTCCTCTTTCTCCTATTTCCTCCTCCACAGTCTCCTTTGTCCTCCATCTTTCTCCTACTTTGCTTCACCTTGCCAAAGTTCTTTTTTCATCTAGTCTCGTCTTTTTCTGCGTCCAGGTTTACTCCTGACATACACCAAGCCCCCTCTCCCTGAATGTCTCTCGGTCTTCTGTCGGTCTAAAGCCACTTTGGTTCCATTTCCTCCAACCCAACAGCTTCTTCTTCTGAAGTATGTCTCTGTTATTTTCTAGGAAAATATTTAACATGCACAGCTGTGCTTCAGACTTTAAAGGCATTTATTATTCTGTGCCTTGGCCACATTAACTGGCTTTGCTTCAGATGCAGCCATGTCATTTGATGCTATCGTATCAGAAGTCCTTTTATCTCGTGTACTATGTCACAGTAAATGACAACCAATGCTGCATCTCAGACGCCTCACACCGTCCCAACACAAAGTCCAGCACATCAGAATGTTTTTCTTGGTCTATGACAACGAAACTGACCAACAGAAGCACAGATGGCTCTTCTGTTCACACGCTCTGTGGCATATTGGACTGAACATGTTCATTAAATATCACAGCGATACAGCTCATGTTAGCACAGCTAGCTAGTTTTCACTTTTACTACCGGCTTAAAACACTTATTTTAAAAAGACAACACACACTGCTGCGATCCTTGTGTGACCCAGACCCCCCCCCTCCCCGGTTTTCTATGCTTTTTCAAACAGGAGCAGCCCATATCACACACACCACAGATGCTATTCTGTCCCTGTGTTTACATTCATTTATGACTGTATAATCATGTAATCTGACATAGTGACCATCAGTATCAGACCAAAAATCGTGTAGTGTGAACCAGGCATAAGACTATAAAGCCCCCGACATACATTAGTATTAGTGGGTGATATAAATTGGACTTGGCTTGAAAACAGCCGCCACTATACCCAAGTTGTAAAATTATTCAAACTTCATTATATTTCACCATCTCACTGGAACTTGAAGCTGTTTTCAGTCTGATCCCCACTAAAGTCTCTATATGAATATAAATCATTCATTCGTTATGTAATGACTTTAGATTCAGCTCGATTTCCTCTCTGACACTCAAGTGACTGCTGTGCAGCCTTGAGAAAGTTGGGAACCACGGTACAGACAGTACACTCTCTCTTTCATGCAGACACACTCTAAGACATTATGTGTGTGTATATACAGTAAAGAAAAAAAGAAAGTCACCTTCGGCTTTTCCAGTTTAGGGGTCGCCACAGCGAACCGCTTCACTGACGACTCACATGTTGACATTTGGCACGTGTTTTACGCCGGGTGCCCTTCCTGACTCAACCCTGACTCGAACCCAGGCCACAGTGGTGAGAGCACTGCGCCTTAACCACTAGCCACACACATAAATACATACACACACACTTTCAGTCCCACTAGGTCAACAGCCCATAATTCTATTTGTCATGGTGTACCAGCATCCTGTACTCAGTAAGCTAAACCCCAGCTCTCTCTCTCTCTGCCCTGGAGACCTACATGAAACAGTAAAGGATTCACTAATTCCAATTAATTTACTCTCTCTGCTTTTAATTAAAAACTCTTATGCAAATTGAGACACGCTCTGCAACTCTGATTAATCTGAAGTTAAAAAAGCTTTCCCAATCATCATGCAAATGTATTATAATGTGTACTCTTGAACTTGGAAGAGAATCAGAAACAAGGAGGTTCAAAGCTTATTTTGAGAGACCGGGGTCTCAAAACAATGGATCCCAACAGAAAACGAGATCTCATCAAATTATGCTTTAAATCGTTTAGCTGCAAGCAGCGGCCTCCCGGCGCTCTGGAAAACAGTCTGTGGCATCATCCCAGACAGACGAGTTGCCTTTGTTTTAGACACCCAGATACGTGCTGCAGTGACTAAAGGACGATGACATACTGTACATATCCTATTGCCACTAAAAGAACAGACACATCCTGTGTGTAATTTAAGCAGTGCACCCACTGCTGTTGCTGTACTATGCACTGCGAGTTCTTTTTCTTGGCCTCAGTGTGTGCACACACACGAGGCGTCCTCAGCTGCAGAGGTCAGTTTCTGAGGCAAAGCACAAAACAGGGAAATAACTGAGTGATTACATGTTAAAAGGATCAAGCATGAAGGGACGCCGCTAACTTGAGAATAGGTAGTCAAGTAACTGTCACAAGTCTTTTTGACACTGAGATCCCACATGACTGCTGTTCCAAAGGGTCGCTAGCCTCCTGCCATGTTACGTACAGATCGAGCTAAGGCCGGTATAATCGCGAACCAGCCTGTGAATTCAAACAGCAGGCCGGCATTAGAGGCAAGAGGTGACGTCACTCTGACGTCGATTTTGTGCCGGTTGTCTACAAACCAA
The DNA here is from genome assembly GCF_001952655.1 of Monopterus albus. Classification (NCBI taxonomy): domain Eukaryota; kingdom Metazoa; phylum Chordata; class Actinopteri; order Synbranchiformes; family Synbranchidae; genus Monopterus; species Monopterus albus. The sequence goes on from NW_018128001.1 coordinate 56,201, forward strand.
AACAACAATGGCGGGAGAAATAAGTGCGGATGTAGTTTTGTTGGCTTGTCAAGCTTTTTTTTTTCCACTTCATGCAAATTTGGTTAGCGTGGTTCTTGCTATGTGCGAATGTCATGTGTAATAACTGCAATCAATGTGTTTGTGACATCAGGAATGCTTTGACCTGTAAATGAGAGAGAAGCTGAGAACAGTTTGAGGCGGAGTGGTGTGCAGACTTAAGGCGCCGGTGATAGTGTCGCACACATATTATATCATCAAAACATAGCACTTGGACCTGGACTGCGAGCTGAGCCTTTCTACACAGAGTGTGTCTCCCCTTTGTTTCACCTCTGGTATGAATATGAAAGCTGAGCTGGTAAGAAAAAAGAAGAATGTTTGGATAGGTTACAAATAAAAACCCAAACAGCAAAGTGCCACTGTGTGCAGACTGAAATATTATGTCAGAGTAAATGTGGCAGTTAAACTAATCTACACTGTGAACCTGTCCCACAGAGACAGAGACAGCCAGGGAGGTGTCAAATTCCCAGGAATGGGACAGATGTGAGGTCACTGCGACAGTGATGGCCATTGGCCATGAAAATCTAAACCGCCATGTAGTCGCTTGTGCCAAATTTGAAAATTCCCCCTCAAGGTGTTTCTGAGATATCGTGTTTACAAGAATAGGACATAGGGACGGACAGATAACCAGAGGACATGATGCCTCTGGCTATAGCTTATTCCATGTGCTAGCATTAGTGTTCCTACTTTAGAGCTGTGCTTGAAGTGGTCTCACAGGCTGGTCAACTTACCCCCGGTTGGTTATGATGGCTTTCTTCAAGTGAACGTAGCTGGCTGGGAAAACTCCCTGCAGGGACAGAGACAGACAAATCAGTTGATCCAGATGATTAGAATCAGGAGGTACGCTGATGATGGTGGTGACAGTTCCTAAAAAGAGGACAGCCAACATAGCTTCAGGTACCTGCTGACATGAATGTGTGAATAAACAAATAGTGTGACATATAAACAGTGGTTAATGTCTCAGCTGAACAAGACAAATGTCTCAGTTTGTCTTTTAGTTGACAGAAAATGGCCGTTGCCTGCTGCATTCAGATCACTTAGCACCATATTCTCATGTTCTTTGGCATATTATGGCTCCGCTGTGCGTAGAGCTTGTTCTGCAGCCCTGTGGCGTGAATGTGCTATTGCCTTTATCATGTGTCCCTCTTCGATCCATTATCTCTCCAGTTCTCATTCTGAACCTGTTGGTATAGACACTATGAGCACTGAGGGTCTCACAGACATGCTGCTGCTCATTCTCCTCAGGTCCCATGAGGCATCATGCCACCTCGAGTCCCCGAGTCAGTCAGTGCCTCTGCAGCAGACGTGGACCCACTGATGCCCTGTGCTGCTCTGTGGCCACCTTCATGTTTCAGCTGTGAAATAAAGCTTCACTTTTTTGCAGCAGTGTTTATCTCTAATAGAAATTAAACTATTTGCTCTGGGCCTCCTATTCTATCAGCATGCACTATAAATGCTAAATACAGTATTCTTCCTTGAATAGGGAAGTAATTACTGTAGGTATTTTGTCTCATAAAGTCTTCCTATCTGGAGTTTTTGGGGGAAAATATGATAATATGACTGGAGAAAAAGAAAAAAGCATGTTAAAGTGCAGCTGGTGCTGCTGCAGTGTGAGGAGGGAAACATTCATACTGGAGGGATGCAATTCACCTTCTCCTACACATTTCAGGGAGGAAAGAATCTATTTTAGGACCAAATGTGTGTGTGTTTGGTTGTTTGCCCGTGTATGAAAACATCCCTGTGTACACTGCAGTATATGAATTTGTTCTTGTGTGCATATCCTACTTATGTGTTGCCTCCATCATCAGCCAGCCTGCATGTGCCCTCATGCATCTGCAGATGCAAGTCTATCTGTACTCTGAAAGTGCGCCCCCCAGTGGTTAGAAAATAAAGCCCTCTGTGCCATCTTGCATGTTTACTTTTATCTCCTTCTACTGTCGACGGAGAGAGATTGTCAAAAAGCTGTTTAGGGTCAAACACAGCATAATAAAACACAAGGGAGCACCTTCCTGTGTGAATGTGTTTCTGAAGGAGACAAAGAGGGTGTCAGGGGGGTCAGAGAGAGACCTACAGAGACAGGATGAGAATGAGTGTTAAGAAGAAATAGAGTAACTGTGTTTGGCCATGCATTTGACAGGAGCGGCTCAGAGGTGCCGGCCCTGCCTCCAGGGAGCTCGCTCAATTACCTGTGTGCCCAGAGCCATAAACACACAGTCTGGAAAATGCTTCTCACAGCTCTGCCTCACAGCTCTGCCTCACAGCTGATCCTTCAAACCCCCGAGGACTCCGCGCTTTGCTGTAATAAATCCGTTTAACCTTTGTTGAGATTACAGAACAAACACAGCTCTTCTACTTCCACTGCTTTAAAGCATGAAAGGATGTCTTCTCCTTGTGTCACCGGGTACTTCCTGACAGCATCACAGGTGTGTGTGTGTACATGTTTTGTTACACTATGTGGACAACTGTTTTTCAATGCCATCATTGTGAGGACATGCTGTCACCTACTGATGTTGTCTGAGGGCTCAGACCTGGTTTCAGGGTTCAGGGGCTAGAGGATGCTTTATGTCAGTAAGGGTCCTGACAGCTACAGTAAGACATATCTGTGCAGGAGGTCATCGGTGCTGTGTTGATCTTAATTTGACTGATGGTGCTGAAGCACTGGTTCAGTTAAAAAGGTCGTCTTGTTACAGAGCAATGGAGGAAAGTGGAGACAGAGACAGGAAGAGAGAAAAATAAACTCATGTACAGACAGAAGCATAATGAAGGATACGGAGACAAATGCCTGAGTGAACGAGACTGGGGGAGAAACAGAAGAGGAACAAAACGTCATCCACCTACACATGACACGGCTGCCCTGTGGACCAGGCAGCGGCAGGTACCGGGCGCCACCTGGCTCTGACCTGAGGGTTAAAGCCCCCGGGGCCAATCACTGGGACGCATCTCAGCTAACAGGCAGACACACAGAAAAAAACGACAGAAACAGCAGGAACTGAGCTGGAGATGTACAGTAAACCCTGGGAGGGAGCCTGTGGCAGATAGATGATTACAACACAGAGACATATAATTAAACACACCCTTCCTCTCCATCCTGTACCTCCTAACAGATGTTTACTGTGTGTCAAAGCCACATAACAGCCAACTGCTTGGTTCCTACAATTGTCCAGGAGACAAATCAAAGCAAATGCTGGTTTATTATGCACCTAAATACAGCATGTGCGTGTGTGCCTGTGTGTAGATGTGTCAGAAAGTACTGCTTATGTTCCCATTTACACACTATAATATTACATGTCAAACTGCCTTCAGACTTTCGGAGAACGGCCGAGAGCTCAGACGTTCTTTGTGACAAATAACACAGATCTGACATGTTTAATTTCATGGGTTGTTACTTGGAAATGATTCAGCTTTGCTTAACGGCGTCCAGCTCACCGATCATTCAAATTAGGGATGTCAAACGTCTGTGAGGGCTAACGATAAAGTCCAGCAAGTTCACATCAGGGACTTGTTTAAAGTTAAAATCTCTGAGTTCCTTTTGTTGGAACAAAGAAACCAATGCCAGACAAATGAAAGTGTGTCTGAGGTATTAAAACCACTATTTTATTTCAGTAACAGGACAATACTACAGTAGAGCCTGAAGTGAGAGAGTCCTGACAGTGGACATTTTGATAGTTAAAAAAAAAAAAAACACTTTACAAATTGCTGTACTGAGCTGAAGCACTTATGGGCTCATATCCCAGTCAGCAGAGGACACAGCTGCACAAAGGTTCACGACAAAGTTGTCCTGCCTAATGTGATGGTTTCACGTCTTTTTTTAGCTCATTTAGCAAACTTGTCTCAACATGACCTCTCAGCATCAGTGGGTGAGACGCATCGCCCGGCTCATCATTTACCAACACATGCAGGGCGCTGTGATTAGTTTTACATGCCTGAAATACTACACTCTGATCGCCCTACTGCTTCAGAGCAAGCGTCATGGAGGTCAAACTCATCGGAACCTGTTGCTCCTTCTCTGCTTTAAGCCCACTTCTCTTCTTCCTCCTCCTCTCCCTGAGTTTTCACACCCTTCTCTGCTTTAAGCCCACTCTTCTTCCTCCTCCTCCTCTCCCTGAGTTTTCACACAACAGTTTCCACTTCACTGTCTCCTTGTTACCGCTGCACAGTAATTACACTGTGTTTGGTTTCATTCTTCTCACACCTGCTGGTGGATGTGTGGCGACCTGTCAGTCAGGCCTGGCACAAGCTGAAAGGAGGAACAGAAGCTGCAGGTGTTTCCCTCCGTCGTCTCTAGTACCGTGCTTTCTTCTTCTGTTTCATCCTTCTACTGCTCCCTAGCAGCTTCTCTCCTAACCCCGACCCCGACACTCCCTTCTACTCTGTTCTATTCTGAGAAGGTCTGTTGTGTTCAGTGTCTCTGTTGGAAGTGAGAACAAGACTTGTGTAATTCTGACATAATGAACTCTGGTGTATAATTTCACACAGTGGCTCTGACTCGGCCTGGATGATAAAATAACAGTGATTACATCACAAGTGCACAACTTCATCTTTTGTTTGATTCTTCAGTGAGTGGCTTTCTGACGAGTCTGAGCAGGAGACATTTCCACTTCAACAAGACCGGGCTGTTAGCTTCATAAAAGGCAACAGGCACAACGAATGCACATAGATTCTGTTCTCTACTTTAGTCTTCACACTGCACTTCTGCTCACGGCTGATATTTTTGGAAGACTGGTCACATCTGCACATGCTCCGTGTAACAAACTAAAACATCAGTTTGGTACCTGCATCTTTCCTGCTGGTTTTACAGTTCACGTTGAACTAACTGCTGGTTAGTTCCCACTATGCCAATCATACCGGGCCACCTGCGTATGTTCTCCTAGATCCAATTCCCCTCTGACCTCTGACTGTGCGAGCGCTGTCAGAACGCTCAGATCAGAATCCATGTGGTCGTTTTAACGTCTCCTCCTCTGCACATATGGCCTGATGTCGTCATTCAGCATCGGACCCTCACAGACCGGTAACAATAAACATGGAGGACAGCGACGGGGTCTTCACTGCAGTGAAGACAGCAGTGTCACCAGGAGCCTGATCCATCAGACAACAACAGTCAACAGAAGATAAGAAACTTGCTGAATCACTCCAGACTGTGTTATTCTGTCCTGACACAGAGAAACTGCTGCTGCTGCATATCTTCAGTTTTTACACTCATAACTCCTTGTGTTTTGTGGCTGTTGTTTTGTAGGATGAGATTAGGTTCTCACTCAGAACAAACTGCAGCACATTTCGCCTCCATCCCGCCCTGCTGCACTCATCTGGTGGCGAGTGTTTTATACACCACAGCAGGAGCAGCATCTGTCCGCAGGTCTTAAATCTCTATATACGGAATGTCAACAGTCATTTTCCTCCCAGTGAGTACACTGGTCCTCGAACCTGGCCGACAGGAAGTCACATAAGTGTGAGTAAACACATGTGCACTTGAACAGATCCTCTCTCTCTGTGTACATTACATACAAACACTCAACCAGTCTGCTGGTGGCTCACAGATCCAGACAGTGCTGGACCAGGTTTGTGTGGTGCATCAACTCCACGCACGGCTCCCTGCAGATACACACCCGCCGTCTGTGGCGAGGAGCTCGACATGCACAGACAGATGTGCACGAAAAGTGTTGAAGATTAATCTGATGTCAGATGACAATGATTGGATGAAGACTTCTAGTTAGTTTTAAAAACCCCAAACACTAAGAAATAGTGTAAGAACTATGGTTCATGATGTACTTACAGGCTCTGCAGCTGTACTGCCCACTGACGCTTTCTATAAAAACAACTGGTGACTGATCAGTGGATAATCTAATTATGAAAGATACAGAATCTTGCAAAAGCTTTATGCAAATAAACCAAAGTGAGTTCAAACCCTAGGCAGCACAAATGGAGCCTGGCTGGAACTTTAATGAGCTGAGTGTGTAAGCAGCTGCAGCATCAAGCAAAGATCAAACATCCCGACACTTTTAAGTCATATTTGCACACAGTGGGTTTATATTAATGCACAGACTTTAATGTCTACCACTGCATGCTAAGAAGCCAGGCTACAGACACTGGACTCAGATTCTGATTCCAAATCATTTTACTTTATAAACTACCAATTACACAGAGCAAAAGAAAAATGATATCATTCGGTCTAAATATTTGCTGTAGGATTGTTCTCAACATCTTAGACATTAGGTTGAAATATGTGGACCTAAATATTTTTATGAAGCGATTAGTGCTGGTCTGTTCTACTGGTATTTTTTAGCAGCCTGCTACATACAGCGATGCTGATATCAGACTGGGGTTTTTGCCGTAAGCAGCAGAGCAGAGAGCCAACCTGGGCTGATCCAGGTTGGGATGAATTCATGACAGGAGCTAATGTATAGTCTCAACAGCCTCGCTGATTGTGTGTGTGTGTGTGTGTGTGTGTCCTTTGTTTCCGACATTCTAGCCTAACTGGTCTCACATCTGCTGAAAGGTGAGTGGGCGAGCAGCTGCTTCCGCTGAGCCGAGCCAAGCAGAGATGGTCACTTCTTGCTCTGTGTGTGTGTTTACACCTTTTACAGTAGTTGGCAGACAGCTGTGTTCACCTTGACAAAGTAGAACACACACAAATATGACCTTCAATGCCCACACACAGGTACACACACACACACACTTTCTTTAGATGGATTTTCTACTCCACTGCTAATGCTAACTCCATATTCTTCATTTTTGGTTAAACACTAAGACTAGATGCTACAGGGCGTATTGCTGCCCTCTGCTGGTCGCTCTATGTTGCTCCTTTTCATCAGTCTTATATTCTGCTGTTTAATCTTGCAGGTAGCTCAAGAACTGCTCAATTTTACTCCAAGAATCCAGGTTGAGTAAGGTGCACATATTAAAACAGCTTCTCCCTTTGATGACTCAGCGTCTTACAGCCTCTGATCTGCCACCTGGGTGTTTTCCAGCCCATTCCTAAGCCCACAGTGCCCCAAACTCCTACAACCAAATTCTCTTTTACAAACTAAACAACTTAGTTCTGGATTTTCAAACAGGACCTCCCTTCATTTCCTGTCTCCCATGACTTTTGCCACATCTGATTTACAGCCTGATGACTGAACCACACTCTGGCCATAGCCTGCTCTCAGTTGTACACTTCAACAGTGGCAGAAATAGTAACCAACAAAGTATACTGGTGCCTAAAGCTCACTGCACAGCATCTCTCACTGCTATGACCTTTACTGCACGTCTGCACCCATGAGACTCATACTTTGGGTTTGTCACACACATTCTTGTAGTTTATGTTGGAACAAAACAACGTGAGCTCCTGTTTTCATTGTTTAAAAATGACATCATTATGTACTGAGGGTGCTGCCCAGTAATTATGCCAAAAACACTTTTCTAAACCCTCTTGTAAACTCAAGGACATGGTCTGGGTTTAAGAAATCATTATTGCTTATTCTTATTCTTGACAGACTTGTGGGATGTCGTTAACTGCAGCTGCAGGGTATGTCTGTGCCAGACGAGACTGTTTCTTTGCATTTATCATCATGTCACATCATTATCACAGTTACTGTGATGTACAGAGCATCTCAACGAGACAGGAACTGCCACAGGCTGAAGGATCAGGCCTCATGCTGCAGAACTGTGCTCCATCAAACAGACTATGTTACTTCTGTTCCTGAGAATTTCTGCTGTCAATCAGCTGCCACAGGTCTCCTGCCATCATTCAGAGGGGTGTAAAGAACTGCAGGCTACGTTAAAGGATACAACACATCAAATGCTGCAAGACACAGCTGTGTTGACTAACATGTCACCGATGCAGCGTTAATTTCATGGAGGAAAGCTATGATGAAAAATATTTGTTGACTGTCAGTCAGGAATCTTTGTGTTGCTATCAAAAGGACGAATGTGGGCAGTCGACCACCTAAATCTTCGTCCTGATGTCGGCTAAACAAACCTCACAGTGTTCATGCTCCCCCACAGTTTAGCTTCTCCTCTCAGGCTGAACCAGTGGGTTTTAGTCTGAATCAGCTTCTGCAGAGCACGAGGACAGATGTACACCTGTAACCATGGTAACTGTACATGACAAAGACAGACACCTGTAACCATGGTAACCGTACATCTCCCTACCCTGTATGTATAAACAAACAAACTGTACACAACAAAGACAGAAACAGCTGCAGCCTCGACATGTTTAGACGATATAAGCATCAAAAACCTGGAGTGTGTTTAGCTTTCAATGACTAAAACTAACAAAAATCAAAAGACTAAAGTTTGAATAAACTCAGACACATTTTTGTCAAAAGATTAAAACTAATCCGTAGGTGTCAATATCAACACTGCCCTGATGCAGCCAGTAACACTGGAGCACAGCGCCCGTGCCTTTACTGCACGTGGCAAACAGAATGAGTGGCATTAGTTCTGAGTTCCGTTACCAGGAGTAAAGGCACCAACTTGCCACGTCCTCATAGTCCCGGCATCTCTACATGCCTTTATTTAATCAGTAACACAACAGGTTGAACCTCCACCCAGCAGCCACACTGAACATCACACAACACAAAGTGCGTTACAGAACAAACTGCAGCAGTGGGGAAACGCTGTACCGTGGGTTCACATGGTGACATATTTGGCCTCTGGGAATCTAGACTCCTTAAGCAGCTAATTAAGGCAACGTCTCTGCTTAACACAAGGACTGTTAGTAGCTCAGGCGGTTTTTGTGCCACAGGCAGAATTTTAGAGGAATGGAGGTCATGAATCCAACATGCAGCCTTTGGGAAAAGAAGAGTTTTTGCCTGGTTTCACTAATGATTCATCAGATCAGATGCTTCTCTCTTACATTACATTTACTCCTTTGTTTTCTCTGCTGTTCACTTAATGAATGTTTAGTCAGTTCAGCAGAGAAACTGAAATCCCTTTTAATATAAACCATTAGGTACATGCTACAACAGGCCTGCAACACAACGGCATTGCACAGACTAGTGTTTGATATTTAGCCTCACCTTGTTGATATAAATGGGGTGGGCAAAATAACAGAAACACCTTCTAGCACAATACAGCAAACACAACCACCGTACAGTTGCATCATCACCTCTGGGTTTCACGACTGATTAACAGACTGGGGGAGTTTTAGTCATGTGACATCCTAGTTCAGTTACACTTGAATGTTAAAGTATAAAATTCAAGCTGTGATCTTCACTTTAACGTCATCTCCATCATATATCACCCCACTGTGTGACGCACAAACTCTGCCTGACAGTAACACAAAGATAAACAGAGAGGAAGACAAAAGACAGATGAGATGTGGAAAGAAAAATTAAAGCAGAACTTTAAGAGGAAGGACGTGCCCTCAGTGAAGCAGAGTGATAGGAGATGTGAGCCTCTTACCTTCACATTCGGCTTTCTCATCAAGAATCCTCTGTACCATCCTGAAAGAAAACACAAACATGAGTGACTCAGGCAGACGAAGAAGTGAAAAGTAAAAAAAGTAAAGGTTATAAGCCAGCCCTCTGAATATGCAAGGCAACCTCTTCCAATGAAGCGATCTTATGTTTGTTTACAGAGAAAAAGAAACTCCATCTTAAAAGGACCAAACCAGTGACTGAAAATACATTCAACAATACAACAGCACAGTATTTAATGTATGATTCACTGCTAAGCTACACATCTACTCACAGAAGCTTCATATTTAATGTACAGCTAACAAAACATTCTAACATATTAAAGTTTAATCACACAGAAACCTTTTGTGTGAGGACAAGATGGGGCTGATGTTCATCTTAACGTCTTGAGTTGAGAGTTAGAGTCCAGGATCTTGCTGCAACTTTTAGAGTTTAATGTCTGTTATAAGATTATGAGCTGCAGCTCCATCACTTCATGGCAGGCAGCCGGCTCTACTGTCCAAGGCCACAGGTTTTCCATGTGAATGGGGAGTGAATAAAAGCTTTCAAATGATAAGCACTGAAAATACACACGAGTGAGGGAAGGATGGAACGGGAGATTGACAGGTGGATCGGTGCAGCTTCTGCAGTAATGCAGTCGATGTACCGGTCCGTCGTGGTGAAGAAGGAGCTGAGCTGTAAGGCGAAGCTCTCGATTTACTGGTCAATCTACGTTCCGACTCTCACCTATGGTCATGAACTTTGGGTCATGACCGAAAGGGCAAGATCCCGGATACAGGCGGCCGAAATGAGCTTTCTCCGCAGGGCGGCCGGGCGCACCCTTAGAGATAGGGTGAGGAGCTCGGTCACCCGGGAGGAGCTCAGAGTAGAACCGCTGCTCCTCCACATCGAGAGGAGCCAGCTGAGGTGGCTCGGGCATCTGTTTCGGATGCCTCCTGGGCGCCTTCCTAGGGAGGTGTTCCGGGCATGTCCCACCGG
>NW_018128001.1:66736-118688 GCF_001952655.1 Monopterus albus
GGAGAGAGGGAAGTCTGGGCATCTTTGCTTAGACTGCTGCCCCCACGACCCGGTCCCGGATAAGCGGAGGAAAATAGATGGATGGATGGATGGAAATACACAGCTCTAGAAAATCAGTTATGGAAAAGCAAGGCCACATTTTCTGTCTGCTGTCTCTCCTTGACTGGACAAAGGTAAGTTGTTCCACCTACAGAATAAAATCTAATGTAAGGTCAGTCTCATAACCCTGTGTGCCCTATAGCATTTCTAAATGTGTGTGTGCAAGTCAGAGAAAGCACGCGGATTCATCAGATGCCTCTGTGCAGCAGAAAGCCGTCATGAAAAATGACTCAACTTGAAGTAAAACCATGACAGCTGGAAATGTATCCAGGGACTAGAGGAAAGTTCAGAGACGTCCTCTCAGTCTGTGGGGACGTCATTTGTCTCCAGTCAAGAGAAAACAAAAACGATTGTGTCTCAGGCTCTTGGAAATGTAAGGAGTGTTTGTCAGTGACAGACGGAAGAAACAAAGACATTTATTTACTTCAAAATGATGCATATTGTTGCCTTCTTAGCCCACCACAGTGAACACTGCTAGGAAGCCACTTTGTCAGTGTTGACAAAACTGAATCACCATGATGTCGGCCTTGGGCTCTAAGAATCACTTTTTAAGACAGTTGTAAAAAGAAAAGCTGAGCATGTTCCTGTCAGACTGTAAACTGGTACTTACCTGAGACAGCAGCCTCCCTGTTCCTGATTAAACCTTTAGGACAATAATCCACTGCATCAGTTCTTTATATGAACCTCCATCTCATCCTCTTACAGGATCCTGAGATCCATTTCTCAGCAGTTCTCTATAATCTGATATGAATATGGAGACAGAGGCTTAATTAGTCGGGTAATTAATAACCAATCCAGATTCATTTATCACCTAGTTAAGATGGCTGTGTTTACTCCCCAGACTCTCATCTATATGGTAATCAGACTGGGACGGGACCAGCAGTGTCTGGGTCTATTTGTTGAGAGAGGGTTGAGAGGAGGACATGTGTACATGTGTGTGTGTGTGTGTGTGTGTGTGTGTGTGTGGAGACGTTGTGGGGTATAAATCTGTTTATACAGTCACACTGTGGGGACAAATAGCGAGTTCCATAAAGTTAATCATTAAATTTTAGGGTGAAGATGCAGATTAAAGGCGCATTTCCTTGTATCTCTCACCACTTGCCGCCATTATATCTAGTCACAATGTCCCCTGTCACTTTTATGCTGATGATATCCAAATCTATATGCCGCTGGTTCAACCTGAGGCAGGTTCGTTTGGTGCACTACAAAACTGTCTGCACGATGTTAAAACTTGGCTAACTCAGAATCTCCTTTACTTAAATGAAGGCAAATCGGAATTTATTGTTATCACTCCCCATTCGGATGGAAGTGTAGTGGATCTTGGCACATATGCCCCCTCGCTCTCTAATCTGGGGGTAATTTTTGATGTCAATTTTAACTTTGATAAGCAGATCAAGTCAGTAGTAAAAACTAGCTTTTACCAGCTAAGACTGTTGGCAAAGGTAAAGCCATTTCTCTGTCATAGTGACTTAGAGAAAGCCATTCATGCGTTTGTGACTTCCCGGCTTGATTATTGTAATGCCCTGTATTCCGGTTTATCTCAATCATCACTCTCCAGGCTCCAACTTGTTCAGAACGCGGCTGCCCGTCTGCTGACAAACACTCGTCGGCATGCCCATATCACTCCGGTTCTGCTGTCTCTTCATTGGCTGCTCGTTAAATGGAGAGTAGATTTTAAGGTTTTGCTTTATGCTTTTTAAGCCATGCATGGCCTTGCCCCTCAGTACCTGTCCGACCTCTTGGCTAGATACGTCCCTCGCAGAACCCTGCGATCATCGGGTCACCTTGCTCTTGTCGTTCCCCCTGCACACTACAAAAAATGGGGAGGTCATGCCTTTGCCGTGCATGGCCCTAGGCTGTGGAATTCCCAGCCTTTAGATATACGCTCGATAACTGAGCCGGCAGCGTTTAAGTCAGCGTTAAAAACGCATCTTTTTAAACAAGCTTTTAATGTTTAGCGTGTTCACTGTTTTTTTGCTAGCTTTAATAATTGACTTTCTAACTAGTTTTAATATGCTAGTGTGTGTATTGGTCCGCTAGACCACCATGGGTGAGCCCCCGGTGAGAGAGCTGGCCGGCTAGTAGTTGGCCTATATCAGTCTCTGGATATCTATTTGGCTTCTTGTTTGTCTATGAGTGTTTTTAACTGATATTGTACTGCCATGTTTCTATTGTTGTAGCACTTTGTGCTCCTGAGCTGGAAAGTGCGGTACAAATAAAGTTTATTAATTATTATTATTATTATTATTAACTCACATTCTCCCCAGGCTCAGCCCGGTGAAGACTGTGCTGTCCTCCTGCTGACAGACAGCTGTTCTGACAAGAGACGCTGCACAGAGGTCAGAGTCGGTGTGAATTTAAGTCGCGCATAGTCACGTCAAGTGAAGTCCCAAGTCGAAGCCAGTAGTGGCTGAAACCCACCATCAATCCTTCTCTAAGTAGTAGACTACCAGTAACTTTAGCCCAGGATGAGCTGCACTAGCAGGCGAGTGAGACAGATGAACTGCGCACCAAGGCCAATGCAGATATCGGCAAAGAGCAGAAATTCTTCTTCAGAAGAAAAACAAGCTACAAACAGCAAAGCATGGCCACAATTCATACTTCAGCTGAAATATAAAAGCCTAATCTTCATCATCAACACTATCATCACGGTGACTGCTACGCTACAGAGCACTACAGTGACTGTACAGAAAACAGCTGGAAACTTGTTCCAGAAGCCACTTTCCCATTTACTGTGTTTCATAAGTTTCCCACTCTCTGAATTTCATGACATTGGATGCTAAGGGTATTTAAATAATTTGTGGAAAATACAGCTTCCTTTGCATTATGCTGTAAAACTGAGGTGGTGCCTCAAAATCTGGTGCTGGTGCCACCATCTGAGAGACCTGGTGGCATCAGTGCCATCAGTATGAAATGTCAGTCTGGAGCCCTGTAAGCGGTTATTAGAATAATCATTTTGTCCCATTATCAAAATAATTCACAATAATAATGTAAATCATCTCTAAGTGGGAGGGAGAACTTGAGGACCCACTTCTGTCAAGTGAATGCAGGTTCAGACTGAGCCCATTATGAATTATACAACAGGCGCAGGTCTCCATCACGCCATCAGATCAGCCAGATGTGAGCCTTAAATGATGCGTCGTGTTCCTGTAGGGCACACCTTGAGCTAGGTTATGGAAAACGGAACTGCGTGTTGCTCCCATAATGGTACCCAGGAGAGTTTTTCAGAGTAGTTACAGTTATGGCAGTGATTCAGTGGAGGTGTGAGCTGCAGCCGAGCCACCGAGCTACTCACTGTGAACACAGCACCCTCAGTTTATACAACACAAGGTCCTGACTGGTGTCACACCAGTATACATGGGCAAACATACTGGCCAAGACAAACACTGCTAACTAGTGCTATGGTTACTTCTCTGGCTGATAGTGTGATATCAGCGCACCACCTAAAGCACAGCCTGGTCGAGACTGAGCTTGTATTCCACCAGGTGTGGGTCCCTTCACCAAGACCTGTCCATCACCTGAAACAACACCGTGGCAGTGCCAACTCAGAAGGCGAGGAACCCAGGAGGAACCCGGGATGATGAACTGTGTGCGCTCACACATACACACCAGAGAAGCTGAGCTCGCAATCGACTTTATGTTTGTTGTCGTCACTTATCTTAAAATATCCCTGAACCAATGAGACTAACAACCAGCTCAGCCAGCGGGAGGTCAATGTATCAGTGTGTAGTACTAAACAACTCTTAGGAGTAGGAGTGTAGTACTAGAGGGTGGTATCAGACCCGATACTGGTATCAGACCCGATACTGGTGGATCCCTAATTCTGTCATTTTTCCAAACAATTAAAATCATGTAAAACAGAATGAATAATGAAAATATAATTAAATTCAACTCAGATTTCTATAAAAGTTATGTCCATAACATGTGCACAGGGGTCTTGCATGTTGTCTCTGTGTAGTGCAGGACTTCAACCTACAACAGACAGTTCAAAACCAGTCTGAGTTGACTTTAGAAGGACTCGTGGTGTTTTAAAGCAAAAGACACCAAGTTTCCATGTGTGATGTTAAACGAAATAAAAAATTATATGTACCCTGTTGCTTACTAAATGGCTCATTTTAACCAGATCACAATCTAATGTCAGGTCATCTCTTCACAGCTGATAGCTGCTTGATATGAGGCTGTTGTTTCCCATCAGCCTGTTCTCTCCAGGACATCCACAGCAGCAGCAGCGTGCTATAGAAGATTTGATCCAGCTGAGAAGCCTCTCCAGAATAATGAGAGGCTGCTCCTAGCTGTGAGTATGGCCACTTCATTAATGCCGACAGTACCGAGAGTGAGACTCTCATACTTTAAATTGCTGCTACACCCTTAATTGAAGTCTAAGGCTGTCTTAAGTGTTATGGCTGTAATGTATACTTTAAAATTGGAACTTGGGGATTGCATCCCCGCAGCCTGATTGCCATCTCCATATCAGCATCATTATAGCCATTGAATTTGTCTAGGGAGGATAATTTGGCATTAGTGCATGCAGAGAAGTGCCAGCCTCTATGTAAGAGGGCGGGGAAAGCAATTCCTAGCATTTCTAACACCCAGTGTACTTTCAGAATAAAGGCTCTGCAGTATTTCTGCAGCAGACTGTCTCTCACAGACGACAGCTGACTACACTGAATGACATAAGGCATGATTTAGACCCTAGCCATCACAGCTCCGTGCCTAGCCCCAACCTGGACCTGATTCTAACCTGAACCCTAAAACCTGGCCATAACCCACAAAACAGCCCTTTGAGAGGACCAGCTACGATGTCCTCACTCCCATGGTTTGAAACTCAAACCGGTCCTCACGGTGCAGCCACACACATACAAATTGTGAGCTAAGTAACATCCTTAGGGTTAAAGAGATAGGACATAAAATGATCATTGATGACATTTATTAGTCGGCATAACTGTGCAGTGTTTTGTAAGGAACAAAACTTGTTTACCCTAATATGTAGCTACCAGTCACATTAACGAACACACACTCATTAATATGTTCTGCTTGACCAGCCAACCACTGCTTCATTGTTCGGAGGGAATTTTCTAGAAACGTATTTGCATGTTGAGATTAAGACAGAAGCTGGGAAGTGTTAAAACCGCCATGGGGATCACAGAGAGGAGCTGGCCGTGGTTTGCCCTGATAATCACTGTGTGTTCATGGGAAAGCTGTAACGCCAGTGTGGCCCACAGGGACTCGGATAATCGCCCATGTTGATCACTAGAAGGGTTGCTTTTCTTAACAGGAGCGACTGAGATGCTGATTGGACGTCAACAGTAAAAACAGGGAGACGTGATAAAAGAGAACAACACAGGAAATAAGGGAAGTGGAAAGGAAGTAATGACGAAGGGTGAGAAAGTGAAGAAGACTGTAGGAAATGATGACGAGGGAAGTGGAGGCAAAGTGAATGTTGTTCTGTCTTTTACATCAGCCGAACATTTCCTCCTGTCTGTCTTAAAGGCCCCCGGTAAGGAAAAGGCCAACCCGGGCTAATGAAGCACAAACTCACTCATTATCTGGGAAAGACAACATTTCCTGGCTTCACACACATCCTGGCCTGAGCTGCTAATTTCTGCGAGTCAAACTAGGAATAACAATGGGAGTACCGTAGGCTAATAACCTGGGCTCTCGTCCAGGCCTGCGCTAGGCTGGATGCAGTCAATGACTTTGGTTTTACTCTGTGTATTGTGACAACACGAGGCCGTGCAGCGTTAATGTGGAAGCTTTTCTATCTGGAGCCCTCACAAAGACGTGGGGGGTATGGAGCTTAAATCTCATGGGCAAACAGCAGCACGGTCGAACCAGAGCTCTCTATACCAACAATACTGTGGAAAAGATTTTCAGATGGGTCCAGTAAACACCACATAATCAGTATTCCTCAACGTGCTCAGTACAGTTTGACACTGTAGATGTAAATCAGCAGGTTGAATTTACAAGGACTCAGAATGTGAGGCCACAACAGTTAGTGATGACCTGCTAGAAATCTTCTTTTCACATTACATGTCTATGTTGATAGCTGAGAAGTGGTGGCCTAGAGACCCACAATGAGAGTGGACCTTCCAGGTTCTGGTCCAGAAGTACGAGAACCTCATTCAAAACCACACTGGCATTTCTAACAGCACTGTATCTAACATCCGGCCTTGGACCAGAGCCTTTCTGTGGCTCACGTCACATGTTTAGATGAGGACTGTAGTTTTTGGAAAAATGATCTGATGTGGTTCTGTATCTAACATCCAGCCTTGGACCAGAGCCTTTCTGTGTTTTTGGAAAAATGATCTGATGTGGTTGTTTATTCTGCTTTTATCAAACATTTTCCATAAGCCCTAGATGTCTTCAAGCTAAACACTGTGCACGTCTCTGAAGAAAGCCAGAGATGCAACAGGTATCTCCACCCTGTTTGCAGCGATTACTGGTGCTTTACTGATGTTACACGACTGCTGTAACAATGATCCAAGACATTTCTGCTGTATCAAACATCCAGCTCACAGAATCTCATGAAGTCTTACCTTCACATTTCTCCAGAATCTGAACCGTCTCTCCCACCTCCAGAGCCAAACCCTGAGTCACGGAGCCCCGGAAGCTGCAGATCACTGTGGAGAAAAGGACAGAGAGGAAAAGATGAGGCGCTATGAGGAAGGTGAGGAGGTCGAAAATTCAGTCAGTAGTGTCCAACAGAAACAGCTGCAATGACACCATGGTTTCTGAACTGCTGCACAACATCTATGAATATTGGGAACTTTATTCTTCAAAAATGTTCAGTTGCACTCTGGTTTCTAAGCACCGAGCAGATCCCAGATCACCTGAATACCACAGTTACGTCCCCGTCTATGTTCCTGCTTTCCACCATCAGTCCCGTGACAGCAGTGTGACGCCAGCATCAGAGCCTGACTGAACGCACCCACAGTCCTTGTTGTACAAGGCAGGTTGTTGTTAATATATCTCATGACTACACCAGTGCACCCAGTAAACAGGGCTCAGAGCCTCCTCCAGTGTTCATCTAAGTCACACTGGTGTGTACATCACTGCAATGTGAACTACTGAAGTCACTTAGGATGCGTGTCTCAACCGATGATGTTTAAACCAGCCAAGGTAACATTTTCACCCTGAGACACTGTTGTAGATCTCTACACACTCTTTATTTTTGGCTGCTCTCTATGGTTTTTCTACTGTGTGACAGTAATTCTACATACAACCCTCATTAGATTTCAGAGACTGGTGGTTTTAACTTGGAGAAATATGGTGAGATGTGGAGATGCCACTTCCAGACAGGCATCAACACATCACCAGGGACGGAGTGAACGCATCAGCTCGTCGGTTTGGCACGACACTAAATCAACTCAGCAGAAACAAAGATGCCAATTAGGAAACAGGCTCAACCAAACACAGCTCCTTTCACGGACTGAATGGACCAAGTTCTTCAAACTACTAACAATAAAAGTGTTTTATTTGCTACTATACAGTGTATTCTATAATCCAATCAGGTCAAAATGTATGTTTAAAGTTCTGTCGCATACAGCGATGTGCAGCGTGTGCAGGTTTGACGTTTACAAAGTGTTACTGCTGTTATTCACTTTGCTTCTGACATTATTTCTCAATGTCATTTGTTATACTTCAGCTGCTGGTCCAGAGCTATTCTATCTATTCTATCTATTCTATCCAAAAGCACAGAGAAACAATGTTGTATGTTTATTTATTTACTTCTTGAGATGCAGTGGCCCAAACATGTTTTGCTATAAGATGCACACACACACACACACACACACACACACACACACACACAAGCAGCTTGTATTTACCAAAAACACTTAACCAGCAAGGTTGTTTAGTAAATTACACATTGAATTAGGACATAAGACTTTTATATTGTTATTTTTCAAATGATGCTTTAATTTACAGAACAAACTAACTTTTCTGCTTCTTTTCTGTTAATCTGATAACGACTCATCAGAACCAGTTTAATTCATGTTTCATTTGCAGCTCAGTGGACATGAATCGGTGGTTTGACACACGGCGCACTGGAGTAAAAATCAAAACACAGAGCCCTTCATTTTGTTACTGAACAGAACCTGTTGATTCAAGAATCGAATCGTGAGTGTGGCCAAGTCTCGCAGCCCTACAAGCCGCTGCACACAGCAGCAGGTTGGTGGAAGCTTTTGCAGTAAATCTGCCGCTCAGTGCTTGATGCATATCAAGCATCAGCAGGGACAGGCCTCAGCTGAACTGTTAAACAGCACCATGCACATTAATGCACTGTGCACTAAGAAAACTGAGAATCATTTTCAAGCACAGGTTTCTCACTGAGTTGAATCAAACTTCCCAGTGTGACTTGTTTCAGGGTCACAACTATCCCACAACCTCAGACTTCTGTAGTTTAAAGAAAACATACAGGGTGGAAAGTGTGTCTAGAATAAATATTAAGCTTTCATATAATAATGAAAACAACAAGTTACTGGAAGAAGCCTCAGAGGTTGTGTTTGTGCCGACTGATACACAAGTGGCTCCAGCAACAGCAGCAACAGCTCTGAAGCCAGGAACATGTCAGCAGAAATAGTTAATAGTAGGAAAGGGTTAAATTGTTGATTCAACTTAAAGCCCAAATGTATTGAATTTGTTTATTTTTTAAATTTTAGACAACTTTACAGAGCATAAACTGTTTTAGTGTAGCCGGGGAGAGGAAGAACCAACAGAAAAACAGAAGAGCGCTTGTGCATCGTGAGAGGTGCGTCAGGTCGACCTGCATCCACGCATGGGAATCCTCCTTATAGACACGGCTTTAACTCGTATCTCATTCCCCACTGGGTCTGAACACAGGCTGAGAGAGCGACAGTCTCTGACTACTGCGTCAAACAGATGACAGAGTGACAGGCCAGTGACAGCGACGGAGTGACAGCGGTGACAGCGAGGGACAATGAACAAATGAAAGAGGCCTGGAGAGACGGAGGGGGCATGTCAATGACAGAATCGAACACGGTGACAATCCCACACTGAACGGTGTTAATAATGGAGCCTGAGAGCACGACAGCAAGTGACGGCACTGACAGAGAGCGAGGCATCGATGATTACAGAGACAGATGGTGACAGAGACGATGGCAGAGAGCAACAAGCAATCCTGTCATCTTGAGACGTGAGGTGTGTCCTCACTGCTTAAGTATCAGACTGCAAGGCAATGGTCAACACAGCAGTCAGAGCCAAGCTCCTGGCAGGACAGTCTAACTGGTGGCACTGCTGTTATAGCTAACATTTCCCCAACTGTCTGTTAAACCCAGTGACAGTGGGACAGGACGTGGTGTCCCAGCTACACCCCCCCCCCCCTCCATGACCCTCTGCTGCCCACAGCCTCCTCTTGTTATTCCAGCTTCTCCACCCTGTGTTGTCAAAGTACGATCTGTAAATTAACCTGCCTGCCCCGTAGCCAAGGTTAGAAGAAGGGTTTTTCCAGCCAGCAGTCATGTCAAACTGCCATGGAGGAGCTCTGGGCAGCTAAAAGTCTGAACCAGCAGCTGTCAGAGTGAAGAGGTGGCGTCTTTAGCACAGAGAGAGTGGGACAAAGAAAGAGCAACAACCAGGGTTAACATGGGTTTGGCTGTTTGACATGGAGAGGGTTAAAAGCAGCCAGAGGACTCAGACTGGATCCAGATGTGGGGTTCTTCCTTCTGGATTAAAGATTAGGTGCATTTCTATTTACGGCAGAGCCAACTACAGATCTGGACCAGCCTGTAATCCGTAAAATATCTGCTTCAGATTTCCTTAATAACTATAAGTGTAAATTAAAACCTCTCTGAAGTAACTCATAAGTGTAAATTAAAACCTCTCTGAAGCAGAAAGAGGCAAATAGAAACACACCCACCAAACAAACATCATTTCCATTTCTTCGTTTTAAACTCAACTTTCCTTCTGACTTTCAGGCCTGTTGTTCATCTTGTGGTGAGATGTGTTTGAGCCTGTTATAAGGCTGAAAACAAAGAGGAGAGAAATGATGGAAGATACACACACACACTCCGTAGGGTATCAGCATTTAGTTTATCTGGTGGATTGTGTCAATAGTTGGACAAATGACTCACAACTGTTAGGCCAATCTCACCACTTAGCCTGTGCCCTTTGTGTGTTTGTGTACAAATGTGTCTGTGTGTGAAGAAGGACATGAAATGAGGACGGGGCAATGGACTGACTCATGGTCCCTGACAGGATCATTCAATTTAAGGTGAGACTTCAAAAGCATCTTTTAATATTTAACTGCTGCTCCTGTTCCCAAAGTGACACAAACGTTTAATGGCTCTGAATTATTTTAATTAGGACCTTAAGTGGAAAACAGATTGAATATATGGAATAAAGATGTCTGCTGCTTCTAACCACAGCACCTTAAGGTGCCAGTTAGTGCTGCAGTGTTTTAACGTGGGATGTCCGTGTTCGTGCCACAGGTACAGTACACCGCAGTAACATGCACTCGCTTCTACTGATCTGTGTACACACACTCACCAAAATCCAGAGGTCACACATGTGCAAACACACTTACCAAAATCCAGAGGTCACACATGTGCATGTGGTGAGAATTAAGTCCCTACTATATAACATTCTGATGATCTGATAATGTTACGGGAATGTCACGTATTTAGGTTAAACGTTTACAAAGCTCCTGATTATTAATTTGCAGGCTATAAACTAACCATTGGCTGCTAAATAAAAAGACATGCCTTTCATGGCCATCAGAAACTCTTCTCAATCAAACCTTTAATCGATTCGACGCCAAGTTTAACAGCTCCAACTTGACGTTAGCTTCCTAGCTAACGTGTGAGTAGCTAATCCGTTAGCTAACGTACACGTACCCAGCTTTCTTTGACTTTTGTAGTGACGGATGAAGCTGGTGTTGTGGTGGTTGTGTCGCTGAGTTTCGCGCTGCAGATTTTCCACATCACTGTTCTTGTCTAACTACCGTCATTAAACCACAACCTGGATTATTTTTGGACCAGGCCCCTCCATGTTAGCCGCGTCCTCTGGAGTCTGCCGCCTTCCGCTGGGTTGCCAGGTTTGCGGGCATTGCACTAGAAATCACCCAATTGTGTTCCAAAAACAAAACGTAGCTTCTAAATATCTAGAAAATGCAAATATTTAATAAGAATTTTCAAGTCAAATTCAAGTGTCAAGTCAAATTCAAGTCAAGTCTTTTACCAGTGTTTGTCAAATAAGTTGTTTGTTTGTTTGTTTGTCAAATAAGTCTCAAGTCCTCAAATTTGTGACTGACTCAAGTCATGTCACGTAACCCCAGTCCCCACCCCTGCCAAAACAAGTGGATTTGACAAATATAAAATAAAACAAAAAAGATTAAAACATCTGAAATCAAAAAACCTGCTCACAATATTCATGGCAGAAACTGCAGCCAAACTGAGTGTGGTTTTTAACATCTGTTATTAAATGACTCACAGGATCAAGGTTCTGTACCGGAAACAAATTCCTTGTGTGTAACATACTTGGCCAATAAAGGTGATTATCCTTATCCTTATCCTTAGTACATAGCCATTCTCTTGTTGTTAAAATGGTGAGCGGCTGAGGTACAGTTGTACACATTTAGAACAGAAAGCCAAACTGCAGTGTCATGTTAAAGCTCTGCAGACAGACCAAGGAAGAAACATGATGATGCACTGAGGTCAAGGTCAGTGCTTAGCTTGGAAAAGTGTAGAAACATCTGCCATCTTTATTTGCAGTATGTACACAATCTCCTTTAATTTGGAAATGCACAAGTGCTCTGCTTGACGCTTCATCTGTGGAGCCATGGCCTGCATTAACAACGGTCTCTACTTTAAACAAAACCATAATAATATGACACAGAAATAAATATAGTAATGAAAAAAGCATAATTCCCCTTAATGCCTCCTAATGGATTTCCCTCCCACTGTAAACAGTCCAGGACTACTGCATATTATGTTGTATTTTGTGGACCTTGTGCTCATGTATTATGCATCATATCTGCCTGGTGCTGTGGCATGTGGCTGCCTAAGAAACATATTAAACTCACATTTAGTTGTTTGTTCCAGCTAAAAGCATGTGAAAGGGAACAAAGGGGAATCCCTCGTGTGTGGGCCAGGGCTGCTGTGTGTGCGTTTACATCGCAGGGAACACATTTGAAGTGCAGAGATCTACAATGTGAGGACAACAAAACAATAAAAGGAGAAAATTCAGAAAAAATATGATACTGGGAAGAACGTATGCATATCTACATGTGTGTGTACAGTGTGTGCATGTGTGATGGAGGGAGAGGAAGAAAGGTTTCACTTGGTGTGAACAGGAGGTAAAACGGTCAGAGAGGAACAGTTTGTTCACCATAAATGAGTGTCTATGCATGCACATTTGTGAATACTCTGTTTGTGTGATCATGCCCAGTGAACAGATCTTAATTAAGACATGAAGCTTGTCATTTTAACATCCTCCTCGATGCCCACGGGCTCATGCAGAGTCTCAAGTGCACTCAGTGCTCAAGCAGATGGATTGTGTGTAAGTGTCTCGGGATGTGTTTGTATCTGTGTGTGTGTGTGTGTGTGTGTGTGTGTGTGTGTGTGTGAGAGAGAGAGAGAGAGAGAGAGAGAGAGATTTACCTCGTACACTCTAGTCACTGCTAATCCACAGCTGATGGGCGACTGGGGGGGATAAGTGTGACGAGGTGAAAAAAATCAGAGTGAGCAGAAAGCAGGAGAGAGAGGAAGGAGACCAAGGACCAAAGAAATGCAGCTTTTTTTATACGTGTTCATGTGTTTATTTATGTGCAGGTGTAGTGAGTGTGCATGTGAGGCAGATTTCCTGTAAGCTTTCAAGCTACACAACAATGAGATGCAACATAAGACAACCACCGAACGAAGAGCTGTTAGACAGGGAACAGAGGATGTTCCTCCTCAGCACCTCCGCAGTAGCGGCTGGGACCACACCATCTCACATACAGCTGAGATCAGCTGCACCGCACAGATGGGATGCAGCTCTCAGCATGTCACGTTGAGCCTGGAGATCTGCTCCCCTCTATTAATAGGCTAAGCGGAAAAGCTTCACCCAGCTGCTCGACCGGAGATGAAGTTAGGCTGGTTGGTACTGGGCAGCTCCCAGGAGAGGGTGCGTGTTAAGAATCAGAATGAGGGAAGGAGCATGCATGCTGATGGGCACAGTTTTAATCCAGTGGAAACTACCACAGCTGAGTTTCTAAACCAGTCCTGTAGAAACATTGTTTCTCTACTGAAAGACACTGACAAGAGCTTCATCCTTTACTTTCTTTATAGCTTGGTGATGATCTTGGTTGTTTTCGTCAAGCTCTGGAGGTTGTGTCACGTTTGACTGACACATGTATGACCCTGTCACAATCCACACGGGATGCCACCTTGTCCTTCCTCAGCTACACACACTTTCCACTCCATTTTTACAGTTTAAGCTGGGTCTTATTTCCCTACGACCCCGATTCAAACTGGTTCGTCGAGACCACATTTACTCGTGAAGTTAAACAAATGATGTAATTGTCTGTGCCGTTCATGATTCTCTACCTGGTCCTCAGCAGCTCGCCCACACCAGCAGACCGGCGTGCTCATATTAACCACTTGTTTTCACACATTTCCCATCACAGAAGAACATTGTTAACAGGAAAGTGTCTGCTCCACCAGGCAGTGTGTGTTTGCTCCATTAGCAGAGCCACAGGGCAGACCCGATGTCTGGCTCTCCCCCAGCAGAATAAGTGGCCTGATCTGCTCACAACTATTCAGACTAAGTGTAGGAGGGGTATTAAAGGTGGGTGAAGCCACAGTTTGCTGAGAGAACCACCTTTTACATACTCGAAAGATTCATAAAGGTGAGTTGTTCCAGCATGAAATGTACAGCAAATCTAACAGGAGACTCAGGGAGCCTGGCCTGTTCTGTTACCGCCCACAGAGTCCTGGGAGGACGTTGAACAGACCTGGTCACATTAGTAATGGCTGCCGTTCATTTAGGACCATAACTATAGCAAAGGAACCATTCATGTCATTAGTTACACCTGCCTATTCCCCACAGCACATGCTGTACTTGGGAGTGAGCGTTATTGGCGTGCGTAACGTTTAAAGATGTAACGCTGCTGATCTTGTTTGATTTATATTATCAAAGTCGGACTTTGCCAAAACACCAGGATGCTGTTTTACCCATTTTACAGAGCAGGAGAGAAGCTGAGAATAAATGTTTACATGGAATAGTTCCACACACACGCTGAAGAAGACATGACTTAAGTTTTTAGCCAATACCATATAACTCAGGAAAACAAATTACTTGTTGCTAGTGAAGCTCAGCTATGTGCATGTTTTACGTGTCCTTTTACACATTGAACAGGCAGATTAATCCTTTTGTCAGTGTATTTGTTTAGGTAAATGTTATTTAAGAATTAAACCACTTTAACATCAGTTTTGCAATGTGTGTAACAACGTACGGTGGCTAAAGGGCACTGCTGGAAAATGTCAGAATGTGAATGTAATTATGTTGACTTAGGACAATCTGAGCTGTAACAGAAGTCCCCGACTGAGCACCGCTGACGTCCATTAACAGAGGAACATTTACAGTTTTAAATGTCAGCGTATTACTCTGATTATCACTCTGTTTGGCTGGATGAAGCTGTCGGCAGAGCTCACACACTTTTCACATCTGTCCGAGAACAGAAGGCCCCCCACACTCACAATGAAAGTTTAATCGAGTTAACAACTTAAAGGAAACGGCATTTAATTGAGACATTAACAGTCTGCAGGGAGTGAGGTCTAGCTGGAGTTTCAGGACAGTGTTTCACACCTTTCTCCACCACCACGTGTCCAGAGAAATCTAAAAACCACTGTGTGACTTTTCTGGAAACACAGCCCATACATTAGCCAGCAGCAGGCCTCTCCTGCTTGGACACCTGTGCTATAAATTACATCTGTTGCGTAATGCAATAGCCTGGATTTTAATAGCTCCACTGTAATGGAAAACAGCACCTCGCTGGTTCAGCCTGTAGCCATCAGGCTCTTTCACAACGCAGGTCTTTAGTAATGCTTCAGTCTCTTGGTAACATTGCTCCACTCCTACAGCCCCCACGGTGCTGCTCAAGGTCTCTCTCAATCAAACACTTTTCAGCTGTTGTTGGGTTGCACACAACAACGAGGGGAGACATAGGACCAGACCTGCAATAGAGGGAGTCAGCCAGACTCGAACCGCTGACGTGTGTGCACACCTGTGTATAGTGCACAGCACTGTAGCCATTTAGCTATAGGGGCACCCGAACACTAGGAGTTTGCTTCAGCTCAAGTGTCTGACCATGACGCTGAGCAGGCAAACTACAGTAACATCTTTAATAAACTGGAAAAAGCAAGCAAGGTGAAAAGGAGTGTATGTTTTTGATATAGACGTGTACATGTTTCACTGTTTCTTTTTTTTATTCTCTATCCAGAGATGAGTGTCTATCCAAGACACTGAATCCCAACGTACCCCGGATGGCCGGGACAGGGCCGCCGTCTGTGTGGCTGCCTCAGTTCTGTCCCAAAGACAAATTCCTAGTGTGTATAACTTAGTGTGCCCGACCTCCTGAAGAAGGCCAGACACCGAAACGCATCCAAGCTACTTTTTAATTATGTTCCTTTCATAGAACGTGCCAGTGTTTAACTTCTTTATGCCTTGGTTGCATTTTCAGTTTATTAAGAAAGCTCACGCTACCAAAGATCACCGTCTTTGTTGGGGCAGAACTACTAGTTCCAAGAAGCTCTCCTTATCTATGGACCTTTACAACTTCCTGTTGTTTTCAGGACACCGACATGCACCTGCCCAGTTCAGGTTCACCCCCCCCTTTTCAGCTATGTGAACAGTTTTAAAACCTCGGCTCTGGTCAATTAAAAGGAATATTAATGTAACTGCTAAGCTAATCAACCACGTTGCAGCCTTGACCTGCACAAATGTGCACCAAAGTCCGGCCACCATAACATTCACAGGAGCTATAACAGCAGCCCGGTTCCAGCTAATGACCATGGAGCAGCTCTATTGGAGCAGATGATGGAGTGTTACTCTCAGTTTCCCTGCAGTGAGGGAAATGTACCTGAGGACCTTCTGGTCACATGCCCACCTCTCCGCCCCGCTACTGGATTCTGTAAGACGGCAGTAAAGGTTTTCTGAGGTCACAGCTTGTGCAGATGAAGCCCCGGGCAGACACACTTGTCTCTACAATGCCAGCGTCATCTCAGAGTAATACCAAGAGTTTATTTATACACTGAGTTAATGCCAGCTCTTGGTGCAGTGTGAAGCCAGCACATGCTCACTCCCTCCCACAGTGAAATCAGCACAACAACAGTGTCCTGTTATTGTCAGAATAATAGCAGCTTCATTCACACATCCAGCAGGGTCTGCTAGGCTGAGGGCTATTTCAGGATGGGGTGGGATTACATAGTCAGATACTAGGCCTTCACAACGAGCTCATATGTCAAAGTGATGCTGCACCAAACGTCTGAAAACTCTCCCTCTGCCCTTTGACCCTGACAGTAACACATTGTGTGATGGGGAGGCATTTCTCTCAAGGACTGAAGACTGAACTCCATGGGTCCTGACTGGGATTGTTTTTGACTGATGCCAACTTTCCTCAGACAAGATTACGACTGTAACCAGATTTTTAAAACATGGTGTTGTCTCTTTCGTTTGACAGGATTATTACTGCAACAGATTTGCCCGACAGGCTTTGCTGCGAGCCTTGTACCGCAGTGTAGAGTTAGTCCTCGTGGAAAACTGCCAGATCACACTCAGCCAATTTCAAAACCCTGCTGGCTGCTTAGCTCGCACGCAGAGCTGGGTTTTATTTATTTGATCTAACCTTTATTTAACCAGGGAAAAGCTCTTGAGGTCAAAGACCTGGCAAGACAGCAGCAACATTTCTCATTATCCAACAGCGTTTCACTTTCACTGTTGCAAAACAAACGGATGAGTTAACCGATGAGCCTAGCAAACACAACACTACCTCAGGTAAAACTGGCTGCTGGAGTTTAAATGGTCATCAAACCCAGGAGAGCAGGGCAGAGCAGCCAACGTTACCTTAAACTCTGACGACATCTAGGACTGTGGTTTAAACAACAATGTCCTACTGACCTTGTAACATCTGTGAGGTCCTCTACTGTACAGTTTACGGTTTCTCACTTCTTATAATCCAAGAACTTTCACTAACTCATATCAGATATCAGGCTTCACACACTGCTCCATAACATCTGGGCCACGGAAGACAGGACGTGAGCCGTCTCTTCTTCATGAGCTGATTTTTCACAGCACAGACCATTATTTCCCTCATTGTACATGAATGATTTTAGAGCCTGCAGCTGTCTGTGCGTGCATGCGTACGTGTCAGCACCCAGACCTGCAGTCTCATGCAAAAAGTCATGATGGTTGTCTTCAGGCTGGAAAGCACTCAAGACGTCCTCCACTTGGAAAACAGAAGCCTCCGTACAGTTTGTCTGTGGTTGTCTTAATAACAAAGCGCATGAGGCTCAGAGCTGTGCAACAGCTGACGGTCAAGCCTGGTCTCAGACGACTAACGTGAAATACAACTAAACACAGAGTAAAGCCAAAGGTGTGAATCGTGCTACTGGGCAGTGCAGTCCCTGCTGTGTGTCCACGAGACCATTGTTCGGTCCAACAGCACAGTCAGCAGTGTGATGCTGTGCAGCTCATGCTTTCTTCTTTGCTGAGTCACAGGAACCGTTACCGGCCCAGCTCATTCCCCGGTTCTGTGATCATTTCATCCAACCTGCCGCTGCCAGTCTTTTCTAGAAACAGCCGGTCTGACAGAGACGAGATGATGAGAGCAGCTAAAGTGGGACAGTGACTTTCAAAAACTATAATACCAATTATATGAAGACTGCTTCAGTGAACAAAGCCACGCACTCATCTAGCTGGCGTACCGGTTTATTAGCATGAAGATACGGTGCTTTAATTCAGCCATCTGAGCCCAAACACACACTGAGCGTCAGCGTGTGAGAACTGGATATGAGAGGGTCATTAGTACATCATCTGGAACCACCTACAGCAGGAACCTCAGCTCACGTGGAAACGATCATCATAACCATCTGCTTTGGTTTTACTGCAGGTTTGTGCACACACACACAAACCTCTGTTCACATGCCCGTGCCTGCTGTAGTTCTACGAGGAATGGCAACACGTGTCTTTGTCTTGGTGTGTTTGTCTGGATTTTGCCTTTCCCTTCATCTGAGTAGGTGTAAAACAGACAACACCGTGTGTGTGTGTGTGTGTGTCTGTTCTGCTCCTCTGTGTAGATTGTTGTCTCTCTGTTGTGTAACTGTCCTCGAGCGTCTACATCTGATTTCTATCTTCCGCTGAAGCTGTGTGTATCTTGTGTTACTAAAAACACACACTGCAGTCAGCTCCCTCGAAGACATAAGTCACTGATAAAAGAGGTCAATGATCAACTGTCAAGTCGGCCGCTCGCTGTCCCTGGGGGGTTGTTATAGCTCGGCCACATGACCCAGGGAGACAAACTCCAACATCCATCTTTGACAGACAGATTTTCTGATGGATTCAAACTCACCCTCTAGTCTGTTTGTCTCTGGACCAGAGATGAGAAGAAGTTGATAAACAGCAGATGGATTAAAAATACCCGACACAGGAGAAGAGGAGGCAGATGGAGGAGGAGGGGTGCAGGACGGAGGAGTGCCGGGCAGCAGAGGTGATAAAGCTGATGCACAGAGACAGCGTGGAAGGAAATAAAATGAAATTAAACAGGGCAGCAGAAAGAGTAGGTTTTCAGACCTGAGAATTGAGCCAGTAATTCTCAGTACAGCCTGAAACTAGACATCAGGCGAGAGGGGGAAAAATAAGGGACACTGAAAAACAGAAAAGGGTTCGAAGATATTTTTCTTACAGGAAAAGTCCAAGCAGAAGGAAGTGAGAGGAAATTTTATTGAAGAAAGAAAAGATAAGTTCAGCATCACCTCACAGTGATGCTGAGGCTTGAATTACCGGGATTTAGATGTTCTGGGAGAGAGGAAGAGGAGGGGACAGAAGGGATCAGGGGACAAAATGACAGAGGAATTCAAGGCAAAAAGACAGGAGGCAGAAACGTGTGTGTAACCAATGAGACTTAATATACACCAACACAGCTCTGGGGAACAGGATGCCATTGGGACAAGAGGGGAAGGGAGGGAGAACGTGACACAAAGAGAAGGGAGCATTAAAGGAAAGAGAGGAGAAACGCAGAGGAGTGAAGGGAAATCGGATACACAAGGTCTCTGCTCAATAGGAATGACTCGACAGACCAGAAGCCAAATACACTGAGGAGAGGACGGCATCATGACATGAGGAGGAGAAGGATGAGATGCTGCTTCACTTTAGACTCGTAGGGGGATATTTACTAAACCTGTCGCAGCTCATTCATTTCATTCTAGCATCATATTTACCAACACTGATGATGTAAACGTGTTGGTGTGACTACACTTCTGCTTATAAGGAGCCGGTGCCTGTATTGTGCACGTGTGGAGCGCGAGGCAGCGTAGAAGCCAACAAACATGTTTCAACATGCATCACAGTGTCTTCTGCAGCCAAATGGTCTTTCATTTGGTTCAGTATCTGAGGAACAGTTTGACCTGAAGGCCTGTACAGGTCGCTCACACTCTCCTCCTGACATCCAGGAAAGAAGCATGAGGTTCACAGACACCCTCTCCTTCCCCTTAACCACGGCAACGTCTCAGATGAACCGCTGCCACGCTGCAGCAGGGCTCTCTCCTGACCTATACCAGCTTCTTCTGTCGCAGCATCAGTCTGTGCTGCTACAGTCCTATTTTCTCTCCCTTATTTTGTGTCCCAGAGCAGAAACCCTTTCACATATAAATTGCATGAGACCAATTTCCACTTTTCTTCTGTTTTTACTGGTGCAAAACCAAACTGCCAGTCACTGGTCGACAGTTTCACTGTTGAGCACCGACTGAGTCACAAAGCTTTAGTGAATATGCCCCTAAAACTGCATCAGAACCAAGATTCCTCAGGTTGGTGGGTCAGAAACTAAAAGTAAAACTATTTACATGCAGATTAAGAAACAAAAGAAGCAGAAGAAAGAAATGCAGAAAGAGAAGCAACATATAGTGCTTTCATCTGAGAAATGAATCCCGGTCTGTCCTTGACGAGGTCACTCACCCATGCTCTCACTGTCAGAAGTCACTCAGGATGCAGAACATAGCTGGCCTCAGACTCAAAACGTCAGCTGAGCCAGGACGGAGGAGACAGAAGGGCAGCGAGGGATGGAGGCAGGGAGGGAAGAGGGGTGTAGAAGGGTAGGAGGATGGAGAGGAGGTCACCAGACACTAGCCGAGGTAACTCGACATGTTACAGATCAAAATACAGACAGAGGAACATTAGGCCCCAAAGGTCACTGATATGAAGGGATGGAAGCAGAGAGAGAGCAGACGCAGATTACACAGCAAAGTGTGCAGAGAAACTGAACGTAAGAAGAAACCAAATAAAAATAAACAGAAAGAGAGAATGACATCACAAAGTAAAAGATGTGAGGACAAACTGCTGCTGTCATCTGAGCGCTGTTCTCTCAGAACATCATGTTAGGCATCAAATCTAACCCAGTGTCTCTTCATGTTCTACTGCTGCTTCATTTTTAACAGTATGTGGCAATTAAAAGCCATCAGACATGACAAATACGTTTCAGAAATCAAATTTTGGGGCTAAATTAGTATATTAAATGATATTTTAAGAATGAAATTAGACTTTTAATGTTTGCATGTAAGAACAAAGCACCTATTTTTTTATCGTTCCCCTCATGTTGCTGTGGATGACATTAAGTCTGGTGACTGCTGATGAAACCATCTCATTAAAATAAACAAAGCACAGTGATGCCCCCCCCCACACCCCGCCACAGAGCGAAATGGCCAAATGTTAATCCTCTCAAAAGTAACACGCTGCCACAACGGCCCCCCACCATAACACCAAATGCCAAAACAGTAACTGAGCCACTACAATCCTCCTATTACACATTTCCCGTCACAGACAAACTGCAGCACATACAGAGCTGACAGAGAGCAGCTGAGGTCAACGTGCAGCAGAACAAGCTCCTGAGAGCACAAAGTGGGACGATCCGCCATTGTTCAAACATACAGGCACTGGCAAACGCAACCGAGACAACACACAACAAGACTACACAGATTTTAAACAAAGAGGAGTCATTTATTATGCTGTGTCCATTATCTACCCGGTCCATGTCATGCAGAGCTCGGCTTCTTTGAGCTTTTCTGAGCGTGCACGCTGCTTCTCAGCACCTTGATACAGAGACACACATCCACAACCTCCCAGCATCAGCCACTGAGCTGTGACAAGCTGAGTGTGACTGTGCTGTTTTCCAGCTCTTCACATCCTGGAGGCTGGAGGAGGACGACTAGAGCTGCACCTGTGAATTCCTCTGGCACTCGTTCACCTCGTAAAAGGCTAAAGCCTTTGTTTATAGGCAGGTCGTACAGTGGTGATGTGCTTGCTGAACAGATTAACAGGGCACACTGTGGACGGCTTACAGGTTACCAGCCTTATGTCGTCACCACACACACACACACACACAGATTAACATGTTTCTGGGCTTTAGAAATAACAGCTACTGATATGAGGGGGAGGGGGAGGAGAGAAATCTGAGTGAAAATTCAATTTCAGTTTGAGACAGAGATGAATGGAGACAGACTTACAGTACAACAGCCCCCCCTCCCCCAGATTCATCTTCCCACTGAAAACATGGATGTTATTTTATTAAAAATGCAACTGAGGACGTTCTGATCTCTTAAATCGGCTCCGAGGACCGAGGAGGCTGCTAGAGGAGGTGAGGACACATGAAAGCATCCTTCATGAAGTCTTTTATGGACTGACACGCCCTTTATCAGACTGACTGGATGTCAGGATGGATCGGAGGAAAAGACATTTCATGTCTCTGAAAATGTGCTTCCTTGATACCTCGCATGTTTTTCTCACATCTTATGTGGGCGGGACTATAAATGACACAAGTGAGAGCAACATGGATGACATTAAGGGAACTGAGATTGATCCCGTTCTCTAACTTCCTCTTCGTCATTCTTATTACAGGAGTCCTATACTAATTACACCTCGTATGATTGATAAGCACCTACCAGTAGGTAGACTATGGCCCTACTGAGCCACGTAGATGGTCCCAGTAACAAGTGATAACCACTGAATGGTGTGACAACATCCAGTTCGGCTGGTGTGTGTGTTCATGATAGCTGGTTTGTGTGTGTCTGTGCTGTGTGAGCGTGCATGTGTGTGAGGACGAGAGCTTCATCCAGCTGAGAGCAGGGGATTTGACGAGCGAAACTGAAATATGAAATGACTTCATAATCTCTGTGCCAGACAAAGACAGGAGAGCACGGGGTCAATCCCAATTCACACACACTTTGCTGGAAAGAGCAACTAATGAAATTTGGTCTGCTACAAAAATAAATAAATAACAGACGTCCAATATCGTTACACAAAGACCACTTTGGGAAATAAAAGTCAGAGAATTGAATCCTTCAGTTCTGCTCTGTACTGAAGAGCGATTTCATCCCGAGAGAAATGGATGGAGAGAGAACTGATGTAGCTGCCACAGAGAGGAATGGATGAAGAAGAAATCGAAGGCCAGACTGAAGGAACGAATGGAAGGAAACGTCTAGCAGCTGACAAAGCAAAGGAGAAGAAGAACAGGGAAAAGGTGAAATGGAACTGAAACAAAGAGGGTGAGAGATTAGGCCCAGTGAGACACAGACCCAAAACAAATAAGTCTGCTTTAAAAGCCAAATGTCAAAAACCGATCTTTCCAAGAAACTGTCCTCCCATAAAAGACGAGCCCACAGAACGTCTGTGCAAGCAGCTTATTACAATCCATAGCTATGTTTTCTTGTTAACCGCCTGCGGATGTGAAGGGACCGGCACAACGTGCAGCCTGGGAGCAGACATACGTGCTCTGGGTCAGGTTCAGCCTTGTGAGACAAGGCTACCATGAAGCAGTCGACCAGCTCCTCTGGCTGCCTTCATATAGAGACAGACTGAGACATGGGATGGTGCGGTTGCACCAGTTCCTGGTTCATATATTTTAGTGGGTTATCTATTCTATTTATTGGTATGTGTGCTTGATATTGAGTGTGAACCGCTGCTGAAACAATGCAATTTCCCAGATTGGGATTAATAAAGTATTTCTATCTATCTATCTATCTATATATCTATACCGCAGCTTTTTAGTGACAAATGGACAAAACAGTTACAAAGTGACTCCCTGTTATATTTAGATATGACACTGTTGTCATCGTGGCACAGGACAAGCCGTGATTCATTATTATTTAAAATAAAAATAGCCACAGAATGGAGAGAGAGTCAGGGAGAGATGGGGAGGGAGAAGAAAGCAAGATGAGGAAGAGGCCCAAGGTGAGTGAAGCTGGGGAGACACATGACGGATTGTTGGTGAAAAAGACAAAAGGTGTGTGTGGAGTGGAGGGACGTGTGTGTGTGTGTGTGTGTGGAGCGGAGGGACGTGTGTGTGTGTGTGTGTGTGTGTGTGTGTGTGGAGTAGAGGGGTGTGTGTGTGTGTGTGTGTGTGTGGAGTGGAGCATAGGATGTGTGTGTGGAGAGGACGAATGAGCAGATACACATCACCAACACGCTGTGAGTTTTCAGCTCATGGTTTTCTGACAACTCGGCGCTGTGACCTCCATATCTTCAAACAATAAGAGGAAGTAGTTCACATGAAAACGTTTCCTTGTTAATATTGAAATGTTTGCATCAAGGTGCTACCAAACATTGTTATCCACAGGGAGAGACACTGTGACTATGAGGTTTCCATTGTTTATGCAGTTTAAGTTATTATGTTTACAACAACGAGGCATGGACAGACAGACAGACAGAGACAGAGACAGAGACAGACAGACAGACAGGCAGACAGACAGACAGACGCTGTCAATTTCCTCAAGCTAAGCAGAAGAAGACGGCAGCTCCAGATGCTAAATCACCAGGTCGGGGTAAACAGCTGCAAATATTAAGAATCACCCTCAACTGCACCGGCGGGCCGCACTGGGTTTATTCTCAAGTCTTTAATGACACGTTGCTGTTTTACTACTGTACGTCCGACCGCAGGGCCGGTGTTATGACCACACTGTACCGCCCTGCATTCTCTGATGGGACGTTGGTTTTCTACTTCTACACGTGCTGGTTGTTCGTGTTTAAGTGTCTCAGAAAGCAGCAGGTTGCTCTGATTTAACTCAAGATTCTTCACACAACACACCCAGATTTATCATTTGCACCGCAGACAAACACCAGCTGAGCCCTGCAAGAACCTGCTCTGTATTTAGTGAACACAGATTTATAAAGTACAGCAACTAGAGGCTATTTACAGAGCATATGGAAATGTCTCTATAAATCTATGTGGCCACACTTAGACAACGAGGTAAAGAGGAGAAAACGTCCACACTCCCTCTCAGCAGAGTCACAACATGTCACCTTTTTGTCCACAAACAGCTGGGGCCTTTCTCCTGGCACGTCCCCATCACCCTGACGCCGTTCTGGCCCCATACAACACATTCAAGGGGCTCGCTCTTAGCTTCCATGATGCACCTCTTCCCCGACACTGGAGGAAGGACGAAAGGACTTGACAGGAGCACACAGAAAACACTGAGCTTCACTGTGGTCTGCCCGACTCTGCTGCACCCCCAGTGGACTCAGACTCTTCTGCCATGTCCCTTGAAAACCGACAATATTAAACCAAGTTCCAAGGGATGGCGACATTTTCCCACTTCACAGCTTTCAGTAAAAGTCATCTGTGGAGCTGTTTTTATAAATTAATATAACCTACGAGGCTGTGCAACCAGTGGAGTTACTGAGAACAGGAACACCACAAAGAGCAAAATCATATAATACTGGAGCCAGGGGTGGGTGTACTATTACCATCTGGACTGCTTCCATAAGAAAACAGGAGCCAATACAGTTTATCAAACTGCCACTGATTCCTGTGCCACTACCGACATTTCTATGAGTTATGACACGAGGAGGCCAAGTGGCTCCATGTCAGCCTTCGGCCGCATGCTTTATGTCTGGTTTGTCATTTCTGTAACAAACAGGCTGGAACACATGAGTAGAGACAAAACACAGGAGCTAAGTTCTTAATACGATTCCTGCCTTGGTTTGGCTCCATCCTGTGTCCAGAGCAGCTTCTCAGTATCTCTCATAAGGACGTACAGTACAAGTCCAACTCTCTCAACTGGCTTCTTCCTTCTTCAACGGTTTTTCTTTATTAAGTTAGTCAACAAACTCAGCTCGGCTGTGTCTGTGTTACAGGAGTTATCTTAGATGATGAAGGCTCCTGCAACACGTCTACCTCCTCCACACACACCCACACAAAACTGACGTACTCACCTCTATGTACTATTGGTAAAATATGGAGTTACCAACATCTACTGGCAGCTGCAGGAAACAGATTCTACAGAGTTGTCCTAGATCTCCAGATAACTAATTAACAGCTAATGAATGTGAAAGTACCACTAGTACATGTTAGATCAGTGGCGTACTGTGATGAGCACAGTGCTGCATTAACACAACACATCAGCTTCTACAGAGCAACACACAGCAGCTGGTTTGTTCCCTGAACATCACCACGATAAACACCATGTGACTGCTGACATGGGTGTATTCAGACATTTCAGTCAGCTGCCGTCAACCATGTTTCTCTTCCTC
Source organism: Monopterus albus (assembly GCF_001952655.1). NCBI lineage: Eukaryota > Metazoa > Chordata > Actinopteri > Synbranchiformes > Synbranchidae > Monopterus > Monopterus albus. Next base: position 92,567 of record NW_018128001.1, read on the forward strand.
TGTAGCAGTGATGCACTAATGCTCCTCTGGGTTTCAAAGAGCTGAAACCATTCAGAGCTGAAGTCCCGGCCCTCCGCAGACGGCCTCCGCTCCGTCGTGAAATTTACTTCAGTCTTTGTGAAAAGTTGTGCAGCTTTTCTGTGGTTTTCTATTCACATTCTGAGATGAATTGGTGCCTGCTACATACCGACAGCAAGACGCCAGTGAAAAAGACTATAGAGGAAATATACAAAAACAGAATTCTGAAGAATCTTCCAGGATTTCTCCAAATCAAACAACCAATATTTAGAAAAATGTGAAAGCATCAGTGACTCGTGTCAATCAGCAGCATGTTGCAGCTTCCTCCTCATCACAAAGCAGCGATCAGTCTGATAACACGCCCCACTAATAGAGTTTGTGTGCCGACACAGAAACCAGATGGTCCGACAAGAAGACGACGACCAGCTCAGCTCATTAATTATTTGTCATTAACAAATGGCGCCACAGCTGAGGAGGACCAGGAACACGGTGTTTCCTGTGCAGGGTGCTACCAACAAGCAGCAGACAGATGCCATGTTGTTGTGTTGGATGGAGCTGGATGTGATATCTCTCACTCTGAGCAGCTCAGACACTTCACTAATTGCCTGTAGGGAACTCATGCATGATTTCATATCAAATGCAGCTTCGCCGTGGGCACATATGGGCCAAGACGGGAAAGAGACATCAGTGACAGACTCAGAGAGAGAGAGAGAGTCGTTCAGCTGTTACAGACACTGCTGATGTTTGTGCTCACGTATGTCCAAACGCCTTAGCATCAACCATGTGTGGTTCAGTGTTCCAGGCAGGATTTGTTCTCATTTCCTAATCCCACCGAGCCTGTTTGTTAACAGCAGCAACGGTCCATCGGTGCTCAGCCACCTCATCCTGCACTAATTGATTTGTTTGAAGTCAGACAGGAGGAGGAGGAGGAGGAGGCCGGCTGGTGACGTGTCTCCGGACAAAAGGAGTATTAACTGGGATTTACTGGGATTAATGAGAAGAAATTCTGATGGACAGGACCCAAAAAAAGGAGAAAGAAAGGCCCATCCACCCGACGGGCTCACTGTCTCAGCAGACTCCAGTGGCCTGTCACTGCTGCTAACTGGCAGGTGAGGACAACAGCAGCACAGCCTGCGCTTGTGCATGTGTGGTCCTGTCAGCTGTCTGAGTGTGCACGTGTGTGTGTGTGTGTCAGTGAGAGAGCAGAGTGTGCATGTCCAGTGCACCAGCCAGTCCCACCTCCACATGTCGAGTCATTCTGGCCAAGAAACGTCTGTCGCAACGTTTCAATCTGCAATATTCCTTAATCGTCTTGATGAAATCTGGCTAAAGGTCACGTCTAGAGTAAGAAATGTCACGTGTAACGCTGAGTGGAAGTCTCAGAGTTAGAGCTGAAATGATCAGTTCAGCTACAAATAGGAAAGTGGCAAGAATTTGGATTTAAGGAAAAAACAATAGAGATGATAAAGAACAGAGAAGTGAGGGAGGGAAGAGAATAAAAAGACAATGGAGATGAGACAGGAATGTCCAAGTGAAGTCAGTGGACGTATGATGGAGACAAAAGGCACAAAGGTCGGAGGAATGAAGCAAAACAAGGGAATAAAATCATTCATGTGCAGGAGTGAAGAAAGGAAAAGGAAAAGAAGGACAAACCCCCACCAATATGAGTATATTCAAGCAAATGAAAGATGAAACAAGACGTAGAGTGTCCTCAGACACAGCAGGATAAATGTTTATTCCTGAGAATAAAACCTGCAAGAGTGAAAAGCTGAGTGACGCACAGTGAGCAGTCTCACCGTGACACTCATCTCCATCCCACCATCAGTGGAATTAACAAAGCACCACCAGATCTCAAACAGAGAGAGATGGGAGTGTGACAGAGAGAGGAGGACAGGAGGGGAGAAGTCAAACTGAGGAGGAGGAGGAGGAGGAAGAAGAAAGATGGAGGGGAGAAGCAGGAAGAAGAGAGAGAGAGCGATCAGATCAACTTAGTGACCTGGATAAACTCTGCTCAGCTGAACACAGCCACTGTGTGTGTTCACATGTTCAGGAAATTAGTGGTAAGAAAATAAGGAAGCAGCATCGTAGAACAAAAGAGTGTAATGAAATACTAAACCTGGCTCCCAGTGGTTGTTACAGAGAACCTCGGACAGTGAGGAAGAGCCATCAGTGAGACCATACTGTGCTCCTGCTCAGAGGACAGTGAGGAAGAGTCATCAGTGAGACCATACTGTGCTCCTGCTCTCGACTTGTTCACCCAAAACAGCTTCGGAGCTTGTTTGTTAAATAAACTGCAGCTCAGAGGGAAGAGGAAGACAGCAGGAGTGAAGCGGCTGAATCGTACTGCATCATTTTTTGTACAAGACAGACCTCGGCTCTGCTCTCCACCACAAACTTCATGTCGTCATCTGATATATTTGCTTTCTATAGCTCTGATGCAGCTTGTGCTTCTCTCCCACCTTCTTCCTGTGTGTGGGCATCTCTAACTCTCCATCACAGCCCTGCCTTTCTCCAACACACACACACTCACAGGCTTGTTAATGTGGAAGAAATGTAGTAAACTCAAGGGGACTCATCTAATAGAATCTGTTGTCAAGAATATCTGTGATATGAATTTATAATAAGAACTGTTAGTGGGCCACACAGAAATGTGCATTGGAGTGTAACACAAAAGAGATGAAATTAGAGGCAAAGACAAAACCTAGGCCAGAGAACGAGGAGCGCTGTGGGGATGGAAAGCTTTTCTCGGCCTGCGAGCTAAAAACACTGGACATAACCAGCATAAACACTGAGTGCTCTCACAGGCACAGAGCTGACTGCTAACAGCTTCGATTGGCTGGGAGGCAACAACACACCTTATTACTGAGTGAAGCTAAAACATGAGAAACGGGCAGTAGGACGAGTAAACAGCAGGACGGCGCTTGGTTGGAACGTGGAAACACAATGAGGTGATGAGAGGGGGAGAAGGACGCTGAGAGACTCGGGGCAGGAGACGTACAGTGGTCGTACGTTATCTGACTTGTCTACTACTGCAGCGGGGCATCACCCTGCATGTTTTAACCCAGGACGCCTCGCATCATTACTGATGTCAGTTCAGTCTGTAATGCCATTCAGTAACCCCACAGCCTCAGCAGCTGCTTGGCACATCCGGCCCTGTGATGCCTGGCAGCTTCAAAGAGAACACAACATAGATTTTTATTTATTTCTTCACTGTTCCTCACCAGTTCCTCCTGGCAACGGAGCCAAAGACCAGTGTGAGTTTAGCACACTAGGCTACAAAGAACACACAACCTAATGAAACAGCATTAAGGAGAATACACTGTGAACAATCACTGCTCAGTCTAATTTGTGTTACAGCACGCTGAGAGAGAGATGACGTGTTGTGTGTAGGAAAGACAGAAGGGGAAAATAAACCAGATGCATGATGGTAACTCCCACAACGGCTACTCCTGTGCACACTAGCTCTGATATCAAAGACATGGCGCCGTTATGGAAATGAGCTGCTGAGACAGTGGTCGGGGTTTCATCCACGACATCTGCCGGCGGCTGAAACAAACAGCAGGACAAACAGACAACATCCTGCTGCTTGCTGAAGGTTATCTGTGCTGCTGGAAGGTTGGACGGGGGCCGTAACACTGAAGATTCCTCTACACAGGAGAAACCTGAGCATTTTAGCTTGGAAGGATTAATACAGAGCTTCTGAAACAAACATACGAGGCCCGGTGCTGTGTAGAGGCAATGCAAGGCTGCAGATCTCTGTGTGAGCTCTCAGTATAACAAGCCTGGTTTAATTAACAGCTAGTTCCAGTTTGAGCCTCATGGAGCCGTGTGACATCAGCGAACCAAGATGAACTGGGTGTTTAGCTGCAGTGATACTAGAGCAGCAGGTGACGGAATAAACAGGCAAATGTGATGCACACATTGTTTCCCAAATGGGAGAGGAAAGGGAGGCGGCAGCAGCCGCTGGGGGTGGGGGGAGACGACAAGTTCGTATAAAGGTAAAGATACTGTATTATTATTATTGTTAAATTCCTTGGTTGCAATTCCAGTGTGAATGCATCATCAGCAACAAAGGTTTATGTTCAGCACAACAAATTTTATATTATTTGCAAATATCTTCTATTCTCTGAACCGCAGCCTTGAACTGAAGCTGTATTTCTAATGTGAAGATTCTAGGTGGACAGACATTCTGTATGCTATAGATCTATAGATAACGAATTATGGAATTAAATATGTCTGAGCCAATTGTAAAACAACACACATCACATTTCATCCTCAGTTTATTACTTTTGTCATTTCAGTTAATCAACATGGCGTTCCATTTCAATAGTATGTGGAGGGGTGGCAGTAATTTCAGGATGGTGGTCATGGCCCCCCCGGCCACCCCTTGTGGGTGCCACTGGGGCGGAGAAGCAGCTCAGCGTTTCTGTCTTTTAGGCACTTCAGTGTGAACATAACATGTTTTTAAATGGAACTGAAACCGTGAGTGTGGTTTACACATGTGCACGGTGCTGCTCATCACCTGCCTGTAACGCTGAAGAACAAGCAAGCTGTCCTGGATGTTTCTAAAGTGAGTGAGGTCAGGCGGCCTTGTTACTCACTTACTCTGTAGTGAGCGAGGTCAGGCGGCCTTGTTACTCACTTAAAGCTAAAGCTGTGGCCCCACACAGCAGCACACACTCAGGTAGAACAGCAAAAATGACAAAACATACGGCTACAAAAACCAACTTACTGTCCTCAAGTCATTTTGTTTTTGTACCAACTCTTTAACTCTACGCTGAAGCCTATAAATATTATAAAGATGAGAGTGACGAGTCTGAAAAGCATACCACACAAAAATCTAGCCTCTGTTCTTCAGCAGGCTCATATGTTTCCAGTAACTCTGCAGAGACACAAACAATATTGCACCACAACCACAAACCATCCCTCAGATGAGAGAAAGTCCAGGACACACTGACAGTGAACTACATTTACCCTGCCCTCCTCTCCTGGAAGCCCAGCAATCCCGTCTCCTGCTAGCATCTCCTCTTCCTCTCCTCCCATCATTTTACTCCACAATCTGTCAGCTCGATCAGCCGAGCAGCCAAGGAGGGAAGAGTAATGAGGTCAGTAGCACTTATCTGCACAGGCTGGATGAGGGATGGAGGCGCTCTGGGCTGCCCCCTCTCACACACACCGTTTTAAATTCTCGTCAGCCTGCTGCACTCAGCTCGGCTTTTGTCACCTCATGCTACATCTGCTGCCATCACTCTTCTTTATCTTATCTTGTATCACTCGGCCTCATTCTTTACTTTCCTCGTCATTAATTTGGGATCCTTCTTCACACCCCTTTGTAACACATTTAACACTTTATACACCCCCTCTACCTCCCTCCATCTATTTGCAGTTCCTCCTCTTGTGTTGTGTTCTTTGCTGGCTTCACCTTTTGCGGATTCTTTACGTGAAGCCTCCTGCACTGCCTCGCTCAGCGTCCGCCGACCCCTGCTGTCCGACTCTGCTCTCAGCCTCCTCCCTCAGCTCTCCTGCCTTCCAGGGTTGTTGTATATTGATTTTCAATTGACTCAGTGTAAATTGAAGCTGTAACTCACTAGCAGGATTTAGGGGTGTTTTCCTAAAAAGATTCCACTTTTTATTGCTTCTAACCCTGAAAAAAAATTGCAGGTTTTTAATTAACTTCGTGAACTGAGCGCATATAAGTGAACTGCTGCACTGCCTCTCCTCTGCACTGCTTCCTCAGCGACCCCCTCCCTCTCCACCCAGCTGCCATGCACATTTCAAATGTCACAAAAAATGTAACGTGGAAAAGATTCATGTAAATTCTGTGTTTCTACTGAACAGAGCCAGTGATGAACAGCTGGGTGAAACTAGCATAAAGCCACTAACACAGACTCAGGGGTTGTTGAACTGGTTTCCTGTGGACAACAATAAACCCCACGTTGTTTTCCATGTCTGTAACTTTTGTCAACGTCAGAATCAGCCGAGTCTCCTTTTACTGTCCTTTGGGATTTCGAGAAATCTTCTGGAGCGCGTAGAATTCTCTGCCAGTTAGTTGTTTGGTCATTATTTGTCCAAAACCCACTCATGCTCAGGGTCAAGTGGATACTTCTGTACAGATCAATAACTGGCAGCAGTGTGATAAATACATGGAGGTGCACGTGTGTCAGCAAGAGACGGTGCACTTTAACCACCAAAAGCCTCAGAAACTGACTGAAAGCTTAAATAATTACAACTGAGACAATTTAAAGCTCCTGGGTGTGAATACATGTCGGCACAAACCACACCAGTCACACATTGTTACTTTCCCTTGTGGCACGTGGACACACACAAATGACATGTATGTATATGTGGATAAAGTAAGAGCAACTGCACTTTACCTTGTGGTACGTGGACACACACAAATGACATATGTGTATATGTGGATAAAGTAAGAGCAACTGGCTGCACAGTGTGGAACTCTTCTACAGTCATTGTTTGTAGAAGAAGAAGAAGCTTTATTTTATTGTAACACTGTGACATGTACAACGAAATTCTGTTTGGAGCCGAGGGCCCCAGGCCGCTGCGTGCATAGGCGTCGCCATCACGGGCAACTTGGGAGCTCAGTGTCTTGCCCAAGGACACTTTGACATGTGGACTGCAGGCACCGAGATTCAAACCATTAACCTTCCAGTTGGGAGATGACTGCTCTACCCACTGCACCACTGTCACCCCGTAATGCATGTGTATACCGACAGTTACTGTGTATCTGTTCAGGTGCGTCACCAGGTGCTTTTCAAAAACCTCTAGCATGGTAAGAAAATGAACCAATAGGAAACATGGCCCCACCCAGAGTTGAAGTTACCGCCACCTCTGGGCGACCAGGCCCTTCGTCCTTCACAGTCAGCGACAGTAGTTTCTATCACAGCGTTTCTTAGCTCCAGCCTGGTGTTTGTTTCGTAGCACGTCCTCGTCGCCCTGTGCACCAGCATTAGAGTTCACTGGTGTCCAGATGGCTGAGCTCGCTGTTCCTGCCCTGAAAGTGGAGCACTGGGCTAAGCTTCCATTATATGGCTTAAAACAGACTAATCACCCAGCAGCCCTCTGTGCTACCGTGGCTTTACTAATCTCAGTACCGCTCTGTCTCTAGGCAGACAATCACTGACCGTTATCATGGCCAGTGGAGCAGTGGCCCAGCACGGTGCATGTATTCACTGATACTGGAGTATTTTAGAAGCATATTATTCAAATATGTTGAAGGACGTGGGACATTATTTCAAATTCATGCATTACTTTATTTTATTAAGCATTAATTTGTTTACATTCTTTCATGACTGAATCCAAGCACCTGTCCATGTCTGTTTTGGGTAAACAGGGATTAATTGGCCCCAAAGTCTCTGTTCTCCTGGCACAAGTACCTGGCTTTACTGTGAGGAAACAGGAAATACACATACAGCTCTTTACTGAAGAGTTTCAGAGCAACACTTAAGTTATTAACCAGGCATCTTCTGTTGGACACACACATCGGTTAACACACTAATGTGTGTGGTGCTGCAGGTCAAAGTGGGAAATGCTGCCACGGGGAAACACCCGTCCTGCCACTGTTGGCAGAGTGAGGAGCTGCTGGCACCGCTGGTCGTCATCGTCATCCAATTCTGTGTGTATGTGTGTGTATGTGTGTGTGTGTGTAGGGCCTCCCCAGGTGCCAAGGCCGGCCTGACAGCTTGGCTCCACTGTGCCAGTTAGACGGCACATCCCTCAGCTCTGGGCCCAGATGGGCTGATATCATGTTACTCGTTACAAAATAGTAAAATGACAAAGACAAATCTAGTCTGAAAGTTAATTATACTTGTTGTTGGATCAAATAAACCGAAGGTAAATAAAAACTCCCTCTTGGAGCCGGCCTCTAGTGGCCTGCAGGTTGCAACACTTCTGTACTGGCTTCATCGCTCAGTCTCGGAGGCTGCCACTTGGTTTGTACACATAACAAGTCAAACTTGAGGAACTTTCTCTCTGGGCCACAGTAAACAGACGATCCCTCTTCTGGTCCAGTCTCTGGTCGCCCTCCCTCTGTTGCAGCCCCACTTAATGGTTTAGGCTGATAAGAAGAGCTCATCTTGACTTTGAATAAATTATTGATGAGTAGATTCTGTGATTCCCTCCTTGTCTTACAGTGAAACACACAATGGAAGCTGTGACAGTGAGTCAATGACACTGTATTTAATTAACTGTCCTCCTCTGTGTGTCTCTGTCCAACATCAGTACCACTGTGTGTCTGACTGTTCTACTTTAGTGAGCCGCCCTTGTTAATTTGCTTCTTTGTGACCAGCTCAGAAGTTAAACGCTCCATCTAGTCGTCGTGTAACAGGCTGCTACATATCACAGGTTTAACACCGCATCGTCTCATCCTGGGACAGAAGGCTGAGTCAGCTAGTGATGTCCCACAATGCACCACAGTCACCTCATACGTCTTAGGGGAAGGGATGAACGTCAGGTGACACATCCCATTGGTTGTGAGCAGCTAGCTTAGCGGTAACAGTTGAGTCAGCTACCAGTTCGGATCAGCATCTCATCACTCATCCAGGAACTCTTCAAAATAAAGGCCACAGCTTTAAAACTGACACACAAATGATTTATCACTGTGCATGTTTTGTGTTAATGAGCACAGGGGCCACGTGCACCTGCACTCAGTGCCATTATACTTATGATGTGATGTGCATCCATCCTAACTCTACAATCAATATGTACAGGAGTGTTTTTCATCTCTGGCCTGGCGTGAGTCCGGCTGAGTCCGGCTGAGTCCGGCACTCGCATCGTCTTTGTTCCTACAAGATTTGGGCTCCTGCTTCATGTAAACCAGAACGGACCCGACCATCAATCAGTTTGTCAGAAGCACAACGCTGCCAGCATCTCCGACCACACCGTAATAAAGAGGCTGTCAGAAGGTGTTAGATGTGTTCCACTTTGTTCCTCCAGTTTACCCACAGGTCCTCTCTCTACTCCAGTGACAGGACAAACCCTCAGAGCTCCCCAGCTAACTAATGAAACACACTATGTTCCACACTAGAGATTGTTTTAAAAAAGAAAATGGGGCAACACGTTCAGAGCTACAGCACTTACACCAAACACATGAGCACTTTGTGGGCGCCACCATAAAGACTCTGAAACACACAGCTTTTAATATCCACTCCATAAATCATCCCTTAACAGAGCCTGAGTTAATTTCATGTGTTTGACGAGTGGTTTCCTCTGTGATGGATCGGACTGAGCCCAGCCTCTTTACTGGACTCTAAGTCTGCTCAGCCCATAAAGACCACAGTTAAAGTAACCGACTGCCCATTTAGCTTTACAGTAAAAGGAGGGTAATGGGTGCAGCATAAAATATTACCACTTCCCTGAACTTGGAGTGTTTTATGTTCAGATACATCTTCAAACATTACTGTGCTGCTTTCACTGCTGCTGCTGTTCTCCCCAAAGAATAAAGTTCATTTTGTTGCTGTGAGATGGAAATTTTGAATCTCTTGATGTTGATGCATAATTTATTTCAGGCCACCCAGCGAGTCTCCATTAATAGCTCCTTCCCGCTGTGCCGACATGAAAACTTGTGTCCGGTTCATTTCTGACAACAGAGAAGTTGAACTGAGGTCTGAGTCGCTGTGGATCGAACGTGTCACCTCTCGTTCTTAACGTGCATTCCCTGTAAGAGAGTCCAGTGACGATGCGTTTGAATCTAATGGAAAGATGACAATGTGTCTGACTCCAGCTCATGACAGCCAGAGCAGAAAACCCCTCCGAGTCCAGTGACGATGCGTTAGAATCTAATGGAAAGACGACAATGTGTCTGACTCCAGCTCATGACGGGGCCCTTTAGGCCCTTCACCCTCTGCCTGCATTTCTCCAAGTACAATTTACCAAAAAACACTAAAAAAGCTGGAAACTGATCCCACTGACGATGTTTATCTCCTAAGAAGTTACAGACGACGTCGCCATCACTGTAATAACCATCTGCTGTGAACTGCTGTCAGAGCCACTGGCACACAAACCACCAAACACACTAGACCAAGAACTCGTATTCTCTATACTCATAATGGGAAATATGAAGATATATAATATGAAGCTATATAAATTTATCTTCTGCCAGAAAGCAGCTTTATTACAACACAGTAATTTAAAATAGAAATTTAGCTTCAATGTAATGTTTCACTCCTGACCGGTGTTTTTTTTAATCAACAGTTTGTCAGTAGAACAAACCACACATTGTAAGAGGCTACCAGTTTGTCGTATAGGCCACAGACACAGTGGAGGAAATACTTAGGAAGAATACCACACTGTAAATATACTCTGTTACAAGTAAAAGTCCTGCTTTCAAAATGTTACTTAACTAAAGGAAGCAAAGTATTAGCATGAAAATATACTTGAAGTACCAAACGTAATGTATATGATACTATAGAGGCTGATGTGTTACTGTGTCCATCACTTTAATGCTGCAGCTGGTAAAGGTGGAGCTGATGGTAACTACCTTATATACTTATACTGGGAAGTACTTTACACACCACGCCGCACCACGTCACGTCACACCGCGCCACACCACGTTATACAACGTCACACCGCGCCACACTACACCACACCATGCCACACCACGTCATACAACGTCACACCACGCCACACCACGTCACGTCACGCCACACCACATCACACCACGCCACAGTGTTATGAGAATCCAGCTTCACATGATAAAATCCACCAATACTTCACAATTGTACTTAAGTACAGTACTTAAGTAAATGTACTTTGTTACTTTGGGTTAGCAGGGCCCAACTCCACCTCCTGGCTCAGCAGGCTGTTATCACGTGCTGAACCTTCATGGTCATAGCTACAACAGGAAATGTGGTTCATACCAGGTTTAGACACAACAACAACCTGTTGAGGTAGAAGAGCAACGTGGTGGTCGAAGTAACAAGTTACTAAAGTAACAACACTGATGACTGGTTTGAAACGAGAAACAACCTGCTGCTGGATCAATGTCCTGCATGTTGTCACCCCATCCACAGTCACCTGCTAGCTAGGTGGACTCTGCCGCGTAGCTCCTGTCACAATCACTATGGCCACTAGAGGTCGCCCAACAATAGCATGCTAGTAAGCTAGTAGCACCTGGTTTGTTAGGGATGGACAGTCTCAATGAACCTGTTCAAATCTACCTGGACAAACACCATGTTAATGTTGACAGAGCCAACGTTGCTGCTGTCATAATCACTACTGGTAGGAAGTATCTGATAACTCTCCACCATTGCCCCCCCGATGGGTTCGTCTCTATAATACCATAAGGTCTAGACCTACACTAAAGTGTGCAGAGATGACTTTTGTTCTGATTTGGCGCTACACAAATTGAATAATGGCCATTTAATGGGGTGATAACGTTGTGTATCATAAGCACTATGATACACACATGCATAACACAATCTCTCTTTCTCACACACAACACACTGTGTTTTCATTTGTTGTGAGGACTTTACATTGACTTGCATTCAGTTCCTGTAAACTTATTTTAACTTTAGGCATAACCACTATCTGCCTAACCCTGACTTTAACCTTAAACCATGTTCCCCCCCTAAAATTCAGTGACTTGCCAAAGTGAATGTCCGAGTCCCGACAATGTTAGTGTGTTAACAGGTTTCGGTCCCCACAATGTAAGTAATACAAAGGCACGCATCGAGGTGAGTGAGTCACCTGTCCACTGAATGAACACAAATCACAGACAGAGAGAAGTGTTGGTCAGTATGAACGAGATTTCTTCACTGACCGCCACGCCACGTCACACCACGCCACGTCACGCCATGCCACGCCATGCCACGCCGTGCCACATCACGCCGTGCCACACCGCCTCACACCACGTCACGTCACACCACGTCACACTATGTCACACCACGCCACACCACGCCACACTATGTCACACCACACCACGTCACACCACGCCACACCACGTCACAGTGTTATGAGAATCCAGCTTCACATGATAAAATCCCAGAGCACTGAGACAAACTGGACCCAAGTTTCCTTGTGTTGTGTCCTTTCCGTGTGTTGTTGTGTTGGGTTCATCGTTTCCTGCAGCGAGACAGACCTGGGACACACAGAGCGTCTGTCGACATATGAGTCTGCGTTGAAGTTCTTAATGAGACAAACAGCACGGGGGCCAATTACCATTAAAACAGAGGCAGAACCAGCACCGGCTCTCTGGTGGGCTGTAACGCGTCACACTGGGTCTACTGTCTGTCAGACCGGCTCAGACGACACGCACAGGTCTGAGATAAAACAGCTACTGTATGTGGAAGATACACAAAACTGTTATCATCACTCACTAGTTTTGTGCTTGTTGCAGCAGCTTTTCCAGACACTCGGTGGATATTTCCATTCCAAGGAGATGCACTGTCATTGTGATGAGCCAATCAGTAACAACGCTGACCTGTGGTGGTGACACAGTTAATGATGTTCACTGTGCTCATGCACAATCACACAGAAGACTATGTGCTTCCATGCAAGCTGCCTTTAACTGATTTTTTATAACAACCTTGAATCAAATGACTCAGTGTTTATACATTAAAGGCAGCTCACAGGAGCTTTCACTGTATTTCAGCCTCTTTACTTGTTCCTTTGGTTTCCTGCTGCACTAACTGTGTGGCTGGGTCTCGCTGCTCTCCTCAACACCCACATAACATTCAAGAGAACCACCTGAATTTAGATTAATGAAGTAGATGAAGGGCAGAAAAGCATCTAAAAGCAACAATCATATTTTCTCAAGAGTTGATAGACACCAAACCAGAGCCAAAAGGAAATGTGTGGCTATGTGGGTCTTCAATTTCCTTCCCTGAGGCTATTCAGACTCTCATAGGGTACATTTTGTTTTTACTTATTGTCCCTGCAAATATTTGAGACTTGTATACACTTAATATAGTTTAAAAATGTTCTAATGTACCTAGTTTTATTAGTATGTGATGAATGTTGTGTGTGTGGTCAGTTCCCGACATGGCCTGATGTAACTGTAGTCAAGTCAAACCAGAAACAGCTCGGGTGGCGTTCTGTCTCCACTGACTGTCACTGGGAAGGTGTTTACCTGAAGAACCTGATAAAACACTGATCACTGATATTTCAGGATGTTTTGTTTGTTTAATAATCATCAGAAATAACACACAGCTTTAAAATCAAAAGTTCAAACAAAATGCAGGAAGTCAGACCACATCAAGGAGCAGCCGTTCACTGAGAGAGAGCTGTGAACTCTGCATGACCAGATGTTCTGGCAGCTGTCAGTTAAAATAAAAACCACCAGTAAAGACACTAACGGAGTAACACACACACACACACACACACACACACACACACACACACACACACACACACACACAAAAACCCAGAGGGGAGCACATCTGGATTCTGAACTAGATCCAGATTTATAACCGATTTTACACAGTGAAGGTGAAAAAAGAAAAACTGCAAGGGAATAAAGAAAAGACAGAATCTGTCGCCGCACTGATTTTCATCCCAACTGTCCAGTAAGTGATGGCACCACAAGGCTACGTCGGTGCTGGACTCCTCACGTCCTCGTACTGTTACACCGAGTATGTGACAGGGAGTTGTAAAAAAGATGAGGTTACGTTGCAAGAAGGCTTTAAACTGATCTGAGACCAGCAGCTGGAAGTGATAAGAAACATAAATACAAAGAACACACACATAGAAAAAAAAGTCATGGACAAAGTGTGTGCACTCCCAGCTCTCAGTCTAACACACACACTCACTCTGCAGCCATTACTGCCAGACGGGCCGGCTCTAATCAGATCAATGGGAATGTCCATTCGTCCATCAACTGGAATTAGACAGGAAGTGGGGGATGAGAAGGGAAGTGTGATGGGGTCAGAGGGAGCACAGGGAAAGATGGCAGATATCACATGGCAATATTTTACTTAACTATACATCATTTATCTTTTTATTAATTATGATGGTCGCTAATGTATTTCCATATTCATAATCGGAGCGCTAATGAGTCACGTCGATAAAGGTTAGTGAATCGAACGGGGGGGGGGCTAATAACAGTAATGAGTAACAGAGTTCAGCTAACAAGTGGTGTTCATTTTAATTTTTTGTTGGCTTGTGCATTCAGAGGCACCACACACTGCCTTTAAAGAAGCATGATGTGTGATCACAGCCCGAGGGGCCGTAGATGTAGACAACTTCATTTTTCTCATGTGACAAACAGTCCAGGTTTAACCTGTGACAAACTGACCACGCAGGCTGTTCTGGCTCCACTGAACTTACTGATGCCTTAAAATGCCTCCCTGAAACACAGAGTAGCCCATTTGTCCCCCAAACATCCCAGGTCCACGAGGCCCAGTCCACGAAGCAGAGCAGCCGTTTCTGATGAGGCTTTAACCGTTGGTCTGGGTGCTGCTGCAAACCCACCTGACCCACAGACTGTGAAACCTGCAGCAGGGCAACATGCTGACCCCCGGCTAGGTCCTGGTCCCTCCTCACCCCCAGCCGCTCACTGAGGCCCATTACCAGCCCATTAGAGTAATTCAATAGCACGTGGCTGCCTGCAGGGCGCGCACACACACACACACACACACACACACACACACACACACACACACACACACACACCCACACACACAAATGGGGGGTGGGGTGGGAGGAATGAAGCAGCACCAACAACAAACATAACATCTGACATGAAACAACCATAAACAAGGGGAGTGATGGCACACAGCTGGAGCCCCACCCCCACCAGATGTTTGCACATGTACATTTCACACTACAATTCCATCATAAGGATGTAAATAAATAATTTTCCCTTTAAACATAATAAATCTGGTAAAACTAGGCCCAGCTTTCAGGACTTGATACTGGTTTGTATGGAAAACAGACCCAGGTCAAGTCTTCAACAGGTCACATGCTTTGGATGTTATCAGGCCATTCAATACCTCGTTACCTCGTTACCAAGACCACACTAGGGCCGTACTGCAGTAACTGTGGGCCAGCGAATGGCGTGATAACAGCAGAATCAGACTGGATGGGAAATTTAAAAGCTAAAATATTTGGAAGCTTCCCTAAAAAGTAAAGAATGGGCAACTACTGCACTTCCACAGCTCACCTGGACAGGTGACAAAAGCTATACTGAAGAACGAAGCTGCCATCCTGCATGTGTTACTGGGAGAAAACCAGCGTTATTCTAAGATTTGATAAGTGAAAGTGACATGAAACTCAATCTGATAATGGCAGAATAAAATGTTCAGATGTGAAAGCTGAGATGGATGGATGGAGCGGAGGACGATGTCACATCTATAAATAGCATTTCTATGTGAAATATTCATCAGACTAAGTGAGGGATGGATGGATGGAGGTGGGGGGGGACAGGAGGAAAAAATGACAGATTAAGATGAGATCTACAGGCAGAGAGTCAGACAGGAGGCACAAACTGAGGCCAATTTAAAAAGAAACTAGAGAGGGAGCGAAAAAGAAGTGAAGAAACGATGGAAACAGAGCAGCCGCCGAGGCCCGGGGTAACCACGGGGACAGTCTTCCCTCTGCAGCACAGGAATAAGCACAAACATGGAATAAATGAGGAGGCGCTGAACTTTCTTCACCCTGATGCTTGAGTAAGTCACTGTTTTTCTCACCTTGGAGTCCAGGCTCATTAAAACGTGGCCCTGGCTTTGTATGTGGAGCCGCTGTCAAACATGAGTCAGCACAGAGGACGGGAACGCACGTGGGCAGTGAACCCAACTAACATTCAGTGGGCGGAGGGCCACGGCGCCTCAGTCCGACTGGGAGATGTCACGAATTAGAAAAATATCAAACTCACATTTTCAGTTGGCTTCGAGGCTTGAAGTGGTGATTTATTAACCCTTTCAAAGCTCAGTGCTGCTGCTACTGCGTCATCAGCCAGGTTCATCTCGCTGAACTCGGCCTCGATAAGGCTCTGCCAGCCTCCTGTCTGAAGCTGAACCCAATAAACCTGAGAGAAGGAATCTGTTGACACTGCAGAGTCCAACTACCTGCTCCTTACTGTGGGCCAGCTGCAGGGCGGTCGCCCTACTGAGCCGGCAGAGCTTCTGGAAGCACTGACCAATAAGCACAGAGACGGGCAAGCTGGCATCGCATTCCAGGAAACTATGGTGCTCGGAGATGCAGCTGATGAAAGAGTGGACAGTGACTGGTGGGGGGTAGAAACTCTATCACAGCTATAAGTTAAAGCCGATTTAAAGACTATGCTTCTGTTGTTTGTGCCTCATCATCAGGTTGTTCTGTCTTTCATCCATCCATCCATTAGCTATGCCACTTATTCCTGAACAGGGTCACAAGGGGCTGGAGCCAATCCCAGCTGACACTGGGTGAGAGGCGGGGTCCACCCTGGACAGGTCGTCAGTCTGTCACAGGGCTGACATGTAGACAAACAACCATAAACACACACGCACTCCTACAGGCAGTTTAGACGCCAGTCAACATAAGCTGCATGTCTTTGGACTGTGGGCGGAAGCTGGAGAGAACCCACACAGGCACAGGGAGAACATGCAGACTCCACACAGAAAGGTCCTGGGTCGGACTGGGGATCAAACCCAGAACCTTCTTACTGTGAAGAGACAGTGCTTCAAAAACAGCTCATTTTAAGTTTGGGACTTTTGTCATGTGACAGCAGCGAAAAGGCGCAGCTGTGGCTCAGGAGGTTGAACGGGTCATCTCCCAAAGGGAAGCTCGGCGGTTCAATTCCCATTCTTCCCAGTCCACATCTCAAAGTGTCCTTGAGAAAGACACTGAAAGCCAAGTTGCTCCCGGTGGTATCACCAGTGTGCGAATAGTGTGATAAGTGTGTGTGTGGTGCTCTACAAGTTTAAGACCAAAAGAAATTGATCTGAACACAAGAGGCATCAGTTTGAAAGCAAACCAGAATTTGTGAATTTCAGCTGCTGACAAAAGATCGTGCAGTAAACGCTTCAATTCTCCACCATTTTAGTTCGGTTAAAATGAGAGATTTCATAAAGAGGAAAGCCAGCACGCAAAATCCCTTTTGCCTAATCCCACTGTTAAACTGGGAACAGATGAGCACCGTCAACTTGTTTGACTCCAAACAGTAATTTCCAGTAAGCGTTTGGGAAGGATGTAATCCGAGGCAGTTTCAAGTGAGTGAGAAGGGCTCTAGTGTTCTTCCACTCTGCTCTGGATGGAGGCTGAGACTTGGACCGTTGTTATGGCGATAGTGGAACCAGCCTTGCCAGGGTGTCCGCGGGAACCGAGCAGCAGTAACCATAACGACGACAACTTTCCTTCAGAATGTTGCTGTGTTGAAGACCCTCGAGACACACACACACACACACACACACTCGGGACGGCTGCCAGCTAGTGATGCAGCCCACATCCAAACCAGAACTAACAGGCCTAAGTTTTCCCTGACACATGAACCACACATTTAAACTGTGATTTGATTCTCTTCCAGTCTTGTACTTTGCTTCAGAGGATGATATATGGTCACTCAGACCAGGGCTTCTGCAGGGTTCATTAAGTCACATTAAGTCTGTTTAAGACCTTTTAGACCACTCTGAAAACAATGTAAGACCTATTTCACAACCATATTGGCAAAAAGAGAACAGCTACAAATCAGTCAAGTATTCATGTGGATTATGAACAAGTTACTTTGGAAATCATTTTTGAACTCAGTGTTTTTAAGTCGGCTGCACCTCGGTTTTAATGTCGCTGTAGGTCCAAACACTGGCCGGACATACGGTACTGGTGGTGCAGGAGTCTGTGCGGAGTGGGTCGTCCTGTTGCTCCCAACACAACAGAACAATATTGTCTGATGCAGCCGTTTCCTGGAGGCTTTTAACTGCACCTTGTTGTTCCGACTTCCCATGTGGCTCCAGTGCCTTTGTGCCCAAAGCTCCTAATGTCTTCCGGGT
This sequence comes from Monopterus albus, assembly GCF_001952655.1. Taxonomy (NCBI): domain Eukaryota; kingdom Metazoa; phylum Chordata; class Actinopteri; order Synbranchiformes; family Synbranchidae; genus Monopterus; species Monopterus albus. The sequence goes on from NW_018128001.1 coordinate 110,497, forward strand.
GCTCCGGCTTCCTCCCACAGTCCAAAGACATGCAGTTTAGGTTGACTGGTGACTCTAAATTGCCCAGAGGAGTGTGTGTGGTTCTTTGTCTACATGTCAGCCGTGTGATGGACTGGCGACCTGTCCAGGGTGGACCCTGCCTTTCTCCTGATGTCAGCTGGGATTGGCTCCAGCCCCCCATGACCCTATTCAGGAATAAGTGGTGTAGATAATGGACGGATGGAAAAGTGGCCAATTTAGCTCTGTGGTGTGGAGAAGGCGGCGGAGCATCTCACAGCAGCTCTGGAAGAGAAATGTTTTCAGCACATCAACCAAAAGCACTTTCCCATAAAAAAGAAAAATTGGTTGGATAAAAAGTCTGTTTTCACTTATATTTTGTTGGTGGTGTTTCTTGTGGACAATCTCTTAAATCTTAGCAAACAAATTAATGACAGGGCTGTAAATGGAGGCCAGTGGAAGGAGGTGTAAAGGGACATTTCTATTTCACAGACAGACGGAGAAGTGGGGGGTGGGGGTGCAGAAATAGGTCAGGAGTTTTCACATAAAGGCAAATAAAGAGAAGACACAGGTGCAGATGGAAGCAGCAGACTGAGATGCAGAGGACGAGGCCAAGGGGTTCTGATATCTAAACTTTGGTCATGGTGTGCACAGTCTGGGCTGAGTGAAGTGACAGCCTCACTTACACACCAACATGAAACTGGCAAACACATAAGAAAAGCACAAGAAAATAAACGGGCACAAACACAGAACACACACACACACACACACAGTAAAGTAAATGCATAGAAGCAGGAACACACATGCAAAAGTCTGCCTGCACACACGCACACACACACCACATGAACTTCACCTTCACACTTAGCTACTTAGCTAAGTCGAGACCATGCATCACTAAGAGTTCGTACACACAGGCCGCTCCCTCTGCTCCCTACTGTTCAACATGCAGCAGCTCTGCCTCGGTTCAGTTTGGGTGCCAGTGATGGATATGACGTGCACCATCAGTGAACGAGTGGAGACGTAGGAAACATGCAGTGCTGAGTGGTTTGTTTTGAACTTCCTGTCACAGCCTCTCCATCTGACTGGCTGTCACCACTGGAGGAACGAATAAAGACGCCTCCCCTCTCCGCCTACAGTAAACCGCTGCTGGGCGGGGCCGGGTGGGTCTCACGCCACAAACAGCCGCTCTCAGGCTTCAGACTTGTATCTTGTGTGATTACACATACAAATGAGCGAATGACAGGAAAACTGTCTGGTCCGTTTACCCACTTCCTGCCCCCTTTCTTGAAAGTGACACTTGTTATTGTTTGTGTTAACAGGAGGCATCATCCTCCGGCCGGCACACACTGATGCTGAGCATGGCAGTATGTAGAGCCAAGCTCAGCATCTAACAGTGTTTAGAACAGCACAGTTTTCACTGTAACTGCATCTTAGAAGCTCAACCATCTGACTTCTGCTGCAGCTGTCCATCTAATCCAGCGGTTTCATCCTTTAAAAGGAGAAAGGTATCCACTGATACTCAGTAGTCAAACGCCAACGTTGTTGCTACAGGGAAGTTTTCTCTCACTGATGCTACTGTAAGGTAAAGAACACTGAGCTCAACCAAAGACAAAACAGGGAGTTGGGGTGTGTACAACCAAAGTCAAGATATGGTCAAATATACCAAAATGTTTGAGGACGCACAAACCACATTTTGAGGACTACTTAGTTTGCAGCTTGAGGGCTCACAGGCACAGGTTTGTAAGTGCAGAATCAGATTTGAGAGCGAGGGAGGATCAAACCATCTGTTAGGCTCATGACTGTCCTCCCTCGGTCTCACATCTGCTCTTAGGGCAGTGATGAAGGCTGACCTCTGCGTCACCTCAGCACAGCTTTGTCTGGGCCAGTCGGGTTGAAAAAGTGACACTTGAACACACGGCACAGCCAACAGCCAACGGCTGACTATCATGTACGTACTGCGCCTGCGTGACAGACATAACTCCCCCTGCCAGCAGGTGGCGGTATCTGTATTTACCATCCAGAAAGGGAAACAATGAGAAGAGCCAATGATCACCAGTGATGCCGACAGGGGCCGACTAGTGCCAGCGGTGCAGGACACACCGGGAGGACGAGCCCTGACAGACGCTCCCTACGGCCCTTACAAGTCTGTGCCTGTGTGCTCTCAAATTTTGATTTGCAAACTTTAAAGCACTCCCAACTGACTTTGTGCACGTTCATACCATTTGACACAACTTCAGACAAAAGCTGGTGGAGAAATCTGAGAGTGGCCAGGGTGACTGTCTGAGTCTGTACGTTACCAGACGCTGAGCTGCAAACTGAGCACAGCTGAAACCTCTGTGGATGTTTTCTCCCTGTGCTGATGTGTGACAACGTGAACTCAATAAAATGAACCTCTCCTTGTTTTGGCTGTGCAGATCCTCTTTGTTGAACCAAGTGAAAACTGTACTAGATAAAGCTTTCATATTACAGTCTGTTTTGTTTGCGTGCGTTCTGGGCACGTGCTCAAAATGCAGCTCCTGGTGAAACTACATGGACAATAATACATGAACCAGTTCAGTCATGCACAGCTTGTAAACATCTCCTCTGAGAATAGTTTTTATTTTCCAGAAGCTGTGAGATTAAAGCTACAAATCTGGGTCAGTAAAGCCTCTCGCAGGAAGAGAAGGTACTGCATGACTCAAAGCCACGCAGCTCATCTTGGCCGAGCATATAAACAACATGCCAACGTGCACATGTCCACATAACGAGCTCATTTGAACTATACCAACTCCTGATACGTCCGTAAATATATTTCAAATGAGAGCCGTGTCTTTGCAGTCTAGGGTGTCCCCTGGTCACCAGTGCTGTTCAGCCCCCCGTGACACCGTAACAGGATATGTGGTTTAGAAAACGGACCGGTCAATTTGATCAGAGGGCGCCGAGCAGAACAGATGAACAGAGAGACTCCCTGCCCTGGTGCTGGCTAAAACAGTCTAACAGCTGTAATGTCGTTATAATGGCTAAATTACAGCACCGAGCCAGAACAATCATGTTTGAACGGCTTCTATGAAATGTGCTGAGGCTCTCCACAGGGCACGCAGGGGGGGGGGGGGAAGGAGGATTACCTGTTTCCCACATCACCAAGGAACATGAGAGAAAAAAGACAGAATTAGCAAAGACGTCCATGTGATGTGAGCTTGTTAACTCTTAGCTTTCAGGTGTGATTCGAAGGCCAAGCTACCACCTGTAGGGGTGGGGGCAAAACAATCAACCTGATAGGCTGTCAGCTTCAATACGCCATGAGGATGCTTCAGCATGTAGGACAATTCTTCTCTCCTTAATCACCTGCCAGCAGGACAGCAGGACAGAGTGCAACTCCTCAGAGACGTCGCCGCTCTGAGTAAAGCTTCAGGCTGAAACACTGAAGCAAGTCTCTGCTGTCTTTGAGGAAAAAGACATATCATTACACTGTACATGTGGGCCAGGTCCCTTTTTAAGATGGAACTGCATCACTGGCTCAAAGCAGCAGCGTTTCCTGTAGGAATTCAACAACTGATTTATACTGAACAAATCCAACATTTCCCAGTGGTGTCTATCAATGTTCTTCTAAAGCATCAAATCTTGCTGGAGTATGTGAGGACTTTACTTAAGAGCTGCTGAATTCTTGCTTCTGAAAGCAGAAGTGTTTTGGGTTTTTTCCAGGAATTTGTCAAAAGGTTACAGTTAAAAATCACACAGGAGAAACAAATGGAGCAGAGGACAGGTCATTAGAGTGTGTTTAAACATGCGCCGCAGGACGCAGCTTCATTTGGGAGGAGCCGAGATCAAGAAGAAAACCAGAGCTGCAACGACACAACAGTGACAGGTGAGTGAAAATGAAAAGCTGGTGCAGGATAAACAAGAAAAAATATGACGCCAACAATAAGGACAAAGAAAAGCAAAGGTGCAGCGCTCGCCCTGAAGGGGACAGCCTGCACACATCTGTCACTTCAGTGCCCTAGTTTTATCGCTGTACGGCTGCCGGTGCCATTCATGGGTTGGAGCTGCCACTGACGTAACCTGACTAGCACATACATGTGTGGGATGGCCCACTGATGCCGTCTCCACCAACAGGAACGTGTTCAGTCCCACCGAGTTTGTTTCAATATCTCAAAAATGTCTGAATTGCTCTAAGTCACATCCATCCATCTATTTACTGCTGCTCATCTGAGGTCAGCAGGTTCCAGACCTCCCTCTCCCCAGCAGCATTTTTCAGATGAGGTGTTTCCAGGCTAGATGACAAACTCTCCTCAGTGTATGCTGGGTTTACCCCAGGGCCTCCCCCCAGTTGGACACACCCACAGGGCGTCCAATGGAAGGCACCCAGGAAGCATCCTGATCAGATGCCTTGAAAACCTCAGCTGGCTCCTGCCGGCGCCATGGAGCAGCGGCTCTGCTCCGATCCCCCCCGGACTACTAATTACATTTGGTCGACGTGGAGGCCAGGGAACAGGGGCCGTTTCAGTCTGCTTGTAGTTCTGAATGTTACACGGTGATGTCTGAACTTGCATTACATATTTAAATGAAAACCAATGAGTGTGGGTGTGGCTCAGCAGATGCATTTCATAAATAACGTGTCTGCAATGTGTGTCCGTTTGTCCCGTACCTGTCTGTATGTCTGTGCATGCGCTGTGCTATCTGCGAGTGTGAGAACTGAGTGCTGTGCTGTGCAGCCCTGGGGGAGGCGAAGCTGCATTCAGGAGCCTCTATGAGCACCACAAAGCTGCATTCATCCAACTGAATAGCTGTTTTCCACAACCAGGCACTAGTCATCCCAGCTCCATTGGAGCGCCTCTATGAGTTACCATTCTCCCTGCCTTGGTATGCAAAGCCTCATCCAGCAAAAACACAAATGGCCGGACTAACAAAAGGCACAAAACACACTTACATAAAACCGCTGAAGGGATACGTGACTCTCCAGATTCCAAAGACGGCGTTTCTGAGGAGTTCTGGACCTGAATTCTCCTTTTTTTAAATGGGAGATTAAAGATTTCCTGTTTTTGTTTATCTGTTGTGTGCGCCTGCTCAGTCGGTGCTGGGCTTCGATATGCCCAGGACCATTTACTGTCACTGTGAAGACAAAGTACAGAGCAGTGGGATGAATGTCGACAAAGGCCCAGGGCTGTTACAGACGGATGTTTGTCACTGAGGGTTTTAACAGCTTGGCAGATTCAAATCTCACACACTATATGGTTATAAAAACAAAATGAAGGGTGAGGGACTGCAGCTCAGAGACAGTGGTCAGCAGCACCGTCGTCCAGACCTACAGATACCTGGGTCTTCAACAGGACAACAAACAGATGCACTGTTCAGGACGGGACAGAGCCGGCTGTACTTCCTGAGGAGGCTGGGGTCCTTCAACATCAGCAAGAAGCTGCTACAGATGTTCTACCAGTCCGTCATGGCCAGCGTCCTTTGCTATGCTGTAGTGTGCTGAGGAGGCAGCATAAAGAAGAGAGACGCCTCACGGCTGGACAAGCTGGTGAGGACACCTGGCTCTGTAGCGGGTACGGAGCTGGACTCCCTCACATCCGTAGTCAGTCAGCTGTCCATCATGGACAGTGTCCATCACCCTGTGCACAGCGCCATCACCAGGGAGAGGAGCTCATCCAGCAGCAGGCTGCTGTTTCTCTCCTGCTCCACAGACACACTGCTGAAGTCGTTTGTCCCTCGGTCCATACGACTCGTCACCATCTTCTGGTGAGGAGGACATGTGGACATGTGATGTCACTACTCAGCTCATAATGTTATGATCCAACTTCACTATGACACTATACCACTGCATGGCACACTGTTTACCCTTTTTACCTTCACACATATTGGCATCGTGCACAGGTACCCCGTGCACACTTACTTATTTCTCATATGTTTTTAAATACTTTGTATTTTACTCTTACACTTTTATACCTGTCTTTACTTTGGGTACTGTTGGTATTTGACTCAGGATCTACAAAGTACCTCTTTATCTAAAACACAGCTCAGAGCAAATCAAGAAGTCACAACTGGACTTTGATGAAGGCATCAAGCAGCCTCTCATTTAAATTCAGGTAATGTTTCCTTCCAATTAACAGAGCGCCTCAGTCATGATTCTGCATATTGACTTCCTGTCAGGAGAGTCCCCGCGCATGTCGCCGGGGAGTTGATCTGTCACTGGGAGAGGGCCGGGCAGCCGTCAGTCGATGGCACCGACTATCAACGGGGACGCTGGGCACCTTGTTTAAAGTCCTTATGCTAATTTAGTTTCACTGGACAAGTCAGGGTTGTTTTCACACCAGACCTCAACTCCACAGGTCTCATTAATCAAAAACTGGCTGTTTGCAAAGGTTCGTTAAAAAGTCTCAATCTCCAGGGGATGCTCCAGTCGGGCTCCACGAATGGGATGTGAGCAGTCTATACCCACAAAAATCAGTTTCACCCATGAAGCTGCCGGAGACCCGACGTCGTGTCACCAAATGATCCCAGTGAGTTTTACACAGGCTCATATATTGACTTTAAATTTAGGAAGAGGAGAGTAATGGCATCAACCTGGGAATCAGTATCAGCAGACAGCAGTGTGCACAAGAAGGGCAGCTCTGAAGCTTCAAAACCAAAACACACATAGAGAGAAAACGTGCGGCAGCTGCAACAAACTGGCATTTGAGGAAATGTGCCAACTCAGCAGAGGGCCAACAGGTAAACACACTACAAACAAGAGGATAGAAAAGTGCATGAAGCAGAGATGATGCTACAAGAAGTGTCTGTCTCCAAGGACTCAGTGCAGTAATGCAGGAATAGATACAAGGTGGTGGTGGTGGGGGTATCATCGACTAATGGGCCCTGAGCCACAGCCTCATCTAAAAACATTCACTCTCATTATAATGTCATATAGTACAGGCTGGTATATCACTGCTGCTCTGTACTGTCCACACACACACACACACACACACACACACACACACTGCTCCTTCCCATCATCACATTTCACTTTGCCCACTCTCATACACTTTGCATATCTTTTACATTATACATCCACTGTGTATTTAAAGAGAAACGTCCTTCCACCTCTTACATTACCAACACTATGTACCAGTGTAAAGCTCTGCTGAGACATGACAGGTGTCCACCACTATAAACACAGTCAAACCATACAACATAAACTACTATGAGGTCAGTGACAAGCCTGAAGCGCCAGACACGTCTCAAAGGGAAACGGATTGATCTGATGGGATGTTGCACAAACTGCCACAGAGCTGCACAGACCCACCGGCACCGCAGGGTTTCTGGCCACATCACCATCCACCACAGAAGCAGCTGAGTCAATCTGACGTTCACTATTTAGATAAGATACTGTAATAAACTAGAAAAATCAACTGTGGCTACTGAAGCGCAGCTCGACATCCTCTCCCCGGGTTCAGTGCCACATCAGCTGTCCTTCTGCACACAGGACATCCAGCACATGAGCAAATGAACAAACACCACTGAGGTACTCACCCACTCCTATCTTCTCGTCCTCCGTCGGTGTCCACATCGTGTCCGCTGTACAAAGAGCAAAATCCCCAGGAAAGTGTGATCACCCGGTGCGTCGCCTCATGGAGAGCCTGGAGGTATCACCGGAGAGGGAAAGTTACTTCAGCTGCTCAGGGTGAGAGAAGGGGAAACAACTCTTCGGGAGTCGCAGCAGAACAGAACAAGTTGTTTTTAAGGAGGAGCACAACATATGTTGTTTCGTGTCCCGTCTGGTTGACGCATGGCGCATGTGTTTGTCCGTCTGTGCCGTAGCCGCTGCGCAGCGCGGAGACTAACGGCCGCTGACACCCTCATGCAGAACCGCTAAAGATGAAATACAGGCGTCACAGAGAAACGGACATCTGTCCTCTATAGGCGTGGGTATTACGAAATACCATGAGGTCGGGAGTAGAGGCTGGGGGCTGTGGCCCAGACGTCGCAGAGCGACGGGGGGCTCTGGATATTTACAATACAGCGAACCTACAGTTCCTGCACTGTACGTACCAAACGCCCCGGGGGGATGATCAGATCCCGTTTCGGTCCAACAGCCCAGCCTCTCTTGCCTTGCAGTCTCCTTGTCAGTGCAGCATCCTCCAGCCTCCCTCGCTACACTGGGGTCTCCTTCATATGTACACAAACACTTCTCAGCCGCTGCAGCTGACAAAGTTGTTGTGAGCAAATAGAGAAAAAAT
>NW_018128001.1:118933-127786 GCF_001952655.1 Monopterus albus
TCTTGTATTTAAAGTGCCTACGTGTGGCGCTCCCTCCACAAACATAACGTAGAGCTGGACAGAGCCACACAGTCCAGCTCGAGTGCGCACACACTCACACGCAACCTTAAATGACTCCTGCAGCTGTCATCACGCCGTGGTGTCAGTCACCCACAGCACGACACAGATATGCACAGTATATGTATGTCGGCACTGAGAGAGAGAAGCCTTGGTTGTGTGCACTGTGCCACCCTGTGTACGCTCCTGACTAACACAGTGGGTTTTGGGAGACACAGCCCTGCACAGATTCACTGGTTCCTAAGGTAACCATGGTGATCTCCAGGGAACCTGTGGAGTCTGGTGATGAGAAAAGATAAAAAATACTGGTTTGTGTGTTTGGGAATGTGTCTGGTGATGGTGAGGTAGCTCTACATCAGGCCTTCAAACTAAACTCCTTCTACACAAACACAGTTCAGCATGTTTGATTTTCAGACGAGTCTGTACCGACATGTGTCAGTGGCAGACAAGAAGACCAGTTCAGCAAATAAACAGGTGGAGTTCAAAACCAAACTGAACAGCAGCCCCACATCACGATGTTTCCATGTTGGCACACACCATAACCTACATGGTATTTCATCTTCTTCCTGGCTGTTCCCGTTAGGAGTCGCCACAGCGAATCATCTGTTTCCACCTAACTCTACAACTGTTTGTGTGGTGTTAGCTTGGGCACATTGTGTTTGTTTACACTGGTGACATTGATGACAACCGGATGTGACCAAATCATTTGTGACCTGGTTAACCAGGATGAAGTCACATTTTCAGATCTGGTTCGTTCACTGGTTTTTCCACGTGCTCTTCTCTGTCACAGATGCAGTGAGATGAGCTACTCTTCCTTAATCTGTGATCACGTGGCTCATCTTACCCAGCGGCTCAGCTCGTCCTCCCGCAGTCAGCCGAAAGTGACAGCGGACACGGGCTGGTTTCTGCATCAGGCCCGTGATCCAGAGCAGACCCCGCCAGTCCATCATGGAGAAACACCAGCTGAAGCTGTAGGGGCGGCTCTCACATGCACATCACCGAACATCTGTGGGGAGATCTTTAACATACTGAGCGTTTTCATCCAAGGCCATTAGGGAACAGACTCCCTGATACTTTCAAACAGGTGTAGATTTCCATATTTCCCTCACAATGGCCCAAAAAAGAGGATTATTCTAATTAAACCTGTCCAGGTGAAAATGAGCCAGAAGTTAAATCTGGTACAAAACGTCTTTTCTCTTTGTCCGAGATTGTTTTATGTACAGTCCCTGAGAAATCCATGTAATAATGTTAAAACTATCTCAGAGCTTGAGATGTGCTAAGAGCTGAGCTGACCCCTGACCCATAAGGGGTTTGAAGCTGTGGTACCTTCCCTGACCCGTGCACGTGCCACTCACAGTTGATTTTTCATTTCTACTTTTGAAGTTGATGAACTAGAATGTAACAGGGTATTAACAGAGATGTTAAAGGCTCATGTTGTTGAAGGGGGTCTAGTTACTTCTTTTCCATTCACAACCGTTCGCTCAGGGGCACCCCAACATCTGCACACAGCTGCACATGAACTTACCGTCATTAACCTCACGTGCTGGTGTGTTTAATGCAGGTGCTGCTTTGGGCAGAGAGAAAACTCTGCAGCAGCAGCTGGACTCACTGTCTGAAATATCTGCTGCCTCTTTTACACCCCTGTGAGCAGCTTTTGTTAAAATTGAGAGAAAGTAAGTTGTGTAGAGTGTAAAACCTTCTGTCTTGATATTCCCTATTTCCACATATGGTGCCAGGCCCTTTAGTTTCCTCTGTAACCACTGACCCAGGATGACCCACTGGGAACAAGGACATGTGATGGGAAACCAGAGAACCCCCCACATGACCCTCAGTATTCTGGTCAGGGCCGACTCGCCTTGAGGACAGACCGGAAGAACAAGACAGAAACTGAAGGGGCAGAAGAAGAGACTCGTTCCGCTTGCGGGTGAGGGGCTTTAAAACAAACAAACAAAAAACACACAGCTCAGACATTTTGACACTTTTTTTAGGCAGCATAGACTTGAAGATGTTTCATCATATAGAAGAGATGAAATAAGCTCCGAGTACAGAGGCTACAAGAGAATGTATAGGTCAGTCATCACACTGCACTGAAAACCTTAAAATCAGTTTGATGTTAGAAAATCAGCATGAGCTTGTATGAGGCAGTGTTTTTAGAACACAATGGGAGACTTGGCCTCTTCTCGTTTCTATGTGGCAGGAGCACAGAAAGATGATGAGCTCGTTTCTAGTCAGCCTGGTCGCAGGCGGTGCACATTCATCCCCAGTGTAATACTGACCTCTAGTGGCCGACTCGGCACACTGCACAGCCACAGGGCTCAGATGCTTCGTGTTTCCCTGAGCTTCATTCTCACACCGTCAGACGATACACGGCTCCATTTGTGTTTGCATAGAGTTGAAAATCAACACTTTCATTTACTGAGAACTGTGACTGTAAAGTGGAAATTAAGTGACTAAAATTTAATTTTTTTAGTTGCTATTGTGCCTGGCAGAGTGCTCATGAGACGGTCAAAACAAACCACAGCTTGCACCTTTTAAATGACAACACAACCAAATTAAACTGCCTAAAAACAAACAAATAAAAAAAGTATACAAACAGTAGCTTCATCACATTGTAGAAGACTTTGACCCGGTGCCTCTCCTGTGGCTTTAACCATATAAACATCAGTTTTATGAGTCAAAGCCACATATGGTGTCAGCAAAAGGATTTATTTTATTATAAAACTAGAACCTATGACGTGACTCGTGACTCACAGCCTCATTAGCCATTTATAACCATCTAAACAGATTTACAGACAATTCAAGTCTGTAAAACAGTAGATTTTATGGCTCTGTCGCTGTGGTGGCATGAAATACTATAAATATTTTTATCAGCAAGACTTCAGGCTGTAAACTGGAGACACAGACATGATGCACAGACCACTTCACTTTCTGGACAAAAACAGAGTTCTGCTTTCAAAGAGGAAAACCATCAGTTTATTCCATCAGCACTCACGTTTTGGCACCTTTTCAGATGCTTGTCAGAAAAAAATAAATAAAAACGTTCAACAGAGCAGCAACACTCGACCAACACACACAAAACACCTGACATCGTAACAAAAGCAACAACAGATCTGCCAGTCGACGTTCACTCTGCTGCCGACAGGGCTCCTACACTCCGCCTGTTCCCAGATGCCCCTGTGTTGGAGACATGAAGGTTTCCCTCCGTGTTCTCACAGCAGGCAGCGGGATTCCTCTCCAACATCTCTGGTTCTCACCTCTGACTTTGGTGTAGCAGGTAAAAATATCTGTACAAGGACCGATATACAATGAGTCTGTGACAATGAGTCAATAAGTAGTCGATCGTGAAAGCAACTATTGGCTTTTTAAACGTGAAACTGCTGCTCTCCTGGTCTGATAGTACACTAATACTGGGGTTTTGCCTGCTGGCATCTGATGACAGGACTTAAAACGGTTTTCTCATGCTCTACAGGCCAAATGACAAAGTAATCAACAAAATAAGTGAGATCAATAACATACATTATTCATCATGTTACAACGTTCACTGTTCAAAACTCAAACTGATCAAATGAATCATTAACGTTCCAAACGTGAACCCTGTGGCTCCGTTAGTGTGTCTTCAGTTTTTCTCCCAACAGCGTCACCAACAGTCCGTACAGGATCCCCCCTGCAAGGATGAGCAGAGTGCTGCATCCGGGGCCGAACGACAGGAGGGCTCCCGACACGTAGAACAGCAGCAGCAGCAGCATGGTCCTGTAGCTGGCCAGCACGCGCAGGCTCAGCCTCGGCCGGCAGTTCCTCTCTAACGCTCGCTGGAACACGGGGCTCTGCTTTAGTCTGGTGGTGGACTTGGGGTCCGTCAAGTAGTGACGGCCCAGGCGACCCAGGAAGTCTGGACGTGAGCAGAGCGCATTCATGTGCTCTCCGAACTGTAGGAGGACAAACACCTTTTAAAACCTGATGGGGGATGTTCCCTTGTGGCTGTTTAGGTCAAAGGTCAAAGTGTTTAATGTCATATGCACAGTTAGGAAACGTGTTTCCCTGTACAATGAAATTCTTACTTTGCCGTCCACATGAATGCCACAAAATACAAGTGAAATATAAAGTAGATGAGTAAGTAACAAATCTAAGGCACTTAGAACACAAGAACACAACGTAACGCAGAGAGAACATATGCTACGTGGGAGCTGTGGGGCGTAAATACTTTACACACAGCGCTTTCATTCTCTCATCCACATGTATCAACAGCTCCTGTTACCCACCGCCTCCTGTCTGAAAGTCCCTTTAGTCAGAAGCACGACCAGACCTGTTAGTCGTTTCTGTGGAGCCATTTTAAGTGAGCACCTCAGCCTTGAAGTCTACTCTCCTGCTATTTCTATAGGATGGTTAAATGGCATGGAGCCGATTGGCTTTGACCCTTAAACCTGCAGTAACTATATTTTGGCCACATAGGGGAAGAGGAAACATGTCATCTGTTGTCAACATTAAATTCTGATTACAGCAAAAACAAATATGTGATCAAGTGAACTTGTCAAACCAGTTGTTGGACCAGTTCAAGCACACACAGTCATCAGAGTGCACCCTGCTGGCACCACTTACCCTCTCATTAACCAGACAGGAGATCCTGTAGAAGAGCCTGACCAGCAGGGCGTTCTCATAGCTCCTAATGGGCTGAAGCTCCGGGTCTCCCTGATACTGGATGTCAAACCTGCGCAGTCCATTTATGATCTGTACACGGGGACACGAACACACAGTGTTTGCTGTTTGAGCCACATTCCCACCGCCTCATGTACGCTCCTTTACAACAGTGGGTTTCAAACACTTCGTGCCCAAAACACTCAAAGCCAAAATCTCAAGGCACACCTGTATTTATGTCCTGGACAACAGGCTCTACACCGTGTTACCAGCCTTGTCACTCTATAAACTGATTTTTATTTACTTAGGACAAAGAGAATGAGTTAGAGAGGAGGGTAGGTCTGTCATGAGAGGGAAGCATGAAGATGGCATCACTTCTTACAGACCAAAGTAAGAAGAGAGATGCACTGGGAATATAAACTCATTTGGATATAAACAGTAAACACACAACAGAGAAGAGCATGCAGAGTTGGAAGAAAAAGACTTTAGTCTAAAACTGTAAAGAAAAGAATGAAAACTGGTTGACACCGAGTTGAAAGAACATTTTAGATGTGACTTAAATTTGAACCAGCTTTAAAACATTTGCTATTGTAAATACTAATTACCTACTCACAAGCTAGTGACACACGTCTGTTCAGATTTTTCTTTTACACCTGTGGTACTGAAGGCAGCACATCTGTGTAGTATCTTCTTTTCTTTTGTCAAGCAGGGAGGATGAATGTCTCTGCTCCCGTGAGGTTTCATCTACTTTGCAATAAGCTCCACTAGCATGTAACGGCCCTCCATCGCCTTATGAGGCAACTTCAGTCCCACAAACAGTCTGGCTGCCTCTGGTGCAGACCTTGTGCTCTTAGGCCACATTTCTTTCAACATAGAAGGATGTTTGGTTTCCAGTTGCCTCTTCAGCTTGCTTGGCAACACATTAGCATCAGGTAACTTCCCCCAACAGACGACGTGCTCGGGCGGAGGGCTGCTGGCACACACGGTCAAGTAGAAACCATAAGTCAGGCAGCTTTCATGATACTGTCTACGGACAGTTCTTCTCTTTTTTGAGGTGGTTCCTTTAGGCTATAGGATTTGCCTCTGCTTTGGGAAGTGTACAAAGTATTGATATAGTAAATTATAAATTCATTCAAAACGTTGTAAACTAGAAAGTCACTTTAGGCTTTTCCTGTTTAGGGGTCGCCACCGTGAATCGTCACACCGACGACTCGCATGTTGACATTTGGCACGTGTTTTACGCCGGATGCCCTTCCTGACACAACCCTGATTTGAACCCATTAACCACTAGCCTACCAGGGACGGCACAACGTTGTATACTACTACTACTACTACACTAATTTATGGTTGTCACAAAATCCCATGGGACACCGTTTGGGAACCAATGCACTACAACACCAACCTGCTTCCGGCCCAGGTCAGTCAGGATGAGTCCGTTCTCTCCCTGGATGCAGTCTGGCAGCTGTTTGCAGCTGCCATCATCCTGGGAACAGTCCAGGTTTGATATAAGCTGAGTCATCTGCCCTTGGTTCAGCTACAACACAAAGAAACAAATGTAACCAGGTGAACGCCAACAAAGTTTCTGCATGAATGATTAACAGAAAGGTTCATCTCAACGTCCAACACTGTTGGCAGCAGCAACATGTGGTGGATCATAACTGAAAGGTTCATCTCAACGTCCAACACCGTTGGCAGCAGCAACATGTGGTGGATCAGAAGCTGTCATACACTGTTCATGACTTAGTCCTGGGTTACAAAGCTTTGTAATGTTCATGCAGCATCTAAGTGCAGGCCTTTATGTCCACGGTTGACTATGTGGAGCTCGTTAGGACCACAGCTCCCAGTGAGTCCAGCACCAACACCAGTCAGGCCTTACAGCATAAGAGGCAGTCAGAAGGCAGCTAGTCTGTTTTCACTGTTCGGTCTGAATTCTGACCTCACACTCTATAACCTGCTAGTCTGTTGCAGCAGAGTGAAAAACAGAAATACAATTTAATGCAATTCAAACTGAACAGCAGTAAACAGCCGCTACCTTATAAATGCTGAAGTTCTGTGGATACTTGTGTCTGCTCAGTCGTCTTGTTCTAAAATTCTTTAGTAATCTATTTTTTTTCATCAGTTTGCCCCAGAGCATTATGCAAACAATATTTTAATCTTTATAAAAGAGATGCATTAAAGTTATTTCCCTAAAAAATAACCATGCCTCTTCTAAACGTTTTTATTTAGGGGCACCACTGAGTTTAAAGTCAGGTGTGTGGAATAAACCTAAGTGAATCGATATTGAATTGAATCAAATCAAATTGGGACGCTGTGAATCAGAATCAAATCGATTCAGAAAGTCGGTGGTGACTCCCAGCCCTAGTGCTGAATACGACTCCACATGTGGCCGAGTCCTGCGACATACTGAAACCTTTACAAGTAACTTTATTTGATTTTCAGGACTAGTGACATTGGTGACAGTTACTTTTCATGATTTAGTAAAATCTACTGAAATAAGTTAAATATGCCAATAAACTAAATCTCTAAACTAGGATTCTGCTGGGGAAGCAAACAAGCAATCAAAGTAACGGGACCTTGAAGATCTGACACAGGTTCTCCAAAGCTCTGTCCAGGAACTCATGGGTCTTTTTCAGACATTCCCCGCTGTCCTCTGGCTCGGCCCCGGGGTAGGTCCCGTTGAGGTCAGAGGAGCCCAGTCCAAACCAGGTCAGGAACGAGGTGTTGGCCGCCGCCTCGCTGGAGTGATCGGATATCCTCTTGGCTGTGTGTCTGGCTTGTGCGATGATCTGGATCAACTTCATGACCTGAAAACACAACAGATATTTTCAGCACAGCTTCCCGCTGCAGGATTCCACTGTGATGACAACACGTGTGAGACGAAGGAAACTTACTGCTGCTCTGAGCTCCGTGCCAAACATCTGGCTGTACTGACAGTCCTGCCCTTCCAAAGCATAGACATGACTCTTCACCCTGAACACCATGTCGGTCATCACCCGCTGCCGTGACGACAGGTAGCTGCCTCCTTGGCTTGGCGTCAGGTAGCCGCGGGGCTGGCGGTGGTGGAGGACGTGCTCCGGCTCCAGGAACAGCTGCTCTCCTGGACAGAGGTGACCAGGTTCAGTTCATTGGTACAGAGCAGGTGGTTCCCATAGGTGGAAAAATAAAACAGCTGTTTATTTGGCTTTATTAGGTCAGTAACAGATTTTTTCATTATTAATCTGGAGCTCGTGTTCAATTAACCAGTAAATTAGTTAATAAAGTGAATAATGCCCCTTACATATTATTTCTTAGACCAACAGACACAAACTAAAAATATATTTAAACATCAAAGAACTAATTCACTGATCTACAAATAACTTCAGCTGTTAAAATATCATCTCAAACTAAAAATCAGAGCAGGAACACTTCAGTAGTAGAGCGAATACAGACGATAACCTGAGATTAAAAAATAAATAACATCCTGACTGCTGAGGTCTGTGACGCCGGTGGGAAAAGCTCAAGTCCATCTGTTGCTATCATACTGAATTCATTCCTAGTTTGATTTGGTTTATGTAGAAATGATTTATCTCAGGTAGCAACAACCTTTATATGATAAAGACAAGAGGGGATTATTTAGCATAATACGTCCCAGAGTCAAACATTCTAAGGACAGAGTTAAGGCCTGTGTCCTGCACACGTCTCACCTTTCTGGATCATCTCTGCCAGGTTTGGCTGAGCGAACACTTTGGCCACCCTGAAGACCATCAGAGCATTTTTGGCGTTAACCAGGTCGGTCCTCACGGCTCTGTTCAGAAACACCTGGAAGAGCTTTGTGTATATGAGCAGGTTCTCCTGCACAAACGACTCCCTGCAAAAGAGCAGCCTCATGTCAGAGCCACATTAAGTGCATGACACATGTTGTGCAGCCCTTAAGCTACAGTCATATTCACCAACTCAACACAAAAATGATATATTCATGTTTTCAGGAAATCAAGAGAAAAAAAACAAAAGACTTCAGTTTAACACATTATTAGCTGAATCTGGGCCAAAAGACAAAGCCACGAGACTCACCATTTGTCGGGTACTGTTCTGTCTGGGTCTGGCTGAGGGCCGGTCTTCTCCCCTGTGTATCTCCACGGCTGAATGTAGCTCAGCCACGTCTCCAACACCTGAACACAGACACGC
>NW_018128001.1:127797-132158 GCF_001952655.1 Monopterus albus
GCTGAACCGAGGTGTTTCTACAGCTTTACTGTCCTGAACTCGCTCATGACCACAGGCTGTGACTGACTGGCTTTAGTGAAAAAAGGACTGATGTGGACAGTGTCCAGGTGCCAGTGAACAAGGAACCAAACCACATCTCTAACTGCTAACATCAGAAGACTGCTGTACCTGGCAACGGTGAAATATTGTAAATTAAAACAAGACACTTAGTTTGGGGGAGTGAGACGTACCGCTCTGAATGAGGCGTCTAGAGGCCAGTGACCGAAGCAGTGCTGGAGAAACAGGTACAGTTTCTGCGGCACAAAGCGCTGCACCACCACCCTGTGGGCAGGAGGGACACCAGGAACAAAGTAAATGCAGGAAATGGAGTGAAATTAGAAAACAGGAACACAGCTTGGTCTGTCAGCTCGTTTAAAGTGAACCATTCATTGTGAAACACTGGTCAGCCTGATTTAAATATCAGAGCTGTAGCGACGTCCTTTGTGGGTGAGTTCATGTCCCTTATAAGAACTTTGTACAGAAATGAAAACACGGTCAGGTCCACTACGGTACTTGAATAATGTGTTTGATTTTGGGGAAACTAACCCAAAGCTGTTCTGTCTTTGTAGACAAACAATGAAAGAATAGTTTGGTGTTAAAACAAGACAGATATGTCCTGTGTATGTGAGAACAGGTCTTGGTCATTGTCACGTCTTTTCTCCGCACTGACCCTTAGTGTTTCCAACAGGAGCGTCACTACGCTGCAAAACAAATGAGGGACAAACTACACAACTCACTCTGTAAAAACATGAACCCAAAGTTCACCTGAGGAGTTTTTAACATGTTTGACAGAGTGAGAGTTACTTATTTTGTTCTTCATGTTGTGCAGCGTACCAACGATCCTGTTTGAAACATTCAGTCAGTGCAGAGAGAAGAAGTGACAACTAAGACCTATTCTCACATATACACAGATGCATCTATATTGTTTTAATGCCAACTTGAAAAATCTTGAACTACTGCTTTAAGAAAACATTTATTCAAACTGGTGAACAAACATTCAGGGAGAGTTGTAGCACTTCAGAGTCTGACAGTAGCATGTGTGATGAAGCTGACCTCTTGAACTCCTCCAGCGGGCTGGTGTGAGTGTGCGAGTGGGCGGAGGGTGATGAGGACAGCTGCTCGGGCTTCAGGCTGTTGGAGAAGGCATGCAGATGTTTCACCAGGAGACGCACCACCAGCACGTGCTCCTCTGTTGGGGTGAAGGGCTCCTGAAAAGGCAACCGGTCACAAGATGCTCCACAAAAACACGACGCCCCATGATTTCAATCAGCTCCCAATTTCAAAAGCGGCCAATCAGAGTGCATCCCAGGCCCCAGGCAGCCAAAAGAAGCTCAGAGTACTTTCCATGTCACAGAGTACAGAGGTCCCACAATGATTTCCCCCCCGTGAGTGATGGTTTTTGTCTTCTTTGTGTACTACTGCTCCTGTCTGATCAGCCTGCGTTGCCTCCTTTTGGTCCCAACTGCAAAAACAGTGGCACCTGAACTGCTGCTGACATTTAGCACCAGATCTGGTTGTTTTACCGGAGCATTCTGCGTCTATTCCAGTCTGCACTGTGGCAGTGACACTCGCCTGTGTAGTCCTGAGAAAAACTTAATTAAAATTTAGCCCTAAAATAAAAATTATGTTTTTCTCAGTGGAGATTTTAAAACTAGTTTTGACTGAGACAGTAAGGACAAATTTAATCATTTCATAAAACTTATCACGTTGTATTTAATTTGATATAAAGCTTTTCAAACACGGAAACTAGTACTTCATCACCACTGGGGTTTCTTAAAACAGACAACTCCATTAACATTTTAATAATGACAGTGACAGAATGAAAGGTGCGACCTCAGTGCTCTGTTACATGATTAGAGCAAAGCTGCTTTGTTAAAACTGTGCAGTGCTGCTTCTGGATAACGGCAGCAAGAACAAACATGGCCTCTGCAGAGTACTGCACTATGCTTATATTGATTTATGATAATGATTTTATGACTGGCAGGTGAAATAAAAAAGGTTTGAAATGTAGCATATCTTTTGCTTTACATAGAAAAAAAACATTTATCAACTACAGGTAAGATGACAACGTGCACCAGACACAGT
Organism: Monopterus albus; assembly: GCF_001952655.1. Lineage (NCBI taxonomy): Eukaryota > Metazoa > Chordata > Actinopteri > Synbranchiformes > Synbranchidae > Monopterus > Monopterus albus. Next base: position 129,922 of record NW_018128001.1, read on the forward strand.
GTAAAAAGCATGCCTTAAAAACACAAAGCAATGAGACACACATCTAAACCACTAAACATCAGCTCAGAGATTCTAACTCCAAAAGAGTCATTCCAGGATCAAGGATACTTCTCTGGAGAAACTCAGTTTATAGTCAGAAAGGCCAGAGATGATACCTTAGTCTCTGGTTTCTAAGGACCAGATGCTGCTGATTGGTTTCAACACTCTGAGGAAAGTCATTAACTTAAGAAACATTTCAGTCTTTAAATAGAAATGACGCCTCAGAGAACAAATCAACAAGGAACTACTGTCATTTAATAAAGCTGCTTTATCATTAGAGTATTGGGTGACAATAAACTGTACATCACAATTCACCAATCACATGCATCTTTTTACAAGCCAACCAGCTTTCAGAAAAAGCTAAAACCATTCAGGTTATAAGTGGTTATGCAACAAAGCAGGATTAGCCATGCAGACTAATCAGCCGCAGCAAACATCTGCCGGCATCAGGCTGGTGACTGGACGGACAGCGGATCACTGCGTTCGCCTGTACGAGAGAAGTACCCTTGACCGTGACCTTAATGGACTGAGGTTTACCTCCAGGAGGCCCCAGAGGGGCAGGGGTGAAAGAAAAGGTAAAAGTACTTGGTAGGTGTGGAGAGTCCCAGAGCCTGGTGGGGCGTTAGGTTGGCACGGCATGCTGGACATACTGAGGCGGTACTGCAGCAGCGCCAGCTGTTCACCCATAACCACCAGGAGGGGAGAGGAAGATGAGGAACAGGAAAGACAATGACAAAATATGAAGGAGGAACAACAGCAAAGAGCACAGGGGACAGTGATGATAAGGGAGGAAGAGGAGGAAGGTAAAGTGAGAACAGGAGAAAAGGAGGCAGTGCAACCAGACAAACAATTAGCCAAAAACATTCAGGAGAAAAGGAACACAACACAGAAGAAGAGAGACACAAAAATCAAACCGACTGTGGGAACACGATGCTTTACTTGATGGGAACACTGTAGACAACAAGGACACATGGTCGTGGGGATGGGAATCGGTTCACACAGGATCCAAAGGCAAAAATGACACCTACAAAGTCTGGCTTCGTAAGGCTCAAGGAATGAGAATAAGTTTGTCCATTAAATGTCGATAACAATGATCTACATTATTATGCTCCACTATAAAACAACAAGAGGACTGTAGTGTTGGAAGGCTGAACTGAACTGAAGGCTTCTGAATATTTGTCAGATTAACTGAAGTCCATATGCCTCAAAATAAAAACAAAAAAATGGCTTTTTGTTTTACAAAACTGTCATATATGCAGTTTTAATAATTCCCATCCCCAGTCTTAAACACCATTAACAGAGTGAGTTCAACACAGCAAGATTTTTTGGGTAACAATAAAACTGTAAAACGTGCCCAAATGTGTTACTGAAGGAACAAAGCAAGGAACTGACGTGTTTTATGGCCTGTAACGTAAATCTGATGTTTAACTGTGAACAGTCTTCCTGCCTTCAAACACAAACATGCCTTAGAAGGCGCAGTGTTCCCGTCCCATCATGGCGGCCGCGTTGACGCATCGCGGAAATGAGCAGTAGCTGCTTACGTGACATCTACGTGTAAAAAATAGCCATCTATGAAACAAAAACGTACAGCTAGCGTGGTACAAACGCACCGTATTTCAAACTAAATTTATACCAGAATATATCCGTTCAAAATTGCTCTAAAGTCTAAACGCCACCATTTCATGAGTGAAAACGCTTTGTTCAAACGGAACGCCTCCCTCCCTCGTGACATTTTTCCCAGCATGCTTCGCGTGCGATACATGTTAGATTTGACAAATTCTGGTTTCTGAACAGCAACAGATGTCGAGAACTGTCGTAGAAATATTGTTTGAAAATGTTTTAACCAAACACCGGCCCTCGTACAAAGTCGACCTGGACAGCAACACCATGACTTAGGACGCCGTCACCACTCGATGCCATAAGAACCAGTGCCGAGCAGCCTCCTAACCAGTTGGTCCGATGGCGGTGGGGTTTCAATTGATTGCTACAGTGAGTTACAGAATCTCCACGTTTCTTCTCTCCCCTCCCTCACCGTCGACATTGACCAACTTTTTTACATTTAACTAAAGATTATTTACTGTCCTTTGTTATAACGACTTAACTGAACAGCGGGACGTTTCAACAAAGATAGTTTGAAATGCAGTGACATTGGGATCATTTGACTGCAAAAAATATACTTTAAATATTTAAAATTATAT
>NW_018128001.1:132708-159649 GCF_001952655.1 Monopterus albus
CATCTCTGGCCAGCCTCATGGAGCAGCGGCGGCGCTCTGTGACTGGCGGGCTTTACTCTGATACTGAGCAACAAATCTTTAGAGCTGCCACTGTGAGTTGATTCACAGATAATCAATTATTTAGAAAACTAATGAATCGTTTTTCAAGCAAAAATGCCAAATAACTGACAGTTCTAGTTTCTCAAATGTGAGGATTTGCTGTTCTTTGTTCTCCTACTTTATAATAAACTTAAGATTCTTGGCTTTTGTACTATTACTCCAACAAATCCAGATGTGTGATCCAGAAGACTGCGCTCTTTTCACCGTTTGACATTTTATAGACCAGAGAAAATAACTGCTAGTTCAACAACAAAACAAACACATGGTGACATGGACATGCATCATGCGGAGGATGGGAGAGGAAGCAAAAGCAGTACTACAGGGAACTTGTGCCACATCCCTTATGGCAGCAGCTTTACTCTGTAACTACTTGTGTACTCAGCAAAGGACTAGAAACCCATCTTAGATATAAACAAGGGAATCAGATGCTTTCAAAGTGGGGAACAGGGATGCCTGATGCACATTCACAGCTCAAGGAACACTGGACACGCTGCTCTTCAGTTAGCCGAGTCAGGTCTCCTGGTTTGTCCGTGCAAAGGATCGAGCAACAGCTGATGTTTTGAACCACTGTGCCCATCGATGGTACATCAGCTGTTACTGTAACAATATGCTGCTCTGTGAAAAGGCACCTGCTTGATGTTTGAACACACACAGTTGTGAGTGAGGCTTCATTAGTGATAAACAATACTTCGTCTCTGAGCTGAGCAAAGACACGAAGCCTGTGATTTTAACCAGGCCAGTGGACAACGTCACGCTAGCCTGCTCAGGGTGATTCAGCCACAGCAGCTGGACACTTTGTTCTACAGTAGGACGTGGACACAGCAGTGGTCCAGGTACCCAGGTGTCTGAATTAGTGAACTATAAATGACCAACCACAGGGCTGCTGGCAGCACCTTTCCCCACCCTGGGCTTGCTCCAAAATGGGACTGGGACAGTGGAGAGGTGAGGGAGGACTGTGGTCAACCAGTCAGCAGCCAGTCGTGCGGAGCAGGGGACAGTGGGGTAGAAGGGATGTGTGGGGGCAGATTCTCTTACCTTTACCTGGGGAGACTGCAGCTTCTGGTACATCTCCAAGGAGTAGTGATGGAGCCAGATCTCCACAAACATCTTAGGAGAAGGAATAAGTGTGGGCTTGATTATCACACCCTCACAACAAGACAACCTGCATGTCTTTAAGTCTGGTGTTTCCACCCTCTCTGAACACTGCTGCTCCTTTTCTTTGTTACAGTAACATGAGCGTATTTGGGTTTTGGACCATCCTGAAAACTATTTGTAAACCTCCCCTTCACAATAACAGTAAAGACGCTCATTTCCCAATCATTGTGATATTAAGCAGCAAATTAACTGGTCATCAAAACAAACCCAGATGACTTCATTACAGTTTCTAAGGACCAGATGTTTGTAAAACAAAGTGGTGTATAAGTACTCCAATTGTTTGCTTAAGCAAAAGTAGCAATACCACAATATAAAAATACTCTGTTACAAGTCCTGCATTCAAAACGTTAAGGACCAAAACTACTTAAAGTACTAAAAGTACTCATTCTGCAGAACAACACATTACATGAGAATGTACATCATATTACTGGCCTATAATTATTGATGTATTATTGAGTACATCACATTTAATGTTGCAGCTGGTAAAGGTGGCGCTTGAAGTACTTTACATACTTCTGGGTAGCTCGTGCCAGGGATCAATTAAGTCTTATGATAATACTGCATTTTATTTTATTCATCTCATTCTGGAAAGTAACTAGTAACTACAGTTATCACATACATGTGGTGAGTAAGAAGTACAAATGTTTTCTCTTAAATGTAGTGAAGCTGAAATATGAAGTAGAAAATAAATACTCAAGGAGAGATGACAACATTGTACTTAAGTAAATGCCCATGAAAACAAACATTGTGAGAATCTTTCAGACTGAGGACACGCTGAAGCTCTCAGCCATAAAACTCACTTCTAACCCATTTGACCTGCATGTTGTGTGCACGGGGAGCACAGGAAGCCACAGCTGATCAGTGCCTCACCTGCAGCAGTGTTTCAGACCTCCAGATTTCCTGGGCTGCAGGGTCTGCGTTCACAGAGGGCTGGTGGAATATGTGATGTTTCAGGAGACTCGGGCTGTGAACGCCATAACCAGCAAACGAAACACTGGAAGACCTGTGGAGTTTAAAGCAGGAGGGGGGATGGAGTTTCAAACATTTAGTTGATCTGTTGGCTCAAATATTCCAAAGTTTAATTTGGGATTTCCTTCATAACATGGTTTGTTTGTTGCAACCTCTGCATCTTCTGGCTAAAATCTCCAGGCAGATATACTCTAAGAGATTTAATAAAGACTTTCTATAAAAACCTTGGTGAAGGTGCAGACACAGAGCCTCTGGAGTCAGAGAAAGGAGAAGGGGGCACACTTCCTTCAATGGGGAGGAAGTACTTCAGGTAAGTGTCCACCAGCACAAAGTACGCACTGTCTGTGCAGCTCCCTTGTTGGCCCTGGGGGTAGCTCTGAAAACAGAGTACAGCTTAGTTCTCCCTGTGAGATATCATCTGTAACAGCAGGTCATACCAGTTCATAGTTTTCTGTGTAAAGCTTAAAAGCTCTGTTATGTGCTGAACTGCCCCCGACTCAGCACAGTGATGACGTCAAGGACCAGGACAGGCAGCACTTTGGCAAACTCACCTTTGGTGTGATGAGACAGTACGCAAAATTGAACATGAAGAATTCAAACGGATCTGCAGAAAGTTAAGGAATGATTTCAGTGGCCAGTAAAGTCCATCTCTTGTCATACACTGAGTCTTACTGTTGTACTGCTGTGGCTGTAACCTCTTAATACAATTAGACAACTGAATAGGGAGGATACTGAGAGCGAGGTTGACAGTCAGCAGACCAGACAGGGGGAACTGCAGCTTGTTGTGGAACAGCGGGCAGTCGGGGAGAACTCCCTGTTGGATGCAGGCCTTCACAGGACCCTTCATACACACAGGGATGAGAATTCAAGCCACATGGTGAAATACTTTACGAGGATGAACACCAGATACTGTGCATTATAATAGATGGAACTGTAATATTTCATTACGTAGCAGTGAAGTTTGTCCTACGTCACTGACTCACACCAATTCAAATATTGTATTTCACAGAACAATGAAAACCTTTTTTTTCACTTGTTATAATCCAGTGGAACAGTTTCACTGAAACTGATGCAAATACCAAAAATCTGGACAGTACATGTAAGTATTGGACACCCTAACATTAACTCTTGGCCTGACAATAAACTGATCTCTGTTAAACCTTGGCATTTGATCAATGACAACATACTTACTGTAGAATTCTTCCTAAGAACCTACAATTAAAACTCTGTATAACACCAACTTAACTGTCAGTGTGTCCTGATGGTAGACTGTGGTGGAGGTACTGCTTCAAAACGAGCTCAGACCTTGTTTGGCATTTCTGTTCTGCAGCTACACGTTGCTGATCAGCCTGACGTATAGATGGAAGCGCGTAATGAACCTGAACAATTTATTGGTTTGGCTCTTGTGAGGTGTTTAGATAAAAATGTTTCTAACATAAACAAAATGTAAAACTTTCAACATGACATGAAGATGAGAAAGGCTTTCCCCCCTCTTTCCAGTGGCTATAGAGGGGACAGGGTGCACAAACCATGGGCTCTATTCATGGCTGTTCACAGTGCTGAGGGGACTGGTCTGGACCAGTACCCAAACACACCAGGAACTTCAGCTCACTACATGTAAGAGACCAATCAGATCAGACAGCATGTCTGCCCGAGTCTGGAGAAGCTAAAAATAAAAGGAGATGCTAACAGAGGGCTCGCGTATGAGCACTGCAGATGAGATGCCAATGCTTTCTCCAAAATAACTGTTCTAGAGATTAAAAACGTTAAGCTCACACACACCCTGAAGCTTTGTCTCGTAGTAACAGTGTAGGCAGAATGTGTAACGAATGACGCAGCACTGTGGAGACCAAAGTTCTTACCGGAAGATAATTGACAGATATTTCATATTTGTATTCTTCTGCCTGAAGTTTATACACAAGCTTCATCATTGGCCCACTGAAAATAAAATAAGAAAACAAAAAGAGCCATGTCTGAATTGATTCATAAAACACAACAATGAAGGACCAGCCTTACACTTGGCTGAACACGTGTTGCTACCTGGGGTTTAGAAATTCTATAGCGATGTTGTACTCAATGCTCCGTGAATGCAGGAGTCGCAGGTTCCAGCCAGAGATGACACCGTCCAGACTGCCAAACACACTCTCCACCAGCCAGGGGAAAATCAAGTGCAGCTCCTAAAGAGCAACACACACACACACACACACACACACGTATATTGTAATGAGAAACTGGCAACACATTTTAACAGACAGAGCTACACAGAGCAGCACAGACAAAACACACATACTCCAGAAGTGCTGGAGAAAGAAGGCGGCAAAGATTATTTAAACTGTGGACAGAGTTAGTTACTGAGTCTGTGACAACACACTCTGGACTGAAACAAATAAAATTTAGCCTGGTGAAAAAAATACATTTTGTAATTCTCCAAAACCAAACAAAGCAGACGAAAGCCGACTCTACTGAATGAAGAGTCTTCATTTAGTTACAGATGATTATAAATAAACAATGGCCATCAGAGCTGCCTCCACAGTAGCCCAGTATGCCACTGCCCTAACTGCACCTGAAGGTAATGAAGCCACAGACTACGGTGAAACCACCACACACACTGTGATCCTGCTGCCTTAAGCAAACACAACACCACAACACAGTTTGGGGGTAATGGTACCTTGGCGGGATATTCATCAATGATCCTGACCAGATCTTGGCATCGCTGGAGCAGAGGTTTGGTGGTGGAATCAGCTTTGAGGTTGGCCTAGAACAGCATCACAACACAGTCATGAGCACATGTGTGGACCCCGGAGCAACGAGAGCGACTCTGGGTAAAGACTGTACCCGTATGACAAATGGGAGACAGTAGACCACAGGTTGCATACCCGTTACCACCAGAGACTCACCAGTAGGAAACTGGGCTGCTGCAGCGTTGGAGCAGCCATGTCGGACAGTTGATGTCTTCCTCTGTAACAGTCCACAGGGATCCTACCTGTTGGCGATGAGCACACAGGACTTTGACATGTCTTCAGTTGGAGTTTGTTATCCACACAACTTGGCTTATTAACACACTCAGAACAAAACTTCTGTAAGCTCGTCACTAAAACAAGTGAGTGCTGTGGAAACAAGACTACACTGTTAATGCGACTACAATATATCCCACTGTTTAAGTGGAACACTCAGCAGGCGCACAATCCATCAATGATACACGCAAGTTAGCACGAGCGGGCTAGCTAGCGGCAGCTAACTGTCATAAGTAGAGCCCCAAACTGACAACAGGCGAGCAGTCGGCTTACAGACATAAACTACCGACGTGGAGTAAACTGGGACATTTCAAAATTAGCAACTCTGTACCTTCACCGCTGACAGAATTCAAAACTTCAGTTACATTAAGAGTCGTTCAAACACAACCAAACGTACTACGTCGTTGACGCTGATGTCTTCTTCTTTGGTGTTTACGTCACTTTGTCGCACTTTACTGCCACCTTCTGGGGCCGTATATAATCACCACCACTACTAGTACTACTATAACAACTACTAACAATAATATTAAAAATCAAACATAACAACTACTACTAACAATAATATTAAAAATCAAAATGATAATAATTCCTGTTCCATAGACTCAAGTGCCAGTTTATTGACTACACTAATGCAAAAACCTTTACAATGTAATCCAAATGTCCTGTAATAAAACCTTCATGAAGGTGATAATGGTTAGTTCTACATTTGTACATAGAAACTTGTTTCTGCATATGACAATAAACATTATGACCTTGTAACTGAGACTGTTAAAAAATTTTTTGGAGGCTACTGTTTGTGGTACCATTGAATTCTATTGGCAGTACTATTATTATTATTTTGTCAGCCCCATTTCTATAGATGAGGCTGGTCTAACAGAAACCTCACTCTGTTTATTTGCACTACGTGATGCTTTCCTATAAAACTACTTCTTTACTATTTCTCCCATTACATTTTAATATACATGTCCTTTGTTTCCTGTGTTGTTGCCACAGTTGATTTATTCTCTTTCAGATTAAGCCGTTTTCTTGTCAGTTTTAATCAGGACAGTGGTACTAACTGGCAGAACTGGGAGCTGCTCCAGACTAAATGCCCGTGGTTCCCTGCATGGCCATTGGTAATTTGGTTAACTACAGATATTTCTGGGGATATGCACCATTAAAAATTAAGAAAGTAAAACCCACACATCTTTTTCTTTGTTTTATTTTACATTTAAGCTTTCATTTAGTGACTTATTCACATACAATATCAAACAAACACTCAGGTCATGACCTCAGAGCTTATTAGAGTTGAGAAGTTTAAAAAATGTTCCCATGTTGTTTATGAGAAACACACACATTTATATAAACACAAAGAAACTGTACTAAATCCTAGTATACAAAGAAAGAAAACTATCAAAAATAGAGTTTTTAATATACATTGATATGACTAGTAGTTACATGGCAGAATTATTAAGCTATACATAATGTATTTTCAAGCAAGGTCCATGTCGTGTGCGTATCCACTGGGGCCTTTATTCAGTCCATTAGCTATGTACGAAGCATAGATCTGATCAGTGTAGATCAGTATTACAGCTCAGAGCAATATAAATACTGGTAGAAATCATTAAATGCTTTTGTTATACTGTTAAATGAGTAGCAGTAAATTGGGCAAACACTGTCTTTTAGTCTTCTGTCATTAAGTTATACTATATAAACTGCGCACCTGTGTGCGAGACCCTGATACATCTTCACCTGCATGTCTGCCCCGTCTGCCTCATGTCTGGTGCATGTTCTGGCTGTAACCATAATTTGGTAGAAAACAGACATACTAGAAAAAGATTGTTGGCATGTGAACATAAAGTAAAAGCAAAAAGTCTGACAAGGCTTCCTACTTCAAGGCACCAGTCTCTCTGAGAACACAAGTAACTTTAAAACCCCTGAAAACGCAGTTTCACATCTGAAATATTCGTCTATAATGATTAAATAAGCATAAGTTAAAGTTGGGAAAACATTTTAGTTATATTTGTCAAGAATGAATCAGAACATTTCACTAGCTGAGCCCTGCACACCTCAGTGAGAAAAGCTCAGAGACAAACGCAAAAACAAAAACCCTTCAAATAAACTTTACTTTAAAAAACTGCAGTAAATTTGGCTGAAACTGGTTTAATGTCAAATCCCATCACTTGCAGTAAACATCCAAAGAAGAAATCAGGTTTTCGAGGCCTTTAAACTCAGATCATTTTTGGCTTCATTAGCCAGATAATTATCCAACAAAGCAACAAATGTTAATGTTAAGGTACATCTAGACGCAACTCTCCTATTTTAACTGTGTTTGTTTGTGTTGAAATGGCCAGGTAATACAGGATACTGTCTTGTAAACTACCAGCAACATGCTTAAATATGTTCCCTGGCACTGCTGTGACTCTGAGGTGTGTAAGGAGCTGACTTATCATTCAGATACCTGATGCCACTGTCTAACACTTATTGCTGAACTACCAAACTCCAACTACTGTGTGTCCCAAACAATAATGAACTTTGCTGATGATGCCAATTCATAGACAAATAACTTTCTACATTTAGTGTCAAACTAGAGTTATACTATTCTGTTCTCCTCTGAATTTTACTGTCAGTCTTTAATGGCAAATACGGTGTCACTTTCCCACTCGGCAAACGTTCCTGACTGAACCGTTCCTTGTCCTCTGTGTGACCAGGACCTGTTGTCCATCAGCAGTCTCTGTGTCCTGCAGGTGACTAGAGGGGGCTCTCGGGAGGGTTGTTCCTCCTCACCCGGGCTTTCCTGTTCTCCTGTTTCAGCTTCAGAGTGCGCAGTTTCTGCTGCCGCCGTTTTTCACGGTACCACAGCTGCTCACAGTACTCGTCCACGCTCAGACTGTTGATCCCCACCATGTGCAGGTCTTTGTAGCTCCTCAGAGACAGCTGCTGAGGATGCTGGGGCAGCCAAGAGTTCCCATGTTCTGGCGGTGGAGGAGGTGGATTAGCGGGGCCCGACTGGCCGAGAAACCCGGCAACCCCCACCTTGGCTTGGCTAATCTTTCCAAGGCTGTGGTTCTGCTGGTAGCGGGCTGGGTGGAGGCTGTGGCTGGAGATGATGTGAACGCGGTATCGGGCCAACACCTGGCTGTAGGAGTGTTCGTGTGGAGGCCTGCATCAGCCAGCTCCAGGTGTTGAACCAGCAAGCCCCGCTTCATGTGGAACAAGCGGTCATCATCGCCCTGACGGAGCTGAGGGTGGGGAGAGGGTGAGATGAAATGGTGAGGTTCACATTGTCAGCTCTCGTCATGCACATGGCCACTGTTTACACACGACTCACCTGTTTGCCTTCATGCCTCTGCCTGAGCGTTTGCTGCTGCCTCTCTGTGTGCTGCACCGTCCATCTGAGCTCGGCCTGTGACGACCGAGGGACACACTCCAGGAAGGTGGAGTTTCCCTCCACACCGTACACCAGCTTCACCTCCACCGTGTCGGAATCTGACACAGAAAAACATGAGACACGCAAGAAAAACACATCAACATTTTATACAAACATTTATACAACATTTTATCCTCTCCCTCAGTGTAATAATCAATAGTGCCACTGATTTGGCTGGAAACCAGAGAAAACCGCAGTGACACAGTATGGTCCCTAGGGGGAGCCCTATGTCTGCAGAACAGAAGGGCTAAGACTTTGTAGTAGGCTGTACTGAGAGCAGCATATTTTTATGTTCAGCAATAATAAATGACCACATTTCTGTAAAAATAAATGATAAAAACTGAATAGTACAAATTTAAAGTAAGTTCTGGGTCCCAGTTCCACATAGTCACCATTTACACACAAGTAAATAAAACCAACATGTTTTTATACACTTTATACACACAGGAAATCATACAATGAATAATGACTTGAGAATGAAGGCGCCATTTAAAGTTCAAGAGCAGACATCAAAATGTTTTTCCAAGGATGTAATAACTGTTATTTGTTGTTTTCTGTTGACAAAGCTGTTTTACTACCAGCCACAGTTTTTACTGCTCTAAGTAACTTTTCCATTTGTCTTGTAAGGCTGCACACTGGCTGACTGGAGAATACCTGTGACATCTCCAGGATAAACATAATACATAGTTATAGTTAATATTTGCTTAGATTTAATATGCTGTACTTGAAGGACCTGGGACACAGAGACTGACTGCAAACAGACTGCATCATCAATATGCCTCTCAAAGATGGACGCAGTCCTGAAATAAAGCCTCTTCAATGAATACATCCTTGTACCATCATGTCTTATTTGGACTCTTCATATGGTTTATATTAAGACTGTTTAATCACATGTATTTATGTTAATAAAATCAGCTTGTGTGCTCTTTAAGCATTTGCTTGCAGCCATGAGAGTCACTCACAGTTGGGGGTTTATGCACCAGCCAAACAGCGAACCCATTGTGGAGTTTTAACTCCATCAGAACACTGAATCAATCACAGACGTATACGTAAATGGAAATATTCTGTTTCTAAGTATGTCAAACAAGCTGTTTGTCCATTTTGTTAGGAATGACAGGGAAACATTTGTTCATGTCAGACAATGGAAAATCTTACCGTCCTCTGTGACTGGACACTGACTCCAGGGGTCTCCATACTTTACGTCCTGTCTCCGCGCCCGCCTGACACACACACACACACACATGGTTTAGAACAGGTCTGTTGTTGTGCATGTTGTGTGCACTGTGTTCCTCTTTTTACACTTGACCTTATTGTTTTAGCTCTTTTCTTACTGTACAGTCTGTGCTGGACTATCATGTTGGGGACGGTGTGTAACGAGAGCAGACAGCAGACTCATCAGTTAAACAACAGCTGACAGCAGCAGACAGTGAACAGTAGTTGTGTGTAGATAAAATCATATAACAGCATTAAATCCTCCTCCTCGGTGTTGTTACTTCTGTCAGCTGCTCAGGGGTGAAAGTATGAAGCTACTGTGGTTACGACTGAGGAAACATGGAGCAATAACAGGCTATGAAAATACACAATGTTGTTTCAGCCATGGTAAAGACTGTTGTCATGTCTTCAAGGTCGACCTCCCTGTGCTTTTCTGCCCTCCCTCCCTGTCATCCCACTCCCTCCTATGGTAGCTTTAGGTTTTTTAGTCTAAAGTATTTGCAGGTCTCTCCCCTTTTCTTTCACTAACGCTCACTCTCACCTGGTCCCTTCATACTTAGATTTATGATGTTAACTCTCATTCTCTCATCGTTTCGGTCATGCCAGTAACATGAACTGTAACTTTGCATGGTGTAACAACAACAGCTGGATTTATACCTTACAGTTATCTTCATTAAAGGCTGGGGCTAGTTCAGGTTTCGGAGTCTAGGGAAGCACCGGTGAACAACACTTACATCACAATCAGTCAAAACATCGTGCAGAGCTGTGCTAGTATCAGTTCAGTTTCTCTGTTTTTCTGACAACTTGTGCATCTGACCTTCAGTGCTAGACTCCTACTGACATTTGATATTCTGGACAAATTAGTGACAAAACAAATATTCTGTATGTACTAGTCTCTGGGGTTTTATTTGATTTGACATACCTGTCAGTACTAACAACATTATGATAACTGAAACTGTGGTTCAACAATAAAACTTGGGCAAGTGTAATGCATATAGTTACATTATGAGGGACAGCAGATTTGCCTTACATAAATGTGCTGTGTAGGTTTGAATCAGTGTGCAGCTGTTACTCTTTCACCTCCGCTGTCCCAGTACAACGCGATACAGACTCTCCAGTCATGGCAGCAGCTCTGTGGGGCTTTGAGCTAAATGCTGATGTAAGCGTGCCGGTGGTGGGTATAATGTTTACAGCTTTACTACTGTAGTTTAGAGCGTTAGCATGCTAACATGCTAACTGAAAACTGCACACAAAGTGTAGCTGAGACTGATGGGATTATCATTAGTCTTAAAGGTATTTGAACATAAACTGAACTGTCAGTCTGATGATGGTGCAAACTTTAAATCCAATCCACTGATGTAAAGACATTTCACTGAAAACTGACCTGCCAGAGCAAAAACACAAAACCAGTTTCCTTGCAACAGGCATGTCTCAAAGCCCGGCTCGTCTCTGCTCCTGGATTTCTACATTTTCAGAAAAGCTAACTGCTGCTGGCTGATATGGATGAATGTCACAACTGGCCTCTGAGGCCACGACACAGCTTCACAGTTAAATAAATGTTTGTAGTAGTTTTGTAACTTCCTCTGGATGTTGTGTATCTATGTGTAGTTGATTTGTGTCTCGTTGTAATTGTTTTGAGCCTCTGTGGTCATCACTGTGTTTATTTGTTGCCATTTTGTGTGTCTATACAGTAGTTTTGTATCTTTTTGTGTTAACTTAATGGACTTTTCAACAAAAAGTATTAACAGTCTCTTTAAACAGAGGCTCTGATGCAAAGGCCCCATAAACCCTCGGCCCCCTACAGGCCCGCTCATTAATCCATTAGCACAACTATCAGCTGACCGTTGCTCCTGACGTCTTCGATCAGGTGGCAGATATTTTAAAACAGTAACTCATCATCATCGTCCAGTGTGCCGCCCCTCCTTCCCTCGCTACCTCCTGCTGGTGGGGAAGTATCTGGAGCAGGTCTGTCCGTCCCAGGAGCAGTAGGGGTCTCTGGCCAGGCAGCACTCAGCGCAGTCGCTCCCGTACAGCTCGCACCTCTGGAGCCCCAGCTGGGCCACGCCAAGCTCGCTGGACACATACAGCTGTTGCTGTGGCCAAGAAAAAGAGACCTTTTAAAGGTTTTGAAACATGGGTTCATCGTACCTCCTACCTCTATTAAATACAAGATGGAGGAAGATGAAAATGGAAGCTGAAGATCCAGATACTGAACATTACAACTTTAGATGCTCTTGTTTTTCAGCTGTCGTTGTCCAGGTTTTGTTTACTCTTTACTAGACGTGCAAAACGTCTGGCACCTTTAAAAAGTCACAATTAAAATCCTGTTTTAAAGGTCATTTTTATTTTAACTATTTAGCTTTAAGCATCTTTGTTATTATTATAAGTAATAACCTTAAGTTCCTGCTTGATTTTATGCTCAAGTACAATAAAAACCTCATTAAATGATTTCTACAAAATAAGACCAATTTTACATTTTGGATTAAAACTAAATATTAACCAAAATCACCAAGTCAACCAGAGATTATTCACAGTATTCATAACCATCTGCTGTTACATGAATACGTGAATTTTCTTGAATAAAACCGTTTTCCAACTAAACTTTATATGGTTTATTTAAGTAAACAAAGTTCCCGCTGATTGGATCATTATCTTTCTCCTTAAAGCAGTGCACAGTTTGTTAGCACCTACTGTGAAGCAGTAACACAACCATGACAGATGCACCTACTCTCTTGGTCGACAGCTCCATGCTCAGGATGGGAGTGGGACTCTGTGGGAGAAACAGGGAAACCGATTCATTTACATGCTTCATATAAAGCCGTTATGAGTCACTGAACAGAGGAGGAATAGCAGTTTATTTGGACACATGTCTACCTAATGAGATATACTGTATTGTTTTAAAGTTAAATAATGGCATGAATGACTGTTTCATTACACTTCACATGTAATAAACATGAGCCATTTCAAAGCTACATGAGGAAACACACCCTGAACTATTCTGATGTGCAGATGATCAGAAAACTGGAACTGTTCTTTAACTTTTATGCTCTTTAACTCCTCAGCCAGGACTGGCCCACAGCTTCCAGACAGACCTGGAGGAAGAGCAGCGGTTCATGATGGCACAAACTCTCTTTAAAGCACTAATATTTCAGCTTAGCGGAGGTTAAGGAATGTCGCTGCTGAGCGCTGCAGAGGTCAGGGCAGCTACTGAGATTACAGATCTAATGAGCCTCCTTCTGAGGGCTAAATTACCCCCCAGCTCCATTTTTCTAGCTCACTGACTTGCTAAGCGTTTCACAAAGGGAGTCACTGACCCCTGAGCAGAGGGTCTGCACTGACGGAGCACGAAGATAAAGGAGACCCAGAACACGAAGGAGGGCAGTGATCTGGCTATTCTGTGTTCTGTCACAGGCGACAAACTGACCCAGCATTCACACGCCTGCAGTCAGGGTGCAAACGTGGCTGTACAGCCAAAGTGTGAGGGAGGTGGAAATGGACTAGTTCCTGTTAGTTGTCAGTCATAAGTAAACAGACCATGTGCATCTAGCATCCTGTTTGTTTGCGGTTGTTTTTGTACATTGTGGTTTTCTGTCTTTCCTTCTTCCCTTCACCTGTGCTCTGTTTTAAAGCCTAATGTCTTCAGCTAATTTTCTATTTGTTTCCGTTTCCCATCTCTGCCATCCTCTCTTTCTTCTATTTTTGCCTTTCCTCTCCTCCTCCCTCCCACCCCTTTCTCCTCGTCTTCCCCATTAGCGTATTTAGAGGACCTTGGGAAATATGTGCCCTACTATCTGTTTCTCTGTTTAGTGGCGTTATCCCAGACAAATATGTTCCATTGCAAACTCGAGGCCTCACAGCACATCAGACGATGCAGGGCTGGCAGAGCAGCACCGGGAGACGCCAAGCCAAGCTCCGACTGTAGCCACAGAAGTGCTGTGTAGGTAGAGCTGTGGCTAAAACTGTCGCCTTGCACTTAAAACAAACACGACTTGATTGATGACTTTCAGTGTAACATTTAATATAATTCAACAAATGGAAAAGACAGAGAGAAAAATACTGGCAGCCTTAACCTAATATTTTCTAGCAGACCCTGTTGAGACGAGCACGATGACCAAGTGCTTTATGTAGCTTTTAATGAGGCGTTTCACTTCCTGGCTCTTGGTGACAAACTGCTCCAGGTCTCTCGGACTTGATGGAACCTGAGCCAACTGGGAGTTTCTCTCTTCCCATAGATGTGAGGTGGGATTCACATCAGATGCTCCAGTGTTTCTTCTCCTCACTCATGGTGTTTCTCTGTAGAGCACTTCGATCATCTTCTGATTTCACTGTGTCCTGTGCAGAATCAAGATGCAGCCATGCAGCTCCACAGCATCACTGATGTCCCCCATGTCTCACACTGGGGAGGCTGCTCTTGTCTGTGAAAGCTTCAGTGTTTCTTCTGTGAACACAGAGCTGATGTGACAGACCAGACAGCTTCATTTGGCTTCATTTGCCCAGAGGACGTTCTCCCGCCACTTTCATTCAGAAAGCCACATGTGCTGCGACTGGGCATTGTTGGACCTGGATCTCAGAGCTCAGCTTGTATCTGTTTGGAGGGTTTCCATGGTTCAAACTCTCCTTCTGTTCAGTCTGGGCTCAGTTTGTCCCTTCACGTCCAGGGAGGTCGGCTTCCCTCCCATGGAACATGGAGCAGCTGCAGTCACAGGAGCATCCAGCTGCTTGGAGACGCCCTGTAGCCGTTACCTTGATTCTTTTCTTCTTCACCTCCTCAGACAGTTCGCTGCTGTTCTAGGGTCAGTGTGGTCACACAGGGAGGCCAAACAGCACAGTGAGGACTTTTCTCCTCTATCCACTCACCCCAACCGGCCAAGGCAGAAGGCCGCCCACCAAGAGCCGGGGTCTGTCGGAGGTTTCTTCCGTTAAAGGGAGTTTTTCCTCCCCACTGTCGCCAAGTGCTTGCTCAAGGGGGATTTGTTTGGTTTTCCCTATGTAATAATATTGATAACAGTAAGGTCTAGACCTTACTTTGTAAAGTGTCCTGAGATGACTTCTGTTGTGATTTGGCGCTATACAAATAAAATTTGATTTGATTTTCTCCCCGTAAACAGGTTGATTATAAGAACGAAGACACATGTGACGCTAGCTGAAGACAATGATCCACATGAAATATGATTACAACCCACTTATCAGGAACACAAAGCTCCTTTCACAGCTTCTTGTTTGGATTCAAACCAAATGCTGCGGGTGTGCACGACAAAAAACAATTTTAGCTTTTAACACTTCAGGAAGAACAGAGCCTTGTTTCACCGATGCCTTTAGCCTCATCTGTACATGTATGTGTGTTTGACCCTGCACCGGGGCTTTAAAGGTTCTGTGGTTTAATGTGAGTGGGAGAAATAAACACAGGAGTCCTCAGGTTATAAACGAGGTGTAGACTGCTGGGACAAAAACACCTTACATGCCATTTCATATGAGAAGTCGTGCTTTTTTCTAATCAGTAAAGGATCATTTGTCACTAGTGTGGTGTTTTAGGAGGAGCTTTTACTGACAGCTGTAACACACCTGGAAGACCGTCAGCTCCTCCAGAATGATCTCCTCCGTGTCCCAGTTGTCCTTGATCACCGACACTGCCTTCACCACCTTCCCATCATCTGGAAAACAGCATTTACTTCCACATCAGTACTCACACATGTACTCTAGTGCACATACAGCCAACGTCTGTTCACTGAGTAGAGAGGCTCCAGTGTATTGCACATGCACGCTGACTTTCTAAACTCTTTTACAGTGAAAACAGTTTGGAAAATCAAATTAAGCTCACCTAGTACCCAACTAATGACCTCACGGAGGTAAGGAAAACACTAAGAATGGAAAATGGGGGAGATGAGATTAATGATGGTTGAACAAATGGCCTGTGGGTTTCTGTTCCTGCTGTGCCGGCTCATGTTGCACACAGGCTTCACTAACTGGTGCTAGCTTTCAGGGTTACTGTTGTGTTTTTAATCCTGTTATTTTTATTGGCTTTTGGGATATGGAAGCAGCATGTGACAGTAACACGAATACATGGATGCTGCGTTTGTACCCTGGTACAAAATGGCTTCAACAGTCACTGCTCGTCACAGCGCCTCATGTCAAAGAAGGAACATAAAATGTAAAAGGAGAGCAAATCTGTCCAGAAGGACGGTTGTAGCACGTAACTAAACAGCTATTTCAGCTTAAGAACAGCACACACACCCTGTCAGAATGTTCTCTGGGAACCTCTTAAACCTCAGAGAGCTCAGTGTGGGAAACCTCCTGTGTACATGTGTGCAAGTACCAAACTGGACCTGCAACACACTGTGTGTGTGTGTGTTTATACTCATGTTTGTGACTTTCAAACAAGCCTACCCTACAAGGACAAACGATGCGCTCAGATGTCCACGGTCAGCCTCTGGTTCAGAAGCTTGTGGGGGGCGGCTGTGGCTCGGGAGGTACAGTGGGTGGTCTCCTAACTGGAAAGTTGGCAGTTCGATTCCTGGCTTTTCTAGTCCACATGTCAAAGTGTTCTTGAGCAAGACACTGAACCGGTGGCGTCACCAAAGTGTGAATGTGAATGAATGAATGTGAAAGCGCTTTGAGTGCTGCACTGCATGGGAAAGACCATTGACCATGATCTGTTCCCGTTGCCTTCTTAACATCTGAAATGATAGTCTGGTGTCGTTGCTCTTGTTTGTTTTGTCTGTTAAATGACGGTGACTTCAACGCATCGCCTCAGAATAACCTGCAGACTTTTCAGAAGTGTATATTTTACCTGTAGGGTGAACCGCCGTGACTTAAACTCATGGCTAAGCACTATAACAGATTAAAAGGAGACAGTGTCCTCCTTTACAAACAACAGAAACACTCATCCACCAGAAGAAGGTCAGTGAAAATCACAGCACTCGAAAAAGCAGAAGGAGCATTTATCAGGCAGGTGAATGTGCAGTTGATGGGGCGATGAGAGACGCTGGAGAGGAATTCACTTAGGGGAGATGTATGGAGCCAGCAGAGCACCTCTGGCCCCTCAGTTAAATAACCTCCCCCATTTATCACACACATACAACCATTCACGGCCAAAACACACGCAGGACTGCAACTATGCAGCTTCACACTCAGCAGGTTACAGCAGCTGGAGGCTCACAAAGAGGAAAACACACCTGCCAACACACGTGTCTATTTTGGCGCACATCCAGCACCTTTGATACTTTTTCAGTTTGCTCATGAAAACCCTGAGTGGAAAATGGCAAGTAACTAGAAACACTGCAACAAAGTTTTGGAAGGGAACATCACTGACTCACCTTTTCTGACACTTTTCTCTGGAAACCCAAAGGAACACAGAGCAGACGCAGTCACCCTGTCAGTGGTGAACCTCTCTGTCCACCTTCACAACCACGTTACCCAGATAATGAATGGATGCAGGATGTTTGCACACAACAAACAGAGCGCTCTCTGTCACCTGAGTGACACGATGGAGACCCTGGCACTTCCTTTTCTGCATGGTCCAGTTCTGTTTGGTTCCCCCTCTCTGCCTCTGGTGTTTCTTCTCCTTCACACCCTGACACACACTCCCCATCAGCTCAGCTCAGCTGTCACTCAGCCGTTTCTCACTGTTTTGTTAACATTTCAGCCTCTTTTCACTTCCTGTTATTCCCTGTCCTTCACTCTTTGTCCCAAACTCCTGATCCCTCCTCATCCTCCTCACCTGTGCCCAGGTGTAAGACGTCATAGGGGCCGTCCTCAGCGTCCACCCTGTTCACCACCACTCTCTTTAACATATAGGGTGCGTTGACCCGGGTTAAAACCGGTCTGCCGCCGAGGGGCAGGACGGGCTCCCACATCAGCTGGTGCTGCCGCATGAAGCTCACCACCTCGTCTGGGAAGTCCTTGGTGGACTTGTGGAGGACATCGTAGGTCTCACTGGGACACTGGAGGACAAGTCAGAGGAATACTATGAGAAAAAGGTGAATGGGTTTACACAGAGGACAAACATCAGAAAACGAGACACTATGAACAGCATCAGTCTTAGATCTTTAAGGTTTTATGTCATTAGGGAGGGGATACTAGAATTACTGCCTCGTGCTCGTATGCTTCTGCCATCCAGTGATCTTGACCTTTGACCAAAATCTAATCAGTTCATCCTTGAGTCCAAGTGGACATTTGTGCCAAATTTGAAGTTTCTGAGATATGGTGTTCACAAGAATGGGAGGGAAACCTGAAAACACAAGGCCTCTGGACACGACTGTTGCTGGCACTGAGGCAAAAACACTTCAGTTACATTCAATTATTTTTTTCTAACCTTTGAAATCAGTGTTTGAAAACTATCAGTGTCCAACTAAGCCCGACTCTATGTATGTTTACTTGGTGTGCAGCTGTTCAGCTGCTATGAATGATGCTCTTTCCTCTCTGGAGAGATGACTAATGACCTGAAATCATTTACCATAATGCAGCACAGTGTAAATTGAGCTCAGAGCAGTCAAGAGTCGATGCGATGATTGTACTTACAACAGCTTAAGCGTATAATCGTATAAAAGCTAAACACGTCTCTCCGTGGCCCAGTGTTTAGGCCTTTCAGTCACACAAAGGTATTTTTAACCTTTTCACATTTCAGATCAACCTTGAGTATGCTCCCAGTTACACACTCGATACAGACAAGACAGCACCAGAATCTTTTTCTTTGGCCAGAAATATCAGAAAATGAGAAACAAAGAGCAGCAGGGGTCGAACAGATGGCAGACGGGGGAGGAAGGTGAGGAAATCAAAGGGCGGAAACCAGATGTTGGTCTGTAGTGTCATACACTTCACTCGATGGAAGATAGAAGGAGAAAAGAGGAAGAAGAGATAATGTGCTGGATGAAAAAAGAAAGATGAAGTGTGAAGGAGAGAATATTCTGACAAGCAAACAACACTGACGCCATTATGTTCTGTGCATGTGATCAGGGGCTGTGACCACAGCGTCTCTGTGACTGTTTCATGCTTTTAGTCATCCGGCCAACCCTAACCTCCCCCACCTCCACACACACCCGAACCCTGACATGGCCGACCTCTCCTGCAATCATCCACAAAACAAACGCGCTCCACAGAGGAGTGAATTCCTCAGCAGGGAGAGTGAAATAACTCCTGACCCTCGAACACTAAGGCCTCCTCCTCCCTGACAAGATGACGTTTCCCAGAGGAGTTTGCGTCTCAGGTGTTAAACCCCCAGAGGTTCCCTCTCTCACAGCTTCATCAGCTTGTTCTCATCAGACACGTTACGTGAGGTGGGAGTCTGGCCTCACCGGTAACTCTGAGTTCTTCACCCAAACACAAAAAGCATCCTGTTGGGCGATTCATTCCATAACCACACCTGTGAATATCTGTATTACATATCAACACCTATTCCTGCATATCACATATTTTTACATTCTGTCTATGAATAGGTTCATTGTGCAGCTATTTTCAGCCGACATGTGATTCCAATGCAGCACCTTCCCCTGTGAACACGATACATGCTAATACTGCATCAATCATGCACAGAAGCTTTGCATGTGGCCCTAGTCCTTCAGGTTTCCTTCGCTTCGTTTGTGGCTGAGATTATATCTGGGGCTCAGTGGCCGACCGGGGCCTTGCTGTGTGGAGTCTGCATGTTCTCCCTGTGCCTGCCTGGGTCTCCTCCACCTTCCTCCCACAGTCCAAACACGTGTAAGTTGGTTTGACTGGTCACTCTAAGCTACCAGTCGGTGTGGGTGGTTGTCTGTCTCTGTATGCCAGCGTGTGATAGGCTGGTGAAGCAAAAATAATTAATCCTACATTAAAACCAGACAAAATGAACCTAACTTACTATTTGTGGTGGCAAATAGAGTTTTGTTCCTAGAACAAATGAATATTTGGATCTGACACAAACATTTGTTGGATTTGTAGGAAATGTGCGTGCGCGTGCTTACAGTTCCAGGCCTCGGATAAGGGATGCGGCCCTTGTACTCCACCCAGCGATAGTCCGGCCCTTCTTTATGGGCAAAAGGTCCGTTGAAAGCAGCACGGATAGACGCCATGGAGTAGACACACACCGCTGAACCACGAAATATAGAGCTGTGGGAGAGAGAGCAGATGTTGGTGTTGGCTGCAGTAGAGAGGAACAGTCGAAGAGGTCGAGGGAGTGAGGGACAGAGCATGAAAGGAATGAGAGTGAGTAAGGGACAGGGAAGAGAAGGGAAGGAGAAGGGGAACTCATCACAATATTCAGGAGATACTTCAGGACCAGCAGGCACTCAGAGACAAAAAGACAGAAAGACAAAGGAGAAGGAGGAGAGGAAAGCTGGAGAAGACAAAAGCAAAAGTAGATCAGATAGAAGGAGGACAGATAAGAGGGAGGAAGAAGGAAAGAAGGAAAGGAGGAATGAAAGGATGCAAGGGAACAAGCAAGGGAGGAGTGTTTTAAAACTCAGAGCTACAATAACACAAGCAGCTAGACCTCTTCACCTCTGACCCAGACGTCCACCCACACCTACTCCCGTACACTGCTGGGCGTGCACGAGCCGGCCTGGCTCTGAGTGTGCACGTTAAAGTGCTCTGCTGCTCACCCTGACCAACTGTCTCCACAGGTTTCTGTCCCTTTTTACCAGTTTACACAGAGCTCAGCTCAAAAAGCCAAACTGGGCCGAAGCAAACAAACAACTTCACAAAAATGCAGAAAAGATCTTTCACTCATGTACATTTCACTCATGACGTGTTCTTTAAAAGGCTGACTCTCATATCTCTTCAAAATAAAATTAAGGTAATTGAATATTCTCCATCAAACGTACAGAGCAGGCACCCCACCATGATGCAGGAACATTTACACAAACGGATGAACAAATGAGATATGAAATGCTGTGACTTGTTTGTACAGATGTGGACTCATTTGTGAAGCAGAGCATGTTCTACTGTTGTTTTCAGAGAAAATATATCAACTTGTGTTTTTGTAGTGTTGGACTAAATTTACCAAATGTCATGTTACAGACACAGAACCAATGTGGACAATAACTGGACTGTGATTTACAACAAAACACTTTAATGTGGATGATTAACCTGGATCTGACCCCAGTGTCTCACCTGGATGTACTGAAGACGCCATAGACGGTGGGATTTTGAGGATCCTTGGTCTCCAGAACAAAGACGTCCTCTGGAAAAACACAGCAACATTATAAATCAGTTCAGCTTCTGAAAAGCATAAAACAGATTATTTATGTATCATTAAAATGTGTGTTTCCCAGATTGAGGGGTGAATTATTGCCAGATGCATGTTAATATGCCATTCTTTTGACAACCAGTCGCCTGGAAACTGGTTTGAACTGGTCTAACCTGTATGAAAGGGTTTCACTGACTGACTGATTTGGCAAAGATCCATTTTAACTGGGAAAATGTGTCATTCATTCTACAACATGACCTGCTTAAGTAAATACAAGTGGAAGCTAAATTACTATAAAACGCCAAACAAGAGCAAAGGGTTTGTCAGAGAGTCTGTAGCTGCGTGAGCTGGGCGTCCTGTCAGGAGGGGTGAAAAGGAGAGTGAAGGAAAGGTGGAGGCACTTATGACTTTTCTGTCAAATAGTTTGGGGAGAGTCAGATGAACCAAGAGGAAAGAGAGCCAGGACACAACACCACAGGTCAGTTCCAGGGGTTGAACAAGAAGAAGGACGGTGGTGAGGAGGCAGCCGCACAGGAAGGAAAGGAGGGAAGGGAGCGAGTGTTACCGAGCTCGTCAAACTGGGTGTCGACTCCAGAGGGGCCGGGCACAGAACAGACCAGTCTGGCTTTGAGGAAGGTGGTCCAGCGGTTGATCAGACTCCTCCTCCCTCCAATGTCATTCTGAATGGAGACAGACACATTGAGACGAGAGGCTTCTCTGGCGTGGACGTGACAAAACAGCTGAAACCAAACCTGACTTCCTGTGCTACCAGTTGTGTTGTTTGGTAGAAATCATTAGGTACAAAAGAGAAAAGATTACAGCTGGGAGTCTCAGCTGATTTTCACACTGCCTGTTGTTTACTGTGAAACACAACACAGCCCTGCTGGTCCTGTATGACTGTGACCCTGACTTGTCTTATGCTTGAGGCAACAGCACACACCGGATGTGTCGGTGCTCCTACCTTGCAGACCCGAGCGACGCGGCTGTACACCCTCTTGTCCCACTGTCCGGCCTCCACCGCTCGCTCCTTGAAGAAGAAGTAGACCTTGTCGTCATCTGGGCTGTGAGTGTCTGGGATGGAGAAGGAGCCCACAAACTCCGGCTCTGACAGGAGATGGAGGGGGACGAGTTAGATAACGTATGTTTGTGCAGGGCCTGTAGTTTAATGGACCAAAGTGTAAAGCTGGAGAGTGGAAGCGGTGTCACCTGTGGATACACCCTTTTACACCGATTTACTGTGTGACAACAAGCTGAAGTCTCAGTGGGACTGGAGCTTCTCACCATTCAGCCAGTTGTGGTCGTAGGCTTCAGTGCGGATGTAATGCTGACTGCTGCCCCGGATCAACGTACGGAAGATGGCGGCGTTGGCTCCCATGAAGTCTACTGAGGTTCCTGCATAAAGTTCACCATCTAGGGAGACAGGAAGACACAACCTCCATCACCACTAGTCACACCAGAACAACGTTTGCACTAAACTGAGCCACAGCTGTGAGATTTCATTCATGATGTGAGATTTATTGCCCCACTCAGAGCGATGACATGAGTCGACCCCTGCAGAGATTATTGCATCATTTACAGCATGACGGGCAGTTTTATCCCCCTGCTTAGCCCCTTCACTAGACAGGGCTCTTTTTTATCAGATGTATTAACGTGCATGCTGTGTGCAACTCTCTCTGTTAGCAAGCAATGAAAAAGATCAGATTTCTTAAAAACCGTTATGGAGAAGATAAACTGCTCTGCAGTACGTTGGATCCTGTGAAGCCTCAGAATCCACAGCTCATGTTTTAGGTCTGTGATGACACCGTGATGCTGTGCATGCTGTGTGTGTAGCGTGTGGTGGTATGGTGAGGTGGTGGTTAGTGCTGTCGCGTCACAGCAAGAAGGTTCTAGGTTCGAGCCCGGGTTAACCTGGGGCCTTTCTGTGTGCATGTTCTCCCTGTGTCAGTTCTCTCCGGGTACTCTGGCTTTCGCCCACAGTCCAAAGACATACAGCTCAGGTTGACTGGTGACCCTAAACTGTGAGTGTGTGTGGTTGTTTGTCTACATGTCAGCCCTGTGATAGACTGTTGACCTGTCCAGGGTGGACCCTGCCTCTGGGACTGGCTCCAGCCTGACCCTCTTCAGGATAAGCGGTATAGATAATGGATGGATGCATTAAATCTAAATAATGTGGGTTTTACCTGATGTTTTTGTTGATAAAGGCGAAGAAGTGTCCTTATTGTTTAATCTCTGGTTTTAACAGGCTGAGTCGTTTTGTTTGTTACACAGTGAACAGATTCTAAACTTCCCCTCGTGGATTCATGTGTAGAAATGATTTAAGTTTTTGTCCCATTAGTGACATAACCATGGTGTGTGTACTTCAGCTGTGAACGCCTCTGTTGACCCAGAACAGGCATCTGCCTCCAAAATGATTATTCCAAGCCTCAGCTTTTTAAAATTATACTCTGGAGTGTGAGACAACAACACGGAGCTGTGAGCGCTTTAAAAACTGTAAATGCATGATGTAATCTTTTAACACGCACATGGAGCCGAGGTGTCACCTTTGATTCTCGTA
Organism: Monopterus albus; assembly: GCF_001952655.1. Taxonomy (NCBI): domain Eukaryota; kingdom Metazoa; phylum Chordata; class Actinopteri; order Synbranchiformes; family Synbranchidae; genus Monopterus; species Monopterus albus. The sequence goes on from NW_018128001.1 coordinate 156,279, forward strand.
ACAAATGTTGTTTTCCCTGATCAAACTGAAAACATACTGAACCTTTGCAAACACAGACTGAATCCAGATCCCTGCAGGATGCTGGCTGGTTGTCCATGTCAACAAGCAGTGTCCACTTGTCTCATTTTAAAATACTTTGATATTTACAGTTTTCCCTGATGATGCTGTAAATGCAATGATTTTCTGTAATTGTTATAGTTTTCTTTAAAAATGTGACTCTTATGATTGAACGAGCTGTAATTATACATTACAAATGTAAACTAATACAATAAGTTTTAAAAGGGACAGTGTCATAAATAATCTAATAACTGTGTGAATAATAATAATAATAAAAAGTATGTTACACACAAGGAATTTGTTTCCGGTACAGAACCGAGGCAGCCATCTGCGGCGCCAAAAGGACTGTTCCCTGACCGGGAATCAAACCTGGGCCGCGGCGGTGAGAGCGCCGAATCCTAACCACTAGACCACCAGGGACAACATGTCTGGTCACAGGCTGAATATTGAATCCACTCATTAAGGGACAACCCGAGCCGCCTCCCCCTCTCACACTCCAGCCGGTGCGTTTGGCGCTGGAGGACACGTCCTGTCCCTCCAGCTGCCGAGACAGACACAACTATCAGGGTTTAAATAAACCCGCGCCGATTTCATGGTTGAAGTGTTTTATGTCCTTCGTGTAGCAAAGGGCAGCGGCTGACATCAGCATATGAAATAAGTCAAGGCGGCCACACACGCGCAGCGTCAGCGGCGAACAGCGAGACAGTGGCCGGACTGTACGCTGCTGTACACTAGTGTCAGCACAGCCTGAGTCCGGCTCTAAGAGAAGGGTCTAAGAGAATGACAGGCAGTGATTTAATGTAGAGTGTGTGTGTGTGTGTGTGTGTGTGTGTGTGGACCCACCAGTCAGTCGAGCAGTGAAGGGCTCTCTGGGGCTGAAGGGACACTTCCCCCTGCCCGACTCCACTCTGTGTGACAACAGGAACAACGGCCCCTACAGGACAGACACAACGTGTGACCCACACACAGAAGGGCGATGGATTTCTTCTTCTATGATTGTTGACTGTCAGCACAAACATGAAGCTCTCCACCGAGGGACTGACACCAAATGTGACTAAATTTGTCCTCTGCTGTAAAACATCTCACACATTCATAACTAGAAACTTTGCACTATGGATGAACAACAACTGGCCGAGTCTCCTGGATCTACACTGGAGATTCTACCAAAAAGGCCCCGAGTCTCCTGGATCTACACTGGAGATTCTACCAAAGTCACAACACGTTTAGTTTTAGTCACATGAGATTTATCTGAGCACTTCTCACGTTGTTTTTCTGTGTTAAACCTTTAATAAACATGACCAAAACACGGTTTTCTTTCATCGGTAGTAATCAAATTTAATCTTACAGATAAATAAAAAGATCAGCTCAGTTATTAGATGTTAACCTGCGTTTCAGTGTCACAGGTTTAGTTTGAGTGGTTTGTAAAATGTGAATCAACTCAGCAGAACGTGAAACATTGTGAAGCTGCACGTCAGGTTCAGTATCACACTATGTGTTGTATCAGTGCACAGGAAGAGCAGCTCTATGAAGAGAACACATGAACATCACACGTTCCCCTTTACCTCTGCGCTGTGGCTGAGGTGCACATACGTGCACTGAGGATGGAAGGCGCCGGTTCCACACGCATAAACGTGGGTCTTATTGAAGGGCTGCAGCAGTCGCACAAAGTTCGCACAATCCGTCTGGAAATCAAACATAATATTTACTTTTTTATTTTCATGTTCGGTTTCTTCACCGAAGAAGTAAGAGGTAAGAGAACCAGCAAAGCAGAGACGGAGGCCTGTCCCACCTCACCCAGGGACTGTCTGGTTCCCCAGCTCTGCACCAGTATCCCTATTTTATGTTCCATTCCTAAGAGGCCATGAACAATATTCATTCTAAATGTTACTATTTGTTGTACCAGTGCTCCAATGGCCTTGTTTTAACTTAAAGAAGGGACTAACAGGGTGATGTGTTGGCTGAGCCAGGCCTGAGTGACCGACCCTTACCTCCAGACTCTTCCCGGCCTGCCTGCAGTGCTCCACGTGCTCTCTGGCTGCAGGCCAGTGGACCTGAGAGGGAAACAAACATCTGATGCTCAGCTGCAACTCTCTGAATCACAGTGTTGGGCCTGATGCAAGAACCAGATCTGTTCCTTAAGAGAATGTGTGCCACTGTGTTTGTGGTTGTCTCGTACTCAGAATTTTCTCTTGTATATGAACGAACTCATCACCGACTGCAGCTGGAACATTCTCTGCTCCGATGTGTTCCATTGCCCCGTGACTCATCTGTGAGGCGGCTGACGCCTCACAGATGAGTCACGGGGCGTTTTGCTTTACACACCTCTGTTAGTGTTTGACCCCATGGACCGTGCCCTCTGTGGTTCTGTCACGGCTGCTCTGAGGACACGTCACTGACATGTGGACTGTTAACATTTTCTAATGCGACACTGACTCTGGTCCTGCTGATCATTGAAGCTCTGAACTGTCAAACTCAGATTTTCACCCTTGTTTGACATTTTAGTGAATGAAACCGAGCAGAATGAAGCAGAACAGGACGTCCTTATATGGTGGCGTTCATTGGTATAAAATGAGCAGGTTACGATAAGAGAGTTTGGTAAATCCAACTCGGAACACTTGTACAAAGCCTCACAGAGAAAAAACTAATTTAGGACAAGAGTGTGAACATGTTCTTGCACGAGGCTCATGGTCTTTATCACATGTTTTTGTTGCAGGTTGAGCTGAGATCAGCTGTGTGTGTGTCTCACCGTGTGCGTGGGCAGATCCAGGCTGTCGGACCTCAGCAGGTAGATGTGGTCTTTACCGCCGACCAGCAGCCAGCCTCGGTCCTCGTCCAGCAGCAGGGCCTGGTACCCCCCGCTGACCCCAGCCTCCCAGAAGACAGCTGAACTGTTCCTCAGGTCTGAGAGAGGGAGAAGGCAGCATTTTGTTTTACTCTGCCTCTTTCTGTCTCCAGTCACTACATGCTACAGTACAGTGTTGACTATCCAGCAGTAAGGAAGTAGTTAAAGTAGCTCTGGGTCAAAGTTCTACATTAGTAATGTAATCACATCACACTTACAGGGAACTAACGAGTACTTTTACTTCTCCTAAGTATTATAACACTTACTAATACCTCAGTACCCTTGTATTAAACTAAAATACTGTATGCAAGCTTTTAGCGTATAGTAAAGGCCACTACTGTGTCTCTCTCTCTCTTTCTCTGTCTCTCTCTCTCACACACACACACACACACCGTCCATCAGTCCTGCAGTGTCCCCCTCCTCTCTCTCTCTCCCTCACACACACACACACACACACACCGAGCCTGTAGCC
>NW_018128001.1:159771-210295 GCF_001952655.1 Monopterus albus
GGGGACTCGGTGCTAAAGCAGCCAGAAAACGACCTGCACAAGCAGAACAAATGAACCCTGAAGCTAATAATAATAATAGTACGGTGTAATAAAATTGAACTGAACTGAATTTATTAATCACACATACGGAGTCTCACAAACCTCCAATAAAAACTAATAGAGTGATGGATGAAGGCCATCCCTCAGTCCTCAGTAAAGAAAGGCAGAAACGTTAGAGGCTCCTCTGTTCTGATGATTTGTCCTGTTTATCTGGTGTTTCTGTCAACTGCTGACACACAACTGACTGTGAGAGTTGACCACTGTCTGCTCTACATCGGCTCATCGGTTCTGTGTTAGTGTGTTTTCATCGACTCCAGTGATCCGACAAAACCAGAGATGTTCAATTTGATAAAAAACAACATATTTTACTACAAACTAAAGCAGCTTCACTTTAAATTAATCATTTACTTCTTTAAAATGCATTTTACATTTCTCTCAAGACATTCAGGATAAAGTTAGAATGAGCAATAGTCCTTTAATGTGAGATAAGCATCAACATTAGCATAATATTTACAATATGTATAATCTCACCCATCACTGTGTATTTAAGCCTCATATTTATAGTGAGCAAGTGAATCTGGAGCAATTTTCAGCAGCATGTTTCCCTTAATCTGCTGTCAGTCATTAGCGTTATGTCATGTTGGACACGTTCAGTCTGTGCACAGCTGAAGTTTGTCAAAAAGTGTAGTTCCTCATGTGAAAAATGTTTCTTTGCTGATTAACACTGGAAAAAATTACACAACTGGTTTGTGTAAAAGCTGGTCCAACACACACACACACACACACACACACACACACACACACAGGTCCTGATGCCTTTCACACATGAAGAGAGGTATCTGTATATTGTGCAATGTTGTTTTGTTGAACCCAGGCTCTTTCCCAAACTGTAACCATGTGGCTTCCGCGCCTAATTGCAACCTTTTAGCTTCATTTTTACTGCCAGAAAGACGTCGCTATGTCAAAAACTTTGATCCAGATAAAGTTGCAATGTCACAATTTTGGAAGCGTTACTGTGAGTCCAGTGTGTTTTGTGTTGTGGACCATTATTATACATTTAGCTGTGAGACTGGGCCGGTTTTGAGGTTCTATGCAACATTAAATGTACTTTTCTGAATTGGCTCTTGTTTAGAAGCTAAAGAAAATATATGTAATGAAGTTCAAATGAATCTTTGTGGTGACAACTCACTATGAATGTATGTAAACAAAAGTATTTTTATGATGCAAACGGATCTGGGAACAACGTTTCAGCACACATATCTGGAGGGTGTCACCCTCTGACGGAGATGGAGCTGGAGGTAACAAAAGTGATGGACCTGCTGTTCTGGGCTCTGCCCCACCGACTCCTACAGACGCCATCCATCACGTGAAGCAGCGATGGGAATTGAGACCACATGATGAAAGAAAACACAGCAGGACATATCTCACCGTGCTCTCCCTGAGGGGCCGCAGTGGAAAATATGACATGAAATACCGGTGAGGAGAGGAAACCACATGCTTTACGTCACACTGGACCACTGTGTTCAGATCTGTCAGTTTCTGTCCTGAGCTTTTCCATTAGTTTTCCTGATAACTTGCATTAAATCAGCAGTCTCCTCCTAAAGACTTCCCACAGCAGTATTCAAAGGTAAAGACAAGATGTGTAAAGCTATGAGTTCTTTCTGTCAGCCTCATGATGGCCGTCTGATTGGTCAACGCTTCAGTGAGGCTGGATGTCGTTCTGTGAAACAGCTAAACGTCGCTCTTCCTTTCCAAGCAACAGCCGATGCTGATTAGTTCTGTCTGAGTTTTTATATGTCTAAGGCTGTGTGTGTCAGTGAGGCCAGGATTAGCTGGGCTGAGAGGTCAGCGGTGCAAGAGGGTGTGATTACAGGTCAGTCCGTTTCATCTCCACTGGCCACGCAGTTCACTGGTGCTTCAGTATGTTTGTCTAAAGTGACAAACCCAAATGAAAATGGCTGTAGGTGCTGGACCCACTACATGAAGGAAGGGAACCTGCCAAGTTTCTTGTGAAATGGTCAGAAATACCACAATGATGAATCTTAATTCCCTTCCTGGCGTGACTGTGGTTCAGTGGGTTGAGCGGTCATCTCCCAACCGGAGGGGTGGAGGTTCAAATCACAGTGCCCAAGTTGCACATGTCAACGTGTCCTTGGACAAGACACTGAACCCCCAAGTTGCCCCCGATGGTTAGAGCCGTCGGTGTTAGTGCCGCAGATGACTGCCATTGGTTCTGTACCAAAAACAAATTCCTTGTGTGTAACATACTTGGCCAATAAAGGTGAATATCCTGATCTTATCGGTCCTCGGTCCTCCATTGACCCAGAAGTCGTTCCGGTCCACCACGATGAAGGACGCTGTAAAGCTCTTATTTCTGCTCCAGGGGCTGAGGAGTGAGGAGGCCGCCTGGAGGAGCTATAACCGATGATACTTGAGTGGATCCAGTTTGTGATCGAACGCTTCACATGCTCTCCATGCATCTTTCCTTGCATCTCACGTGGGCAGGACTAAGATGCAAACAAAGATTCAAGTGAGGGAAACATGGATGCATTTAGGAGAAGTGGGATTCAGCTCAGGTGGCACAGAAACAGTACAGATGGAAAATGTGGTTTGGTTTAAATAAGAACATTATGGGCTGTTAAACCAAACACCAATAAGCAACTGCTTCTAATTTCACAACAATGTCACAAAGTAGGACAATACTATGATGTTTTCCTTTTCCTGAGGCGTCAATGATCAAATCATCAAAAACACTGAATCACGTTTAAACCATGAGGTAAAACTGATCATGAGGATGTAACATTTTACTTGTCACATGAAAACAGCTGTAAAATATTGTTTTGATTTATTTCTTTGTCCCTTTGTCCACATTTTACCAGCTTTACCAGCTTTACCAGCTTCCCCACAGTCTGCCTCCAGCAGCGACGTGCACACTTCACCGCACATATGACACGATGAGAGAACCGGTTGGTTTGTATTCCGGGTTAACGAGCAGTTATGTGCCAACTGTGATTTGTAGTTGACTTCCTGCTGTTTGACCCAGTCTTGTCCAATCAGCTGGATCGTTTCCACCGACCTCTGAAGCGAATGAAACTAACCGTCAATGTGTGCGTGCCTGTGTGTTCTGAACGATGCGTGTGTTGTGTGTCAGATGACAGAAGCTGCTTTGGATGATGGCAAACATTCGTTAAGGAACTGAGCTGAGCGAGCCAAACACCTGCGCAGCACAACAAGAATCCAGCAAGAGCTCCACTTTGACTTTTCTGAGGAGGTACTGGAGTCTGTCTAACATCTATGTGTGCGTACGTGTGTGTGACAGATGAACACTGATTGGCTGCAATCAGGAAGGTGATTAAAACTGGACTCGCTTCATTAAGATGTTGTGTGTGTTGGACTGAGGGTGTGTGCTTGGACATGTGTGTGTTCTGTGTGTAGAGTCAGACCAGGAAACTAAAGCAGGCACATCAGCTTCATACCGGTGTCACTTATGTTACAGCAGGAAAAGAAGAGAGTCTCTGAATTTGGTTCGTTCACCTCTGTAGAAAACGTTACTCAAATATAAAATCACAGTTCATAATAAAATGTTCTGTTTATAAAGGCTTTTCAAGAGATGCCTTACACAAAGGAAACTACAAAACACACAACACACCTTCATGTAAACAAAGGTCTTCACCTCTGTTCCAGTTCAAGGTTTGTTCATTTGCACAGGTTAGAACTCAACATACCAATAAGTACAACAACTAAAGCCCCACAGGGTCTATTGAAACCAACTGACACTGTTACAATATGTCATGACATTAAAGAACTGAGGCTACATAGTGTTGAACATGTTCTGTGTAGGAAAATCAGACAAGAGGATTCATGTTTCTGACTGAAAACGAGCCTCTGCTTGTCAGAGGTTTGGGAAAACTGGATTCTCGTCGGCTTTAATAAGGAGCCACAGCTGAACACTATATTCATGGTGACTATTTCCTCAGTTAACTGACGAGTTGTTTAGTCCATGAAATGTGAAAACTTGCTACAGAATCTGTTCCAAATTCCAGGGTCCAGTGTGACGTCTTCAGGCATCAGTGAACAAAACCCAGATGTGTTCACTTCACTGTGATATAAAACAGAGAACAGGGAGTCTTCACACTGGACAACCTGTAATCACAAAATTGTTTTGCCTAAAAATTACTTCAAGACGTTAATTATCAGCATAGCTGCCAAATAATATTCTATCAATCAACTGAACAATCATTTGTCTAGTTCTTGACTAAGACCAAATCAGTGAGCAGTCAGACGTGAAATGATCGGGAGGTTTCCCTCTTCGAACTGTATCGTGTTCATAAACAACATAATCAGAAATATCATCAAACGGCAGAATCTGAATTTCAAGGAATAAAATCAGCCGGTGGGGTGAAAGGACAAATACAGAGCTCTTTACAACGGAGATCTATCCAGCACTGGGAGGCGGTTTCTGGAAAAGACTGAACCCCCAACTCTCCTAAACGGACGAGGTATCCACAGCTGCATGTTGCCACTTTGTGCTGTCGTGTATTTTTATTTTTATGTTTTAATCTAAGTTGCACTGGGATAAATAAATGTGCCCTACCTTGCCTTCTGTGGTGTCAACGTTTCATCCTGCCATTTGATGCCCGGTGCCAACATGTTCATATTCTGCCCAACAAACAAACTGCACACTGCGGTAACCTGTGTGTGTTTTGGATACAGTCTCGGCACTAAGTGACTCACTCAGTCTTGGAAAACCATAATCATTAAAAAAAGGCCTGAGGGAAGCGGACTGTGAGCCAGGTTGGATCCTGGTGGATTAGATCGCACCATGTGCTGCGGCGCTCTCTGCGCCTTCATGCATCATTACAGAGTTAAATAAAAGAAACTGTGTGTCAGAGTTCAACTCTATATTTAGTTATCATGTGTCTCCTCAGTTTGTTTTGTATGTGTGTGATTCAGACGTCAGCTGGTGCAAATTGTCTGGATTAGTGCACAAACACAGCGTGCAAAGAGACCTACACAATAGTCTATGCAGAAAAAAGTGTGCACACATTCTATGCACACGTACACACAGTATGTGCTGTATCTGAGCGTTCTGTCAGTCACACACACACACACAGACACACACACACAGACACACACCACCACCGGGTAACAGCAGAACCAGGCCGCTGCGCTCGCTGCTCCTGGGTCTGTGTAGCCGACTCCAGGGAAACACGTTTGATCAGAGTCCAGTCAACCACAGCGGGTACACAACGGCAGCCAGAGCCTCTGCCCTGGAAACCCTCGCTCCACGGCGTCCTCTCATTTTACCCGTAGAGCTAAATATTTATAGACAGCACTTGAAAATGGTCACTGGTGTTTATTTCAAGGATAAGCCCAGTCATTTTCTATATTACTAGTGTCTCAACACGCGCCATGCAGAGACTAACGGACAGCAAATTGCCTCTAGTCACAGTTAATGTCTGTCAGTCTCCAACCTGGCTCAGCTTATTGTCCTGCACCACAGACCTCTGCTGTGGTTCACAAAGCTCTCTGCTTTGTTTACAGTCCACTAGCTCCTCGTGCTTCCACAGAGATTGCACACATGCACTTTTGCGACTTCATAGCATCGTTTGGAACTTGTTAGAAAAAGTCAAGCAAGTGAGATGATTTACATTTTGAAAGAAACAATTTTTTACCCCATGAACTTGTTGGATTATTTGGCACAGCGTGCTGTGTGACCACACGAGAGAAGGGACCCCGCCCACGCTGGGGGGAGGTCAAGGTGTTATTGCTCACAGATAGAAACAGCACGATTAGATAAGAAGGCACAGGATCCCCCCGCTGTCACAGAGGCCTGTCTGCTCTGCATCACATAGTCCTGATTAGCTGACAAATTCCAAACACACTATAACACAACGGCAGCGCCTCTGGTTTTTATAGATCACAGACACACACTCATACAGCAAGTAAAGGTGTGGCCACATGTCTGAGCATACAGATAGGGACTGAGTGTGTGTGTGTGTGTGTGTGTGTGTGTGTGTGAGGGGAACCTGGTGTGTGTCAACTGGGGGATGTTTTTCACGCCACACAGAAAACATCTGGTTCTCTGCTGGATGCGGACACAAAGTCTGGCAGCATCTCTGACTGACCTGAGAGCAGCCAGGTCAAAGTTCATCACAAAAGTAAAATGTGATCAATATTCACAGTGAATATCGATGACGTTATTGATCTTTTTGGAAACACCACTTCATTGAAATGATTTAAAATATAATGGATTGTTTCCAAGTCAACCTTTCAGAAAAACCACAGGGAACCAAAAACACTTTATATTTTGTTGTATTTCCATTTGTTCGACTGTGTTACTGTAAATCACCATCACTTCATCATTTTCTCTTTTTAACATCCAATCACCGAGCACTTTATTAGGCACATCTGTACAAATGATTCAGTACAACATGCACTGCAACGTGCACTGCCTGACTACAACTTACAGATGTCAGGAGAATAACAAACACAAACAAAACCAAACCGATAGTGACCTGTCCAGCAGAAACTCACCCGCCATGGCGTCACTTTTCAGCCCCTTTTGTTCTCTCAGCTGTCACCATCATCCAGAAGCGACACCGATGCTAATTCTAGTTTTACTTCTTGCATCATCCAACTTCTTTTTAGTTGTAACTTTCTTAAATACGGTGCTACCCGCCCAGATCTATGACCCTGAACCCTAGTTGGGGACCTCTGGTTCATGGCTAAGCTGCTTTAGCCCTGGCTCATAGCCGGTAACTAGCCTTAGAAGTCTGGGCTTTTCTGGCAGGAAGAAGTGAAGAGGGAGGCCGGTTAACTCAAAACACAGGATTTGTTCTATCTTGGTAACACGAACACTGCATGTGGCTTTTGGTGCCCATTTAAAAGCATTATAATCCTACCTATACACTTAGAGCTGACTATGGTTGGTATTTTCCCCCCCGTGGCTGTATGTAAAAGGAGTCTGCTCCGTATGACGGTCTTCTCGCTGTCACACTGCAGGTCACAACTTCTGCCAACAACATCAACACTACCCATAACCTCATATGTCTCAAAGAGGAAGGCCTGGCCTGTAACAGCGGCTTGCAAACGAAAGCTGCTGTGGGGACCTTCTCTAGCTTTAGCAGAGAAGGTCCCCACAGCAGTTACACATCTGCCTGCAACTGCAATGCCTTGTGGGAGACTCTTGGCTCGCACATTAAGCACATGGACAGAGTGCACACAAGTAGGGAGTTAGGTTGACAGTTCAGGTAGGCCGTCCAGTGGTTTTGCTTGGGACGGGTAAAATTATTGGTCAGGTGTTTTTTCAGCCGCTGCTGCCACAGAAGACGACTTTCTTTTTTTATATTGTCAGTGAATTTAATGTCTTCATTGCCATTGGGATGAAAAGAAATGTAACAAGAACTGCTACTGCACAGACTCACCAACCCTACCTTTAACATCTGTATTTATGAAGCTCACAGTATTTCAGCTTTCTCAAAAAGGTAAGCATTTGATTATATGTTTATATTTGATCATATGTTTATTATAACCATAATTATAGGTGGTGTTGTACAGGAATGCATTATAGTCAGAGGTGGTCCTAATATTCACTGCAGGGTATTTTTGTGAGTCAGGTACTAGTTTGGTTACACTGTACACTCATGCGTCTTTGCCAGTGTAATAAAATATTTATCGTAAAGTAAAACTGCATCTGTCTGCAGGTTCAAGTGTAACAGTGTGCAAACAAATTAAACTAGGTTCACAAGGAAAGTGTAAGAATTTATCATTTTTAAATGATGCTGAGTTTCTTCTTTGCACAACACACACACACAACACACACACTTGTGATTCTGAGTGTCTGTGTTCTCCCGAGGAGACACACAGATGTGACTAATAATGTGTTCCTTAAAACACAGTCATTCCTCTGTGAGTGCGTCACACAGACAATCTGCTACACATTGCCTCAGTTAGCACATGCTAACACTTCATGTATCCTCCTGCTCATGTGTTCAGAGTTTGGACTCAAGTAAAAGTATGATGACAGAAACCACAGCACAGTCGTCCTGACACGAGGACTTCACCTTACTCTCCGTTTACACAGGAAGGCATCTTTGCACCTCCCGGTGGAGTTGTCAACCTCCCATGATGCATCAAGGTGCAGTAACACAAACACAATATAAGACTGCAGGCTTTACTCTGAATTATATTTAAAATGACATGATCTACTGAAGTGTCAGGTCCGCTTGGCGTGACCTGCCTCTCTTCCGCCTTTCTCTCCTCTGCTCTCTCGACCTGCGGGATCTGCACCTCAGCTGTGTTGCATTCGGTCATTAGCGACTCGTTTGTCGGTGCGCACAGCTGGGGTGCATTGCTATAATTACCGTACTCCTTATTTATACCTCTGGCAGACTCTCTGTCTTCGCCGGAGCATTAATTTGCACACCCCATTACAGTCCTATATTCGTGGTATGTATTGTATGTCATTTTGTTTTCCACGCTGACAGTTCCTGTGCTGTGGTTGTGCCTTTTCGTTTGCCAGTCCTCCTGGTTGGTTTAACTATTCACCTGTCCGTCCTGATCCTCCTACTCTCCTGGTTCCTACAGTTGTTCTGCTTTACTCACCTGTTCATCCTGGTCTCCTCCACCATCTCTGCCCTACTGTGCTATTATATGTACATGGACTTTGATAGGTGTTTCTTTGTTACTTGGTATTTTCCCCCATTAAACCACCTTTTTCACTAGCACCTGGGTCGGCAATCTTGAGTCCTACCTCAGTTCTCGCTCATCCTCCTGGTGAGGGGGACTAAACCCTAACATGAAGAAACAAAACGTTTGATGTATCACTTCTAAACAGCAATGTCTGTAGTAGGCCGGGTTTCTGGCACTAACAAGCAGAAGACATGAGGGCGAACAGCAGCACCAGTACACCACTTGTGCTGGAGCCAATCCCAGCTGACCCTGGGGGAGAGGTGGGTGCACCTGGAAAGGTCGCTATATCACAGGGCTGACGCACGAGACAAACAACCACTCACAGTTTAGTCACCAGCCAAGCTAACCTGCATGTCTCTGGACTGAGAGAGGAAGCTGGAGGAAGCCCACACCTTCATGGGAGAACGTGCAGACTCCACACAGAAAGACCACAAGGGTTCGAACCTGGAACCGTCTTACTGTGAGGCTACAGCGCTAACCACTGCACCAAAGTGCTGCCCCGCATCAACAATATACAGTTACAAAACAGAGTGCACATTAACTTGAGTACTAACATATAAAATGAAGTAACTGTGGTTAAATAAAAAGGAGAAGGCCTCAGCGGAGCAGTTAAAAACAGCGACAGGTTCTGATTCTCCAGAAGCTGCGAGTTATTTTCTCCTTCAGTCTGAAACACTTCATCCAAGAGCCTACACCTGTTTCCTGAGTTGAGGCTTTGGGACATTGAATAAGGAAGTGTTCTGAGATCTCTGACCATAAACAGAATTCAGGATGAGTCACGAACAAGGCAGCAGCAACTGGCAACAGTCAACCAGTGATTCAACCTGCAAACATCAAGCGATGGCCGTCCAACCAAACACTATAACTTACTTATGAGTGTTACAGAGGCACCAAGGCCATAAATCTTAAAGACAATGGAATAAACTCTATGAGTTTTAGCTTATGTTTGCATGCGAGAGAAGGTACAGTGAAAGACCAGAAAGCTTTGAGCACATCCTGACAACAGCATTGCTATCTCCACTACAATCTGCAGGACGGAGATAGTTGTATAAATGTAAAACCTGTCCTGAGCCATTAAGGATGACAAGGATGCTTTCCAGTGGAAACACCAGCCAGTAAAATGTTTCACTGGTTCATTTCTGTGGCATGAAACATGAGGACTGTCATGTAACACCTACAGCAGATGCTTTTAGGCCATTTGAACCAGGCTGTTTCCATTAGTGGATTCACTTTAAGAGGACTTTGCTCCTCACATGCTCCTCACATCGGCCTGGTTTTACATCAAACATCTGTGCAGTGCTTCAACATAGTGAGGCTAACCTGGACACCGTCTGTAAAACACAGTCCAGCTGAACCAGAATACAAACTGCAGAAAAGCTCCAGTACACAGGTTGGTAAAAGTGATTTGTTACAACGATTTGGTTTTAACCTTTGAGCTGCAGTATAGCCACTGGGCCAGCGGGTAGGACTTCAAACTGGGACCAGCTCACACTGGCAGCTGGGGAAACAAATCCCTGAGTAATGTGCAGGTGCCCCAGCAGCAAGGAAACTACTTACACCTGCTCAGGGACACCTCCTCTGTGTCGTGTTAATAAGCTCGAGGTACAGAGTAGCAGGGAGCTCCGGGGGAGGTGTGAAACCAAACTCCTCTGTTTGTTGTTCTAGTGAACTCAGGTAGCCATGTCTCTCTTTCTTACGGTTTATCTGATAGTGCTACCACTTCTGGACAAAACTATTTCTACAGGTTGTCCAGATCTACATGTACCTGCCTTAGTCTGACAAAAGGACTCCGAGTGCTCTACTTTTATTCCTTTTTATGTTTTAGTCCTAATTCACTTTATGCATTCTTGGCATGTTTAGTTTGAATATTTACAATGATTACTAATGTTTTCATTTCACAGTGTTCCCATTTAAATCCTGTTGAACACCTGGTTAATTCTATATTTTATCATCCAAATAAATCTGTTTTGTAAGTTTTATTTGCTGCTTGGTTCAAAATAAAAAACCCTCGCTAGCTGCTAGCTGCTAACTGCTAGCTGCTAGCCGTTCGCTACAGTCTCAAGGCTCTCATGTTTCTGTTGTGGTGGAAATGTGCACGTAAATAAAGTCTGCCTGACTGAAGCTTAGCATTAGTTCACATTCTGGGACTGCTCATATTTCAGACTAAACATTTCCTGGCTGTGTGGCTGGTGATGTTTGTTTTTCATAACGGATCCAGTAGCAGGCAGAGCGCTGAGGCCGGAGTGGAGGATCAGCAAAGTGTAAGTGTATCAGTAACTGACAAAGTGTGTGTTTTGGCTCGGTCATCGTTCGCACTATCTAACCCTCCATCACATCTCCTCTGCAACCCTCTTCTCATCTTTACTTCACTCCTTCTGTAACTGCTTCAGGATACAGTACTTTACTTACTTTACTTTACACTGACTGGACAACAGATAGTGGAAAGTAACTAAGTACATTTACTCAAGTACAGTTTTGAGGTATCTGTACTTCAGTATTTTCATTTTCTGCAGCTTCATATTTTGACTTCACTACATTTTAGAGAAAAATGTATTTCATAATTGTAGTTAGTAATTTTTTTAATCAGCCAAGAATCAACAAAATACAGCGTAAATCATCAGACTTCACTGAAGTTCACAGGCTACCCTACTTAAAAATAGCTCCACCTTCACCACATGCAACATTAATTGTGATATACTTAATCATACATCAATAATTATAGTTTATATCATGTGTATTAATGTGAACCAAGCCATTCTACATAATGGGTACTTTTACTTTTAGTATTTGAAGTATATTTTGATGAATGCGGTTTTGCTACTTAAGTAAACAATATGGGTACTTCTTCCACCGCTCCTGGACAATGACCCATATTTCTGCTGTCACCTTCATTTTAACACTGTGGCCTATTTTCATCTAAACTATGTTGGATAAAAAAGCTCCTGTTTGTTCACACCTGTACAGTTTGTCCCTGATCAGTACAGGTCAAGTGCGTCCCGCTGTTTTCAGAAGTGCTAACAAGAATCTTAACGTGCTAGCTGAGGGATGACGCTGGGTCCCTGCTTCTTCTTCCTTTTGATGATCTGTATATAAAGTTTACTAAATGGAAACCAGTACATTTCTTGCAGTGGTAAAAAGCACAAACGTTGCTTCAAAGTCACCCAGCAGGTGATGCATATATCAGTTTGTGTAAAGTCAGGAAATATAAAAAAAGAAGACAGAAAAAAAGCTTTAAAAATGTCTGCGTCCTGTTTAGCGGAGCTCTGTCTGAAGTTTAACACACAACTCATTCTCCCTGGTCTCTGACACACAGTAGCATTACTTCCCATCTCCTTTTAGAAGTTGCACTGAACACACCACAAAGTCTGCAGCTGTCAGCCAGCTGTCCAACGACATGCACAGATGTTCTTGTCCTGAATGAAACAGCATAACCAGTAGTCTGTTTCTGATCCACAGAACATCTCAGGCAGGACAAACACTACAAAATACGGCACCAGGTCCTCATCTTTAACCACAAGGTCACCGTCTTCCATTCTAGATCTGCCATCTGTAATGAGAAAGGCCGGTTGGGTTTCAGCTAATAAAGCTAATGTTACGCCGCTGCTTCTACCACTCAAAGCTCTGGTGAGACCATGACAAACGACCCAGGAGGTCCAGATGGAGGAACAGATGAATGCCTCGAAGGCTGCACAGACACCAAAACAGTTTGTAACATTCACAGACAGGGTTTTACTCTGAGACTCTCGTTCATCCAGGTCATGGAACAGCACAAGCTACAAGCAGCCAACTGGACTGCATGAGTTTCTGGAAGGTGTTTCAGCTTCGTTCTGACCGGCCGGTGGGGAGTCCCAGGTACTACTGGGCCAGTGAAAGTACCTGTGGGGTGTTACCATCCTGGCCATTGTGTGTGGGATGCCCATTCACATTCTAATGCATATGAATGGATCAAACGGGTCAAATGCTCCTCCTTCAGTGACTACGTTGTTCTTCTTCAGCTTTCGTTCACCCACTCCCCCCCTTTCAGGTTCTCAACCTTGAAATTTCTCCCAGAGCCACTTTGTGCCCCAGTTACATTTCCACCTCCTTCTCTCTTCTCCTCACTTGTCTTGCAGCCTCTGGTTGATGGGCTGTTGTAAGAAACTACAGAAACACAGCAGATGGCCTACACCTTTTATTCCCTCCTTTCCAAATGCACCCGTTTTAGATCTGGCATCAGATAAAAGGAGACAAAAAGCTCCCAACCCATCCATTCAGTTTCTGCTCTTTTCTCAAGAGTCTCTACTGGTACAGTGATTATTAACAGTGTGTATAAAATGAAAGACCACACAGAACCAGGACAAAGTGCCCCCTTCCACCTGCCAATCATCCTCAGTTTAGAGAAGCCTGCAGATAAAAGACACAGAGTAATTACAAAGCTAGTCATGAAAACACAAATTCAAGTTCATGCAGAACTGAACGCTGCTTAATTCCCAGATTATGTGCAGACAGTGCTTTGTGGTGACTTTCAGATGAAGGATCAGAGGAAAGGATGTCCCATGTTTCCAAAAGCGTGCTTCCTTTTCCTTGCCTCTCAGTCCCGTCCACATCAGATGCACGTGACGGAAACGTGAAGTGAATACTAATTCCACTAAGTGCATCACTGCATTCCCTCACTTGTGTCTTTTACTTGCATCTTAGTCCCACCCACGTAAGGTTAAAGGAAGGACGAGAGAGAAGAGGAGAAACTTTGAGGAGAGAGGAACCGAAGATCCTTCATGTGAAGCATCAAGTCACAAACTGACTTCTGATAAAGGGACATGATAATTTGTAACAGACTTCCATGAAGGACGCACTCGTGTATCCTCAGTTTTAGCTTCTCCAGCCTCCTCACTCCTCAGAGGACGTCTTCCATCATGGAAGACCGGAATGAGGACCAAGTACTGACGAATGATAAAATAAGAGATTCACCAGTGGAAGCAATTAAAGTAACTGAGATTTACCACAGTTACAGTTTGACTCACATTTAGATGTCCACCATTTTGTCAAACCTGTGACCAAACAAAAATGGACAGCAATCTTTAATTAACTTTACAAATGTCCTTGTTGGACCGGCACCTTATTGCAGCTGGTTGGTTATTGTTATCAGCTTTCTGCTGACCAACCAATCTGGAGCTATGGCCTGTATCTGTCCACAGAAAGAATCCCATCACAACTTTTTTTAAAAATCTCTCAGACTCACAAATGTCTGTGACTGACAACATCGGACTTTTAAACTAATGTTCTTCACATACAACACTCCTCCTTCCAGACCTAAGAAACTCACATCAGAACAGACTTACTTTAAAATAAACTCCCTGAGAAGTCCAGACATTTTGTGCTTCTTCTGGTAATTTATGATAGAGCCAGTAGGAATCCTCCCATGTCTCATTTGGCCCCAGTGAATACACTGCACCACAGTGTCCTGCCATCAAACTCACACTCTGTCCAACTCCAGCAACCCTCAGATTTCACTTTAAACATTATTCACACAGGCGTCAGTGAGGGTGTATCATACAAGCACAGAGCGGTGCCCACAAAACAGATGGTTCATGTAGAACTATACAACGCATAGCAAATTATTCTTCTGCTTTAAGTAGGAGAGAGAAGATGGATGAGGAGGATCATCTGACAGACATGACTTCTCCTAAAACGTAAGCGTATGCCTCCATTTCTTCAGCCACAGTCTCCAGCTTGGACACACACACACACACACACACACACACACACACCCTTCTGCATTATTGTAATTGTTCATGCCGACTCTTGGCCTTGGTTCATTGCATTCTTCTCTGCAGTGTGTCCAAGAGTCTGTCTGTGAAGTTGTGTGTGCATAAAAACTCTGGACAGGCGAGTGTGACGGTTATTACTATTTAATTGTGATATTTTATCTCTAAGTGTCTGTGATCCTTTTCCAACGAGGCGTCCACATCGCTTCTCATATCCTCCTCACTTCATGTGCACGGTTCAAAGATCTAAATCATAGTTGAAGAGTTTCCCTTTGAACCTTGACACAGACAACTGCAGGCCTTTACTATATCGAGTTTCAGGAGTTCAAGGACACTTTATACACTGAAACGGCCTCAGATGGATCCCTTAAGTAACTGAACCAGCCGTTATTTTGGCGGTCAGGTCACATTTATTTATCATACATTGTAGCTGCCACGCGGTCTGATGTCATGAGCCATGGCAGCCACGCTGGCACTTTACAGAGACTGGATCCATTTACTTGTGGTCCTGGTTTGATTGCCCCTGGTTTCGCTGCTGGCTCATGAGAAGTAGCTCTCCACCCTGAGTGAACTGTGCATATCTTGAACAAACTGTTGTCACCACTTCATCCCACTCCAAACCCACCCACAACAAAGCTGTTTCCTCTGACTTCACTTATATCTTTACTTTTCAAAGGACAAAGTCTTGGGCTGTTCAGTTTATGTACTTGTTAAATGATTCTGTACATTTGTCATGTTCACAACACATCATTTTTCTACGTTTCTGTGCTTTTTTTAGTACAGAACTGGAAAACATCCTGCTCCATAAATAAATGAGAAAGGCTTAAATCTGCATTAATCAATATTTATGATATTAACAATACATCAATTGATCAGGAGTAACTTAAGAGGAGTTGCTCTTCTTAATGAGGAATGCATGGAGAATGTCTATGGCTCTACAGAAACTTAGAGCATCTTTATCCTCATGGTTTTGATTCATTCTCACAACTTTCATCAACCTTTGAAGACAGTTCGTTGTTTTCAGAGCAGACGCTCTAAACAGACGCTGTCCACGACCTGCTCAGCAGCAAGCAGCAGACCGACCCAGCTGGGGGACACAGCGGAGCATTTAGCGGCTCCAGAGCCAGAGGTTTCCCTCACGAGGTGGTGGAGACCAAACACAGAGCGAACACTGGATATTTGTCAAGTGAACAGAGACTCAAAGTAAATGCTAATATATGTGTCTAGTGAAGGTGCAGATTAGCATTTGTTTGCTAACACGTCTACAATGTGATGTCAGTGCACTGACAAAGAAAACAATGAATGTATACCCATATGTCTTACTTCCCTTTTTGTTAAAGCAGACCTTTTCTCTTTTTAAAGAGGAGATCTTGGTAAGAAAGACTAGTTTGATACTCAATAACATGGGGAATGAGGAACCAGGAGGAGGATTTTACAGATCCCACAGCAGGATCTTTAAGAGCTCCCACACAATGCGATGGACAAACAGGAAAAGGAAATACTAGGAGCAGGATTCACACAGCTGAGCATGTGAGGCACGACGTGGACGGCTGAGTCACACGAACTTCATATGAACGCAGATGGAGATTCCTTTTAGTGTGAAATTATTTCCTCTTGTTAGTTTTAGCAGAGCGAGAACAAACGAGAGTCCACTACAAAGCTGCAGAGCGGCTTCCAGCTCTGGGTCACAGCGCCGGGTCTCGGGTCTCCAGCAGCCATCATTCATCAGCTGCTTTACCTGACTGATCTCCAGCTCTAGAATTGGTCATTCAATTAAAGGCGGCAGGTTATTTTACGGTTCAGACAGTGTGTTAGGCTCAGCCTTATTACTGTATTTCCAGTCCTTAACGCCTCATGATCCAACCTCCACCCGCTGTGGACATGAACACTCTATGTAACGTTAGAATTGTCTCTTCAGTTGACGAAGAACATCTGCTGTAAAACAAATGTCTGCTACTAATCAGCACAGTTTTAACATTGGTTTGAGTAAATCAGAGCGGAATGGATCAATCTCAGAAAGGCCTTTTACAAACACTGCTCAGTCTTGATTACATGCACTGGTAAAGCTAATCTTACTGGTTTCATCTGACAGGTTTTAAAGACAAAAGGGATTTTTTTATCTTTTTGCCAGTTTTCCAGTTCCATGAAATGCAGAGTTTTCACACTAAATGCCAAAATGAAAATATTTTCACAGTATGTTAATAGTGCAGCTCTATTGATTTTGTTTTAATGGTGAACTCACGCTGTACCAGTCGACATAAATCAAACCTCGAACCAAACAAAACACCAGAGACGTTTGAGCAATCCGACCCTCTGGTCAACTTCAACCGCTTCATAAACAGGCTGACTGCCCTTCCTGGTCTTCTTTTCAATAATTTAGCTGTTTTATATTACAAAACGGTGCCGTAATAATTCAAGCAATATATGTACTATTTAGGAGAAACCAGAAACACTGCTCTGACCTCCAGGCCTCCGGCTCCCCACCGATATCTCTTCATCTCCAGCACAGTGCCGCCCTGCTCATTTCCTTCAACCCATTGTTGCCGATTTATATCCACACACTGTAAATATCTGTGGTCTGATTGTTTCTGAGGTTTTCTTCATTTCTACCCACAAGGTTCGTCTGAATGTCTGGGATCTGCGCTCAGCACCGAGCCTGTGGGGAGTCTGGCCAGAAAACTCACACTGCTGTTATTTAAGAAAAGAAACTGAGACCAAAGTGGTGACGCTTGAGAAAAGTTGACACACAAAATGAGTTTGACCTGGACCTGGTTACACTAGTGTACCCAGCAGATTCAACCCAACGTCTCTCAGTCAAATGGACAGTTGGATTCACGTTCACGGCTCCCGGGGCTCACACGTAACGGCTGAAGCCATAAAAGAAACGTAAACTGACCAGAGCAGAACGTTTTCTCAAAATCATGAACGTTTTGCACAGAAAAACAAACCTATTTAATACAGTTAGTCTTAGTAAATCTGAACTAGAACTGATGCCGATCTGCACCACGTGGTGGTTTCTCCAGAGATACACTGTGTGCGTACACACACTCAGACATGCTCACGTTACCTTTGTGGAGTTGAAGCCAGTTTACTGCCAGAGAACAAACCAATGCTTTGGCTCCAAGAGCACAACCTCTCCCTGAAACTAATCTTCAGCAGGCAGCAGCTTGTTATGACCAACAAGCTACAAGAACAAATTCATAAATCATGTTATGCACAGTTGTCATGGCTTTAGGTCCAGCCGCCCATTTGTTTCTCTTTTCCTGTTTTTTTTTGCTCCGAGTGGCGTGATTAGCATGTCCAGCTGCTACAGATCACTTGTTTGTTGTCATCAGTCTCCTCAGTAAACTGCAGCATTTCTCCCAGATGTTTGAACCAAACCAACACGGTGACGCTGGTCTGTTGCTGGGGAGGGGGATTGGCGCTTTTTATGGGGCATGTTTGTTAACTTTAAGTTTAGTTTGATCACTTCTGGTGACTGGAGAAGCTTAAACATATTGATTGAAAACTACCGGGCCCTAAACTAAATCAATCAGCTGAAGGTTCAGCTCGGCTGATTGTGAAATGCTTAATAGTCACTTAGCAGAGAACTAATAACCATCTACCAAACAAGATCTTGTGAAAAATGTGTGCTTAACGTGAGATCATCAGAAAACTGCACTTTGAATCTGACCAGAACTCCTCTCACAGCAACACACATCGCAGCACTCTGATATGAGCGCCGTCATATATCAGTGTTACAGCCGTAGGAGGCTGGGATCCACATCAGTAGTAACAATAAATCAGAGGCAAGAAAATAACTATCATCATCACAGAGATGCAGAAGAAACACAATCCCAGCTTGATTTATCACGACAGGAGCTGCCGCAGCCACAAACTGCTGCACAGCAGCAGCGTCTCAGCACCATCTCAGCACCGGACTTGATGTGAAAGGAGAGAAAGTAATGGAGTTTACTGGACTCAGTGTTCCACGTCTGACAGTGTTATTTAAAACCATATTTCCATAAAACCCAGAAAGGACGTTGCTCTTCCTCCTTCTTTCTGAGATGGCCAACATCCCTCACTGTACATTGTCTGCATCAGGATGAGAAATTCTAACTACTGCTGTAGAGCAGTACAGCTCAAATTAGTGGTAGTGCTACTTTTACTAAAGTACACACTGAGTACTTCTTCCACCACTGAAGGTTTACACTCTGTACTGGAGATTGAAAACTGTGCATCACTGATTATTTTCTGTCACAGCTGCAACACTGTGCAAAGAGGAGGATGGCGGCTGAGGACAGACGGAGCCTGAGAAAGGTCTTTGATGGTGGCGAACGTCTGTTGAACCCAGGTGGAGGATGATTTGTGGGGGCATAGGGATTTTTATGAGTGAAAACACTCGCTGTGTACAGGCCCGTGAGTGTGTGTGTGTTGCTCAAGGAGAAACGAGGACATTTTAGCTTGAAGTCCTCGGGGAGCCCCTGTCTCCTGCCACAGTCCACACTGGAACATGTTTCACCTTGTTCTGAGGCCGTGCACAGGAAGGAGGTTGATGAGCTCTTAAATTCCCTTCAGATGCCTGTTCATTAACTGACATCACTGAAGGATTGTAGCCTGGTTTTTATATTTATCTCCTGGTTACTGGGTCGGTGTTGTGGCTGATTTTGGGTGATGTGGGTAATATATGTCTTTTTACTGACTTACTGAAAGTTAAATAAGAAAATAATATCAGTTTCATCTGTGTGTTTTCAGTAGACACATTCATACAAGCTCAGCTTTAGCTTAGCTTAGCACAAAGACTGGAAAAAGGGGACGCTAGCCTCCAACAAAACAGGTTAACGATACTTTCCCATGGCTTCAAAAGGATCTTTCTCACATGTTGCATCTGTTAACTGGGAAACTAGACAGTAATACATCAACAGTCCCTTTAATTTTAAGTCTGCAGCTCTACATTAAGGACTGGACTCCTCAGACGCTGCATGCAATCACGGTGCTTTCAGACAAAAGCATAACAAATATAGTTGTGTTCATACTCAGGAGAACATTCAGAACAAGACAGTCTTCAGTGTTGTTCAGTGTTGCATGTTATAGAGCCACTTCAGAACAAAGTAGTTCTTACTCATTTCTATTCACATTTCTTAAAATACGGCACAGAACTTGTAAGTACAGAGTGGTTAAAATGCACTTTTGAGGAAGCAGGCTAGCAGTTTCCCACTGCTTCCACTGCTTGTGCTAAGCTAAGCTAATATGTCCTGGAGCTAACTCTGAACACACAGATGATGCTCGACCTTCTCATCTGACCCCTGGCAAGAATATTCCTCAAAATGTTGGAGGGGTCCTGGTTTATCACTGTGTATGGTAAGTAGTACAGTAATAACTGGCTAACAGTAACAATCACTGCACGTTAATGAACACAGTCATACAATCAGGGAGAGCTGAAAGGTTAATGCAAGGCCACGGTGTGAACAGTCCTTCCGCAGCTGGTGCAACCAATAATATTATTACAATCTCAGTTTAATTTCTTGTTCTGTCAATCAACATCAACCCCTAAGATCTGTTTCATAACCGTGGGTGATAAATTCTAATTACCTGTTGGCAGAAATTTCTACATTTCATTGAGTCACGGACCGTTTTTCATCTCCCAGGGCTTTTGCTTCCTTCCAATATCATCAGATATTGAGTCATATTTTCCATGTTTTCAAAGAGCAGAGTTGTGACTGTGCAATATGAGCCTTGATATACACACACACACACACACACACACACTTTAGGCTGGCTTTACACAGGCATTTGTCCTACGATGTTGAGGGCTGTGTTGTTTCATTCACCGGCGAGATAATAAAATATGATCCAAGACCTGGAGGAACAGATTCATGTGTTTAAAGCCGATTAAACTCCAAAACACCGCACCATGCTCATCTATCATGGCAGCGACTGTTTTATCTGTGGACGTGATCATCTCAAATTTAACAGCAGAAACATGGCATTCAAAGTCATCCACCAGGAACGTGCGCCCACATGCACGTGACTGGCCAGTGGCACTGTGTTACAGGAAAAGTTGAAGTATATCCAGTGTTTGCAACAATTGGAGCCCCCACCCCCCACGGTGCTGGTCCTCCAGCCTGAAGGGAGTTACAGAGTGTTTGGTAAAGACCGATGGTGAAACAATGATGTGTCAAGCACCGTCAGGTCGAACAGGGTGTGTGTGAAGCCTTGCTATCAGTACATGTAGCTCCTCTTAACTACAAGCTTCAGTCTGCTCTTATCTGGTAACAAGTTAAAGATCGAGGGCGTCTGTCAGCTCCCACTGTGTGACGTTAACCTGTGTGTGTTTCTGCACATCCCCCTCACTCTCTCATTAAATCTCAGCACTAACACAGCAAACCATATGAGCAATAACATCTTTAAACCCTAATAAAAGATAGCTACCTTAGCTTTATCCTACCTCTAGCCTTAAACAAAGTCACCACTCTGGGTTCAATGATTTATGTCCCCACAGTGTGAGAGTGTGAGCAGGTTTCAGTTCACACACTATGAGTGATACCACAGACACATACACACAGAGCTGAAACCAAAGACACCACACTGGACTCAGCAGCAGCCCGCCTTCTCCGACCTCCTCTCTCTGCTCCTTCACTGCCCTGTTTCATCTCAGGTGGTTGACAGGCTCATTAACCTCAGGAAACTCTTCTGCCCCGTGTGTCATCCCTCCCTTCCTCCTTCCATCCTTCCTTCTTTTCTTTCCTCACCTCTTTTATTGCCACCTTACAACCCAAAAGCCTCTCTCACTCATTTTTCATTAAACTCTCCCTCCTTCCTTCCTTTCTTTGCCCTCCTCTCTCATTCCTCTCATATCTTTTCCTCTCTCCTTTCATCTCTTCTGCTTTCCACCATCTCTGCCCTCCTCTTCTCCTAAATCAACTCACTATAATCATAGAAAAGTCAAAGGTCAAGGCTCACTGCATGACACCACACGGTATGAGCAGCATCTCCCAGGAGGCTGCACTGAGCGCGCACACAGGGGTCACGTTACAGTACAAGTGTCAGGGTAACCTTTGTCCATCTGTCTCTTTTGGACATGCATCACCTCAGAGGACATTCATTTCCTGAAGACTAACCCTCACCTTAACCATCACAACGACGGGCGAGGACCGGACTCCACGTCCTCACAGGGATGCGCTTGCACTGAGGTTTGTCCACAAAGGCAGAGAGAGATATGCGTGAACACACACACACACACACACACACACACAAACAAAGGTCACATTCCACATTTCAGTAATAGTCTGGGTTTTGCAATTTATGTCACTGTGGGAGAATTAAATCAGCTCTGACAGATTCTCTGCAGCAACACATGAAATATTTCTCTGAGGGTATCTGATAATGAGAAGAATGACAAATATGGGGACACACCTCAGAGTGAATGCACCACTGCTGCAGATGTGGTGTGTGTGTGTGCAGCTGTCACAGTGATAACTGGATGTTTGTACGTCCATGAGTTTCCTGTTCATGTTTTTATATCAGTCTGAGAGGCTGAATGTGAGGGAGACGACACACTCTTGGCTCTGCACTGTCCCAGGTATCACTGTGCGTGCTCTTACTTGTGTGTGTGTGTGTGTACAGATTTCCCATCCCACAGTCCCACATGAGGTCAGTGTGTTTTGGTTGGATCTGTTCCACACAAGCGTCACAGCCCCCGTCAAAAACCAGCAGCAGGAAGAGTCTTGTCAGAGAAGTGAACTCTACTCTAAACCAACACAGACATCCAGCCCTGAAACAATAAACCAGTTACCCACACAAACACACACTGACACACTTAGACATGTACATTTGACTTTAGGAAACAGAGAAAAACCCACCGAACACAGCCTGGAGTTCCTCCACATGAGAAAAACCACCGATGTCTGGGCTTGAAATGCAGCTTGCTTGGTTTTACTCACCAGGCCGGTGGAGGATTGACACGCAACATGTGATTTCACAGCACTGGATACAAACCTTATTAACATGCTCATCTACAACACACACACACACACACACACGTTTAGCCTGACCGGGAGTGTGGACCTTCAGAGGACTGTGTGAGGGTTCAGACCTGGTTTTAGGGTTCAAGTTGGAATCAGATTTAGGTCAGGGTTCGTTGTTGGGATGATTATGGTAAGGCCTGTGACACACCAAGCCAACGGTCAGGCCGTCAATGAGCATCTGTCGCCATCAACTTTGTGATGTGTCCTGCACCACTGGCAATAGTCGGACCCTGCAGTGGATTTTTGGACATTTCAGTATGATGAATCGGTGGCGAACCTCGTTGGAGCAAGAGACCGCTCTGATTGGCTGTTCAGCTTAGCAAATCATTGCATGAGAAGAGAGCAGGCTGGGAAAGCCCGTTCATCCTGCTGCTGTAGTGTCCATGTTTCACCCATTTAGTGCAGTTTCTCCTTGTTTTTTACCTCCACGACCTCCTTTCTTCTTCTACAGCCAAAAGACCAAAGGCAGAGAACGGCAGCGTGATTTACAGCTTCTTATCAGACGTGTTCTCCATTAGAAGCAGCTGCTTTGTTTACATTTGCATTTCTGCTGTCTAGCTCTTCTTCTTTCCCTTTCTGAATGGCGACTACAGATACTGCCACCTACTGGTAGGGAGAGTTACTTCTCCCACACAGTTGCAGGTCGTACGTGCTAGTCGACCATTGGCTGTCATCTGTGATCTGTATTCAAGTGTCACTCTTTCAACCTGATTGGCCCAGACAAAGGCGACATGAGGCAGGCCAGCACTCGGCCTTTGTCGCTGCCGGTTGTTTCACGTTGGCTCGGTGCGTCTCTGCCCTAAGGGGCTGCGGGAGGCTTTAAGGAGAAAGATCAGTGTGTGTTCACTGAAGCTCCTCTCTGAGTATCTGCATTATAAATGTTAATAGTCTCTCTGCGGTTTATCCTGCATTTACAAACACAGCAAGAAAACTGCATTAACTAAGATTTAGCAAAAATTCAGACAAATCAAGTAAAAAATAGAAGTGTTGTCTCTGCTGTACTAATTCTCGCTTTGCCCTTAACGTTCAGAAATTGGAGGGAGAAGTTAGTTAATGCAGTTTTTATGATCTACATTCTGGAGAGATGCATTTTGTCCCTAAAAGGAAGACAATGTGAGTATATAAACTAATCTATGTCTCCACAACACGACACACACTGGTCTAGAGCTGTGAGGACGACACAGTGCATTCCTGAGCCCCTTACCCAAACGAGCCAACACTTTAATATTTATTTGATTTAGTGTTTGGGGACAACACAGACAACAGCGTGACCAACACAGTAATGTTGTGGGTGGGGAAACAAAAAGATTGCGCTGAAAAACCTCTGCAGCTCTGTAGAGCTGAGGGGATCTGCAGATGTGACTGATGCATCTGCAAGATGACGTCCTCCGTCTAAACTCACATCGACTGATTTGGAGATTTGCTTCACATAATGTTCATGTCTCCTCTAATCAAAATGACATTTTAGGACAGAGCCAACATTTTCCACAGTCTATCAGTAACACTCACGCAGTGCGTCTAATGTTTCTGACTGCTCTAATCACATAATGTCGTCAGCACCAGAACACCCCCCCGCTTTCAAACACTGTGTTACAAAGAACAACACAGTGACTGCTTCACTAACTCCACTCATCCATCCAGTCAGCGTGCGGCTCGTTCCACAAACAGCTCACTAAACACCACACAATGAAACCAGCCTCCCTGAACTAATCGCTGCTGGATGGGAAACAGTTGCTGGATTTATTGGTGCTGCTGGTGGCCGAGGGAGAGGACGATGTGTTAATGTGTCTGGGAGCGGGGGGTTAACTGCACCGTGTGTGTGAAGCGCTCTGAACTGATTTTAAGGTGAAACAGACCTGTTTGGATGGCAGCTGAGACAATAACATTTTTATGGAGCTGAACATTTTCTCTGTCACATTTGAAACAAAACACAGATTATCAGGTTATCTTGTAGCGTTCACATCCACATTGAGTGAACAAGGTTCATCCACAGTCTCCCGTTTCTAGGACAACGCAGCAGGACAAACTGTGGCGTGTCAGTCACCTGACCTCCCGTTCCACTGGCTGAAGACCAGACCCTGATAATGACGGGAGGTGAAGATGGTGGCCGAACCTCACCAGGACACATATTATGGGGTAAATCCCACTTCCTTGAACTGATCACTCCTCGCTGGACCCGGTTGTTCCAGCCCACCATCTTGAATGTCCCAGAGCTCTTATTCCTGCTCTGAGCAGCGAGGAGGCTGCTGAAGGAGCCATGAGCAAGGATACACAAGAGCATCCTTCACACAAGTCTTCCTTTCCTGGAAATCAGTTGGTGATTGGACAGTTTAGATGAAGGATTCAAGGAAAAGATGTTTCCTGTCTAAAAACACACTTCCTGGATTTTGCTCTCCTCACATTTTCTCCTGTATCTGTTCCTTAAATCTTAAGTGGGTGGAACTAAGACACAAGGAAAAGACACAACTAAAGGAAAAGTGAATGCATTTAAGGGAATTGGGACTTATCCTCTGTGTCTGCTGTTGACAGTCTCCACCAGAAAAATAACAGTCTACTGAATGTTTACATGTTTCTGAAAAATGACTCGTGTTCATATGCAGACTGACTGTTGTCCCCTAGACACAAAGGCAACACAACAACATAAGTTGTGCAACAAAACCTCTGGTTAGAGGCTGTTTTAAACACTGTGCACTCGTCCACACAACATCACCTCCCGTGTTTGAATTCCCCATTTTACCTTCCTGTTGTGTTTTACTGGAGAAAAGGCCTCTGCTGTTGAATTGAGATGGTAGAACAGAATGAAAAGCCCTCATCCTTCACACTGGAGGACATTTCTATGGTGACAACATCCACCTGATGACTCTGAACCCTGAGTCAAGGAGACACGACTTCCCTGATCTTTATGATACTGGTATAAACCTCTCTCCAGCGCCAGCAACGTCTCCCCTGAGGCAACGACTTTACTGCTGAAAACCTTTAACTGGGCGCAGACTTCCCCAAATCAGACCTGACAGCAGCAACAGGAAATAATCCAACACTTCACTTTCATCATTAACTTGATCCAGTGTGTCTGTTTACAAGTTGGGATGTTAACTGGCAGGAGCTGAGCCACTGAGGAGGGAAAGGAAGTGAAGATATGACAGATGAGCCGTGTCTCTTTAATGGGGCTGCTGTTTGGGAGTTTGTGCTACGACCTCCAGTGAAAGCAGAAACTCACAGAGCAGGAGCAGCTTGAAAAGCTCCACAGTCCAACAACCAGAACTGAGCTTCAAAGCCCGTTCATTTATAAAAAAGCTACGATGAATTACATTCACGATTAATGCTGCTGCTTACATGGGGCGCAAAACATGCAGTAAAGTGTTTGAAGTTAACACTTCACAGGCAATAAAAAATACATCAACTGTAGCAGAAAAATGCAACTGTCTGTCTGAATGTGGAGACGTGGAGTTTGGACCCGTTTCCAAACCAGCACTAAGCCACGAGACGTCAAACTGAGCGGTCAACACTTGGTTTCTACTGACTGTACTCGGACTGTTGTCTGTGCTCAGTGAAACGCTACTTCACCAAAAACTGTGCCCCTCAAATTATTCTACTGTTTTATCATGAGGATGGTGCACTACAGTGGTTCCTAGGTTGGAATCCTGAGGGCTGCATTTATGTCCCTGAAACCCAAAAACAAACAGCAAGGCCAGAATCACAGAGAGATGGATTTTTGTCAGGGACAACACATCGTAGGACTAAAAGCTTGGACTCTTCTTCACTGGGCTGCTGCTGTTCCATTGGGCTAAACCTGACTGCTGTTCACTCGATGGACGACAGAAAAGGTAGGATATTACCATTTTGCTCTGCATGCACCCTTATTGAAACATGAAACAACCTTTTCTGTGATATTAGTATCTTAAAACAGTTTGCACTGTTAAAATCTTTGCTTTTAAACTGGGTATAGTTTGTCAGCACTGACTGATGCTGCTCAGTATGATGGGGTTCACTAGATGAACAATCCACACAATGAAAACAATAAGTTAGCTCCAGGCAACCAGGACTCCTTTCTGACCGTCAGGTGGCAGCAGGACCAACAAGTGGAGCCAATTGTCTAATGCGCAGTGTGTTTCCTACCTGAGCGGGAGAGCTGCAGCCGCGGCCCGGTTTGGCTCCAGGCTTTGGCATGGGGAGCGGAGCTGGAGTCTGCAGGCTGCAGCAGCGGGAGGAGACACAGCAGCAGCAGCATGTGAAGAGACCCGACTCCTCTGGTCGTGGCTTCTTCAGCTGCCTGCGGGGCTGCAGCAACAATCACTGTCATCTCTGAATGACCTTCACGGGTGTGAGTGAGGTGGGAGAAGGTCGGGCCAGCTGGTCACATCACCCTCTGGGCTTCTGCTGAAAAAGTCAGAAAGAGCAGAGATGAAGATGGAAATGTTGCTGTTTCATTTTGTTAATTCTTCTATTTGACCGGTTTAATGCTTTTTCTGTTACGAGTGATGACAACATGTCTCAACATCCAACAAACTCAGCTGTAAGCTCAATGCTAACATTAGCATTTTAGCATTGCACTGAGGTCGACGTCCATTTTCATCCTAAGCTGTGTTATCATGTTGGATAAGTAGAAACTCTAGAAGAAGTCACCAAACAAAGTGTAATTCCTCCTCTAGGCCGTGAATGCTGTTACAATGTCACAACAAACCAGCTCTCACTGATACACAGCTCGCAGTTAGACAGACACGCTGCAGATTCCAGTAAATGAAGTCAGTGATAGAGGTTAGAGATAAACTATTATTGGAATTTAAGATGTTTACATCATATTGGAGGAGACCAGACTCGAACCCTGGAGGTTCTTAATCTGAGAAAACACTGGCTGAGGTTCTGCTGGCTTCTCACACCATCACAATGTGCAGAGGTCACATTTATAACACATTCCTAAACCAGAGCTCAGGTCAGACCATAGCTCACGTCTTTGCCTGGTGATTTAAAAAACACACTGCAACATGAGAATTTAATGTTTTTAAAATTAGTGTGACAAGCGAAGACACAGCCTGAAGTATTTGTATTATATCTATTGAATAAAAAAGGGACCTATTTATTTACCAAATTGAGTTTGGTCAAACAAATTAAATCTTGTCTTTTCAAAACCACGATTGTGAATCTGATACTCACCGTTAATTAAATTCCACCTTGGACCAATATGTTCTGGGAGACATGGTCAGACAGCCCAGTTTAAAGGCTAATCCAATCACTGCACATTAATGCTAAATAAACAAACCAGTTTTGCATTTTGGCTTGTTCCCACATCCCGTCTGCACTTTGGGCGTGTGCGGCCACAGTGGGCTGGCTCTGCTTGGGTGGGAATAAGGGAAACAGGTCGATTCATCATTTTGTGCCATTTACTATTGTGTTGACTGGACAATTAGTTTAGTTTGAGACACACACCCGTTCTTTTTGGGAGCAAGACATCCTGACTGAAGGAGAGTGCCTTTGTGATCCTTTTGTGCGTCTCTGTGGCCACGTTGTGATTGACACTGTCTCAGCCTCCTGATTGCTCTGGGCCCCCGGGCCTAACACACAGCCGTGGGGAAAACACACCAATTGTTGGACCTGAAAAGTTTCTGAAATGTAAAGATAATTCCCCCACTTGAACTACATCCTGACCATAAAATGATGTCAGGTGGGACATGTCCACATACAGGCTCATTTGCCAGGATCGCTATCATAACTTCTCATAATCTCCCAGGGCGACTGGCTGGCTAGCATCTTGTCAGCAGGTTTTAAAGGGCTCAGAAGGTTGGAGAGCTGCCTGCTGAGAGAGCACAGACAGTCGGGGCGGTTTCACTTGGCTGCTGCTCCTTTTTTTAAGATTTATTTTAACTCTGCAGCGCGACACCGAGACTGATGTTACCACAGTGTGGAAGGCATCTCGCCAACACCAGAGTTCCATACCTATATTTTTACTGTTTTGGGTTTGATCCTCTAAACAGCGAGTCAGTGTCCGGTGCCGCTCTTCAATTCAAAAGGCTCTGTTTTCATTCTGGAAAGACGACGACTTAGATCCATATTTCAGAGTCTTGAAGCTAGTATTAGCTTCAAAGCAAGTGTGGATGACTCATAACATAATGACAGCCTTTAACATCCTGTTATCCACCAAATGGCAGCCTCAGGATATAATCCTTTCAAATTAAAAACCATTCCCTTGTGATGTACTGATGACAGGTTGTCCTCTGTAATGCTGTGTCTGGCCTTCTAAAACCATGGAAACACTGCTGGGACACAGCGTGTCCTCGAGAGCTGATGATGAGAAACTGTTTAAGCTGTGTTCAGTGTGTTTTTGTATATTAATAAGACAATGACAACAACATAATTAAAGGATTTGTTTCCTAAGACTGAAAAAGAGGAGAGGGAATAAATGTCTAAGTAACTTTGGATCATAACTGTTGTGAAATATAACTGTGTCAACAGCACGTTTCACGTCATCACTGCTGAACACTCGACTCGAGGAAATGACCTTGTCAACATGGAGACAGAGGAGGAACAAACTGTCGCTTCCTCTCATCAGAGACAGAACATCAGAGAGAAACTGTGGAAGAGACAAAGGAAAGATCAGCAGAGATAAAAACATGTCTGTCTAACTCATTGAACTTGCAACTGCGTGTGTTTGAGCTCTGTCTGGGGAAACTTGGGTGTTGACAAGAGTTTTTAAATAAAATGTCAAGGAAACCCAGCGTCTGCAGGCTCACGATGCAGCAGGGGACCTGGAATACATCTGCAGGGAAATTCGCCATGTTCTGTTTGTGTGACCTGCAGGATGAGTGATGCTTTGTGAATGGTTTGTCATTTTGGACTGTGTGACCATTTGAACCACCACCAGGGAGCTGCATCGTGTGGCTGGAGAAGGAGACTGACGACTTCTCCACTGACGACAGAACAACCTTGTATTTTTTCCAGTAATAGTGGAGCACAGGGACGTTTGGCTCCAAACATCAGGAGCAGCATCACAAACTTATGCTGACTTGGTGTCTTTTCTAAAGTAAGAAGTTGAGATGGATGTTTAATAACCAGTAGCCGGTGCAAACTGAAGACCATCACTGATGTTTCAGCTTGGACATGTTTGTTACTGTCTGTGTTGCTAAACCGCTGACACACGTTCACAGCTGCAGCCTCACTCAGTAATGTTGCTCAATGTTTGTCTCGGTGCCCTGAAGCTCAGCCTTCACACAAGCACAGGAACACACCATAACTGTGACCGATCTAAGGGTAAATACCCACAGAACCACCTGAGCCTCAGGCTGGCGACACGCTGAGCTCTCTGGATGGTTGCACGCAGAGGTGCACGAGGCTTGTTGAGGAAAACAGTTCCCATGATTCTCAGCTTGCCTCTTCCTCTTGCACCATGGTGCTGGCGCTTCACAATGAGTAAACAAAACAAGCTGTGTCACATCCAGGTTTTCAACCACGTCTGGACTCGCTGCACATTTAAAGGCAGCCAAGAATCACAGCTTTCAGTTTTATGGTTCCTTTGTTGTGACGAGATGAAGAAAGCTGGATGCAGAGGAAGAGGAGAGGATGGGAACGTTGGAACTTGAATAGAGAGAGGAGGACAGGGACACTAGCTGTTCTGTGACACAGCGACCCTGTGACCTATGCCCTTGAACCCAGCGCTCCTGAAATAGGCTGTTTGTGCTCTGAAAAGTCAGCTCTTTGTGTGGAGCTTCCTATGTGAGTGGAGGAACAAGTTTGTTTAAAAATTCTAAAATGAACTTTCTAAATAAGGAAAACCTGTCCTCAGCATTTCATGTGTTAAAAATAAAGCAAAATAAAGTTTGTGGAAAACAATTCCACTGCTTTGGTTTCTGCTTCATGCGTCTGCTCACCGTCTCTGAATACTCAGCTTTTCTGGGCCAAAGCGATGAGAAGATTTAATGTCATTAATGAATGAAGCTGTTTTTAGCCAGTACTCCAAACAGGTCAAGTCTGTCTGCATCATATGTGAAGGAACATAAAAGTGTTCAGTGCAACAGGAGCAGATGCATGATGGGAGACAGCGCCTGCTCCTTTACAACCTCACTGTGTCAGACCTCTGGATACCTGAACTGCTCAGTGCGATATAAACCCCAATGTGTCCTGCTCCTGGTCCTGGGTGAAGTGGTTTTATTGTGTTTACAGGAGGTGAAAATGTGCCTGGCCACTCGAGAGGAAGCTGAAAAATCGGATTTTAACTCCCTGGCTGAATTATCAGCGCAAAGCTGAAACAGAAGCCTGACTCCATTTCTCCAAGCTATTCTTCTTCTACCTTTTTGTGTTGAATCCCTTTTATTTATAAGTGAATATCAGGGTTTTCTCACCTTCCGCCTGCTCGCTGTTTATTCTCCTGCTCCACTCCGCCAGACTTTGGCCTTTTATCTCTGTCTGCTCCTCCCTTCTCCCCCAGTTTCTCCTCTCCCATCTTTTATTTCTCGGTCCTCCTCTCTTCCTCTGTGACTCTGTGCGCCCACCAGCCAGAGGAGGTGACAGCTTTACAGCTCCTTTCTGCCAAACTTCAAACAAACACAACTAATCCTCCACATGATTTAGTGCCTCCCCACTGATCGCTGCCGTATTAGTTGATCATTAAATCACGCTAATACGACCCTGGTTTCTTGCGTCTTAATCCACTCTCTCTCCTTTTATGTACTGCTGACTGTTCTGTGTCCAGGTCACTAATCTAAATGTCGTCATCCTTTCCCCTCCACCTGACAACACCCTGTGACAGTCTCCAGCTGCACACACATGCAAAAGCCGCTGCAAATGTTAAACCTGTGCAAATACAGCTTTTTCCTATCATCATGCACCAGTGTGTTAATATTCCTGTTTACTAAATCTGTCTACAGTTTGAATTACATTTCTCACGGGAACCAGACAAACACTTATCAGGGGTGTGTGTCAGTCTGTGTGAACATGAAGCTGTGTGGATCAGAAACGGCTTCTAACCGCTGGCTTCAGATCTGACCTGCTCAGCTCTGACTCGGGCTAGTTTCTTTTGCTAAACAGCTTCTAGGGATGTGAAGAGATTTAGAAAGTCTGTTTGCAGACTCTACTTCCATGTACTACCGATGCTCTTCTGTCATTTAGATTTCTTTACACAGGGCAGGATGGTTGATCACATGTGTGTTACAACAACACCCTGTTTCCAGTTAAAAGAAATCAGAGTATGAAACCTGCGGTCAGACAGGGAAGGCCAACCAGCGGTATCATAAAGAACACAATGGTGAATGATATAATTGTTTCCATGAATAAACCTGAGGGCAGAGAGATAAACGGAGTTGATATATGACGTCCAGATAAACCGCAACTGCTTCAACAATCCTCTTTATGCGGCTCAGAGGGACGCTGTGTTTGTTTAATCTGCTGCCAGCAGTCTGGGACGGGGGAGTGTGTTTGCATCAGTGCCCAGAGAGCAAGTGTGCAGCTCAGGCAGTGATTCAGCCCTGAGGCCCCTGACCTAGCCGGCCCCCTGGTACCTGACTGTACAACTGGAAAACACCTGTGGCACCTGTTTATCCCGCTAAGTGAGCAGAGTGTAGCAACATTCTTGGTTTACTGACTGCATGTTCAAGGTCACGTGCTGTAACTGATGTGCAACTCATGACAGGCAAACAGATGAGCACATGAATGTATGTAAAGGAAAGGATCAGGCCGATCAGCTTCTATGCTAATGGTATTTTCAGCCGTCTCCATACAGAGACAATGAACACAGCTAATGTCTGTCAGATGTCAGTCCTGGATTAGCTCATTTGTCTGCACAATAGGTCTGTGTTGTTGTTTAAAAACGATTAAAAACACACCAGTGAAGAACACATCGGGTGGATGCACTGGGGGACATGTTTCTTCATTACGAAGCCCCAGACCCGGCCATGTTGCCCCAGAGGTTCCATAACGACTCAGTCAACTGTGTGAGATCTTGGCGAGCTCTCGGCTTTGTTTACATTCCACTAAGTCCTTAGGCTCAAATCTGGGGTTTGCTAATGAAGAAACATCACGCAATGCAGCGGTGTGTTCATTATCGAACAACAGCAGAGGTCTGAAGCTCAGACAGATAAGATGATCAAGGACTGACAGACGTTAACACTGAGTACAGGCAAATCATTGTTGGTTCTGGTGTAGTGTTGAAGATACTGTGACCAGCCTTATCCTTTAACCACAGGGCTGTCACCATCACAAGCATCAAGAGACAAATACAAATCAGACAGTCGACACTTCGCCCCCAAAATCTGGGCAGTTTTACTACTTCTGTGAGATTTCACTCATACCCCCTCATTAGTTCCAGGCTTTTAAAGAAAATGATTTCACTTCATTTAATGTCAGCTTTGTCCTTTGTGAATCAAGAAACAGAAAGAGTTGTCTTTTATTCTATAATGATCATGTAGCACAATGATTTTAGGTACAAAACATGTTTCTCTAAATCCTGCAGGTTCCTCGTTGAGCAGAGGGTCTGCCAAAGAAAACTGCTTTACTGTCTTCACAGGGTGAGTACAGGCGTTTTCGGCCTGTGGGCAACATGTGCTCAGGTGGATGGACATGAGAAAAGCAAGAGCATTAACTGACAATAAATCTCAGTCAGTCTTTGTTTGACGTTGCAGGGGGGAAACGTGCTTTCACACAGCTGTGTGAGGAGGCTTTCTTGTTGCCAGACGACACTGACATGTTGTGCGGAGGTACAAACATCACAAGGCAAACACAGATGTTGAACTAAAGGAAGAAAAAGTAGAAATCAGACTGGTCTGTTTAAGGTTCATCACTCCTTCCTCCTTTAGGTTTTCACAATGTCCAAAAATGTTGAAACTGTCCTTTTAATCCACCTGTAAAACTGGGACATCTCACAACTGATGGTTGTAGTTTTCAGTTTAGGTCGTGTTTTATCTGCAAGGTGTATTTTATTCTGTTAAGTGTCTTTAAAATGAGCTTTCTTCATTTTCCTGTGTGGATCTACAGGAAAAATGGATTCACTTCTGTCTTAAACAGTCAGACGACTCTGGTCCAAATCTGGACTGGAACGTTTTTAATCCAGACTGTTGAAGAAAAGAGAGGCCGTGCTGAAAACAAGCACCTAAGGAAGATTAGACTGAAAAACACTCATTCCAACTGTGAGAAGAACCAGACCAGTGTGCATCAATGCCAGTCCAACAGCTGGTCACTGTGAAAAGTGGTAAAATGCCACTACAGCACCAAACGTGGCCGTTTTGAACCACAGACTGAACCAGCTGAACCCGGCTGGACGACAAACTGGGCAGTGGACCAGAACTTCTACAGTGAGTCAGACAACATTCACTTGCATCAGTATGTCACAGGTTTAAGGACCTGGTCACACAGGAAAACACTCTGCACCCACAGTTCTGGGCTTTACAGAACTGAAATATGACTAGTTTCATCCAACTGGACCTGTGAAGTGGAAACGTGGACCTTTGGCTGGTGTAAGTAAAGTCTAAAGTGTCCTTCAGACTGATCCGACACCCCGTCAGCAGGACGACATCACCGGACTGTTAGATGTGGGTGATGTTACACATTGTGGTTTGGGACGCAGCATAAATCCCTAAAAAGTCTTTGATAGGCTCAGAATAACACTGTGGGGAAACAAACAGCGATCTCCTGTGTCTCTTTGTTTTGTGAAACAACTTATGTCTTCATTTGTGTAGTTGCTCTTTTTCTTCTGTTTTGTGAAGATCTTTATCGTCAGTAGCACATCAGTCACGGTTTTAAAGTTTCCTTTGCGATCTGGTTGTGCGATTTACAGATTCCACCAGAGAGCTGGCAAACAGTATCAGTTTAAAATGTACCTGGACGGAGCTCGTTCCCACAGGGACCAGTCAAGTCCATCTCACACAGACACATTTGGCTGTAATGCAGGAAAAGTGTGACAACACAGCAGTTCTGGTGTCAGTATTATCCTGCTTAGTGAATGACTCACAATTAGGTTTTTTCCTATGAGGGGAAAATTGTTGCACATTCTTGATTCTGAGCCAAACTCATAAAAGGTCATGTGGATGGAATTTACTGCAACAGTAGTAGAACTGTGGTCTGCTCAGGCAGTGAGATCAAGTAGGTACAGTATATTCTTTATAAAAGTACCTAAAGGCAAAGAATTCTGTTTTGGCATGAAACTCAAAGCACATTTAACTGAAACTCCAAAATATGTCTTTATTTCCATGAAGTCTGGCCTGAGAGGGAGTCAAAGTCAATATGATATGTGTGGATGGTAACGTTCCAGAGCCAGAGGTTGGAAAATATTTATCACTTTCAATAATAAAACTTTACTTTACAACTTATTTGCACGTGGCAGGATGGGATCAGCTAACGTGCTCACTGAAGTTACAGGCCCTGACTTGGTGTGTTGGTTTATCTGTACCCCTGACTGACACCGAGCACGTTATTCCCACTGCTCCTCAGGATTACAGACGCTGATCCTGTGGCTTATTTCACGGCTCAGACTCCGGAGTCCTACTGGAAGACGTCACACTCTCCACAGGAAAACAAAACTAATTTCTTAAATCCAGGACAAAACTGCGATTAACGGTGAATTCCATCAGAAACAATCTGAACAAAGATGAACCTTGCTCTTACAAAATGTTGGACATGAACCACTGGATGGTCTTTGTTTCATAAGAGGACACAGATAAATAAACCCCTCAGCCGCCCAACAATAATAAATGTTAAAGGCCGTGTAATGAGCAGAAAGATTTAAATCAATTATAAGAGGAAAAGTCTGTCGGGCTGGGGAGAGGGAGGAACCGGACAGTCAGTGGAAGCTGTAGGAACATAAATATCACTAACTGTTCACAAAGGGTTTGAATTAAAGGCAAAGCACAGTAGCAGACGTTCATTCATCTCAGAATGTGACAAGTGTTCTTTACTGTTTCAGGAAGATGGTGGAGCAGCAGCTTGTCCACATACGATGCGTCCTGACCCGAACATTCAACAGGCCACAGTCCACTGAGCTGCACAAGCAGTTCAGCTCCATTATTCCCTTTTGAATAAAGTCACATGACATGGATGGAAAAGTATGAAGAGATGAAAGAACACACTGGTCATAGTGTGTGATGAAAGACTGTGCGAGAGCCGCACCCGAGACAAGTGTCTGTCAGAAGGACGACCAGAGCCAAGTCAAGACAAACCAACAGCATTGTGGGAACTGAGCTGCAATGGGCTGAAAGGAATTCTGGGAAGGGGAAGCGATCTTGACCTCTCTCTCTGGTCGCTGCTCTATCTGTCCGAGGCCTTGAGGAAATATTCTGTCTTTGGGTGTTTCTGGGAAGAGGAAAAGAGCTGATGTCATCCACTTCCAGATGGCAGCGTGCAGCAAAAAGACACAGGCCCCTTGATTCTTCCACAACCCCCACATCCTTTAAAGGGGAGCTACACCCTTGGATTCTGCTCACGGGGTCAGGGGGCACTGGGCAGACCGACTGACCGCCACTCGGTGCAGCAGGGACAGAGCCTGAGCCGACAGCAGCTTCTCCTGCTGTCGGACTTCCCTTTTCTCTGATGGAGTCTGGTGGACGGTCTCTAGGAGCACATGGTCGACACTGCAAAGAGGAATGTCATCATAACGAAGCTGACTTCAGTGACAGTGTAGACATAACACAAGGAACGTCTTCCTGGGCCATATGGAGCGGAGGAATGTCTACACATTGCATGTGAGCAGTGGATTAGGATTTACTATCCTTTTGTCTTTAAAACACTTTGCTTTGGCAGCACAGAGTCTAAAGAATAAGAGCAGTGATCTTCACAAGTCATGGTTGGTTTTCTAGATGGTCTCTAGATGAGTTTAAAATAACCAGTGCTTACTAAATGACCAGTTACAGGCATTAAGACACAGTGACATGCAGTGTCCTGGCGGTGCTGTTGAATGTCATACCTCTCATCTAATGTCTCCTGGCAGAAATGAAAAGGTCAGCATCCGGTATCTCAGGCTGTGAACAGCTCGAACTCACAGGTGCAATGTGAACACGTCGTTTTCTTTTAACGGTCTGTTCTGGTCTTCTCTCTTTTCATTCACCTGTTTCAGTGACACAGGAATGAAGCCGCTGCTCATTGTTGCAGTGAGGAAACAACAACTCGGCAGCACACAGTGAGACCCCAGGACCTCTGAGGCTCTCACCTCACAAATCTCTGTGCATTTCTTTAACTGCTGCTGAATGAAAGTGGCTTTGGTGTATGCGCTGGCAGTGTGACTGATGCACGGCCACCGTCTGGGGAGATGGATGCTGCCTTCATGTCTGGGCCGCTGCCTCTGGGGTCTGGGGGGGAGTGGTCTATAAAGAACCAGCAGGAACCAGCAGGTTTGACTCTGTCTCCACAAACTCGTCCGTTCCATTTGCTTTTCTATTCAAGCGTGATGAAAAACCCCCAGACAACCTGGTGCTACCTATTTAAAACCATCAGTCACACCCAAACTTGAGTCTCAGAAAGGGGGGGTCCCCAGCAGGACACCCGACAACCTGGTTGGGAAATTATGGTTTATTTAAAAAGCAGAGCATCCATCAGGTTTATTATGGGATGGGATGACTACAGGGCAAACTGACTTTGGAAAAACCTGGTTGTATAAAGCTGCTGATAAATTTGATTTGAATTACACATTTACATCATGGGTTTTTAAAACCGGCAGCAGACTAGACACCTGTCAGTACGATGCTAATAACTGATTTTAATGCTAAAACGGTGCCACTGAAAACTGAACAATATAATGTTCATGAAGAAAAGATTTACTAAGCAGGCAAACAAGTGTAAGGCCTTGAAACAGAACAGACAGTTCTATTCATTCCCGTCCTGTGAGACAGCCAGCAGACAGTGGCAGGACCTTTATACATTCGATAGCTGTAACTCATCAGTTAGCTGAGTTTCAGGTTGTGAGAACCTTTTGATCGATGCATCTAATAATTGTCTGAAGCCTTTCTCGCCTTCCAGCTGCACAAAGGGAGCACTGTAACTAAACGTTAACATTCAGTGGAATGCCCCTTTAATGGCCATATCCTGAACAGCTGGGAGAACATACTGCAATAACACACAAGTCCACACTATGTTGGCCTGAGCAGAGGCTCCTAACAGCCTGAAGCTCCTGTAGAGGCTCGGTGTGGTGTCAAGGTAAGAACAACAGTGTTCATTTACGGGCCACTCTCGTGTCCACGCAGCGAGATAAGGGTGTGTTCTATGGAGCCGAGTGAGTTTTGGTTCAAACCGAGACATGAACTCTTTGAGAGGTGTGAACAGTTGGAACAAACGTCCTCGGCAGGTTTTATTTTCAAACTGAATGTCCAGCAGTACTTTAAATACCATAAGTGAACATGAAACCAGCGTGTCCTTGGCGCTGGGTAAAACATCAGGGCGCCACATTCATCCTCCATCCAACAAGCGTTCAGGTGTTCCGGTGCCGCCCGCCATGTCCCAGAGCCATGCCAGTGGAAAAAGAGAGTTCACATGGATTTTTAATGTGGTGACCAGTCAGTGGGCACTGGGAGAAAAATACAATTTTACATGTACACCCACTGAGCCACCCCCCGGCTCCACACACCCACACACAGGGAGACAGAGCGTCGCCCTCATTAGGTGTCTCAGCCAGCGTCTATTCACTGGCTCTGCTGGGAACAGTGGGACCGCCAGCCATTCACATGAGCACACCCTCCCAATGTCTCCTCACACACAAAGACATGAATGTGTGTGAAGCTTAAGTTTCAAGACTTGTATCCCCCCATGCTTTGCCCAGTTCTCCACCTGTTCTTCATCCTCATCTTCATCCCCCTCCTCTGTCTCTGCCATTCAGTTTGACAAAGAGACGAGCCGCCTTAAAGAAAAGCTGCCCGAGTCCATCCTGACAGCTGTCACTGTGACCGTGAGGAGCAGAGACCCCCCATCATCGAGCTCCACACAGAGGAGCAGCAGCTCCGGCCACTAAACAGGGACACAAGGAGCTGTGTTTGCAGCTACTAGTGTCGGGATGAAGCTGACGTGCCTAGATAACTCCCAGTGTGTTTAAACAATAGCCTCCTTGGGGGGAAGTCAAACGGGCTCCTTAGTGGATATGAATCACTGTTACGTGGTGACACAGCCCATTGTTTTAAAGAAAAGGCATCAGTCCTTTGATGAAACTGGGACGCAGAAAATCACATTATGTCATGAAAATTGACTGATTGCATTTAACTAGTTTTCTTTCCATTACTTCAGTGCTGGTGTGTGTGTGTCTTGATGAGCACACTAGACACACACACCATCATTTAAGTGGTGCAATATAATGTGATGGGTCAGTAGGCCAAATACCAGCCTCTATATCAGCACAAGCGTCGTTTCTGGAGTCAAATAAAAGCTTCACATGCAGGTCGGGAAACTGCCGAGGAGCCTGACGGAGACCAGAGACATTCCCAGCCCGGCTGCACTGTGTGAGTCTCGTGTGCGTCCGTGTTGTGTATCTGTGCTGAATCTCCACTGAGGTGATAAGATATCAGAGGAGGAGAGATCCCACCGCTTTGACACTGATCCATCACCGGCTTCGCCCTGCACTCCTCCACACACACACCCTGATTCACACATGTAAAAAGTAGCAGTCTAAGGTGGAAATATTCATATGACCTCGCTACTACAACGTCTGAACGAACACTTGATGCAGAAACATCCCACAGAATAATTAACACACAGCTGAATGAAAACTTAAATCATTCTCACATGTAAACTCTGTTGAGCCCATATTTAAGATGTGGTTTGTGACTTGTTCGTCCTGTCGATGCCACTGAGAGTCAACACAAAGAAACCGACATGGCGCTGAGTTCACTGCTCAACCAGCACAAAGTCAGAGGAGACACTGACGTAACAAACCAAAGACAGAACGACACTTCAGACACTGGTAGAACAAACCCCATGGGGAGAAATCAGTCTCAGTAACAGTCACACGTGCACGTTACTGTACATGATCTACCAATAAAAACAAGATATTCAAATATGTTCGACACTTTGTGTGTAATCGATGGTGTTCACAAAAGCACTGTCAGATCCACAACACAACTAATAAATAACTGATACTTTGCTTCTTAAACATCAGTACTTTACAATTTCACTCTAAGATCATTGGTTTTTGAAAAGTTTCTATGCATTTAAATATCTAAAGGTTTGAGTTATTTTGACTGTTTAATTGTGTTTGCACTGTTTTCTCTCCATAAAACCAGAACCATGACTGAACTGTAAAGAAATGTCAGGGGAACAGAAACACACTCGGTTTCTTCTGTAACAAGACAAGACACCACAGAGTTTGTCTTTGGTCCCAGTTCGGGAGGCGGACTCCCTCTCTACCTTTAAGATTAGACTTAAGACTTTCCTTTTTGATAAAGCTTATAGTTAGGGCTGGATCAGGTGACCCTGAGCCTTCCCTTAGTTATGCTGCTATAGGCCTAGGCTGCTGGGGGGCCCCATGATGCTCTGAGTTTCTCTCCCCTATCCTCTCGTCTCCTCTCCTCCCCTCTCCTCTCCTCCCCTCTCCTCTCCTCTCTCTCCCTATGCTTCTATATGCCACCATTACACATCACTAACTTTGTGTCTCCTCTCTCCCGTAATGTGTCCTCTCTCTCTCCCTGTACCTTTCTGCAGGTTGATTTGATTAGGTAGTTAAAAAAGTAACGCAACACAAAATGCAACTTTCTATCAGGTATTCCTTTTCAGTGAATTGGATATTAGGACCTCCGTTCTCCTGGTTTGACCTCTGTTCTCCTGGTTTGACCTCCGTTCTCCTGGTTTGACCTCCGTTTGGCCTCCATTCATTCATTTAAATGTACCTGCTTTTCTTGTTCCTTTCTAATTCATTCCTCCAATTTCTAACTTTATGTGAAACAAACTATAACTCAGCTTATAAAATGTGCCATTTAGGTTTTATAAGGACACATGAAACCAACACTGAATGTTCTCTCTCTCCCACACACATATAGAAACACACACACTGTGTTTAATTCATGTGTGTGTGTGTTCACATGACACAAAACCACTTCCTGTCTTTTTCCACTTGAACTTTAAAACTACACAATACTTTCTGTTTCCCAGAGAAACCCTCTTTTCTCACTGCTCCTCAAACCAAAGGACAGCGCTGCCTGGTAAAGTTTAATGTCAGGCGCTTCAACCACACAAACGCTGCAGAGCTTGTGACACTTCTCCCACTTGAATGTTGTAGGAAACAAGTGGCTTTTTATTTTTATTACAGCTGTTAGAAGAAGGTTTCAACCAGCTGCTGTTCTCTCTCAAACGGCGGCCCAGTTTACAGCTCCGGCTAATTTCAGCTCCATTGTTTCCTCCCTTTGCTCAAACAATACATGTGTGTTGTGAGCTACTGTACTGTGTGTGTGT
Source organism: Monopterus albus (assembly GCF_001952655.1). Taxonomy (NCBI): domain Eukaryota; kingdom Metazoa; phylum Chordata; class Actinopteri; order Synbranchiformes; family Synbranchidae; genus Monopterus; species Monopterus albus. The sequence goes on from NW_018128001.1 coordinate 200,591, forward strand.
TCCAGATGCAGATCTCTCTGGTGTGTTTGTGTGTGTTCTGGTTTGATAAACAGTGTGTTCATGATTAAGGCTCATCGTGTGCACATTTTATTGTTATTCAAAGAAAAACAGATATTTTCAGGGGTAAATGAGTTCAGGCTGATTTCAGTTGGGTCGTCTGTTCCCACACATCAGAAGCTTCCCACCCTCTGCTCATCACACAGCAGTTTGTGGTAAACAGCTTTGTTGGCGAAAATTAAGGGACAACACAACAACGCTGCGGGTCACATCAGCTGCAGTCCTGAGAGCTGCTGACACGCAAGGAATACCAAAGCTACAGGACGTCTGTGCTGCAAATGTCCACACAGTCACGTGATTTTCTCCTGTGTGTCATGATTTAATGTCCTGGTTAGTGTAGGTGACGCCGGTGGTCACAGCAAGTGCAACTGTAAATGCTGCGACACATTCATGTGCAAACAAACTCGCAGCATTTTTACCTCTTTCACCTGGCTTCATACTTTAGAGGTGTTATTTACTCTTACTTTATTCACGTACATGTTTTCTTTTTACAGCTGTGTGGGGGAGCAGGAGGGTGGGTGTGTTTCACATATGAGCCTATATACTATACTATGTATAATGGGTCAGGAATTAATGTTAGACGTGATTTCAGGTTGAGTGTAACCACGTAGAAGTTATGCTCCTGTGATGTGGAAAACAGAGTTAAATATGTCTTCCAATTCCCCACGTGGATGATTCAGCTCAGCCCTGATACTGCACCTCAGACACATTCTGTGATAAAGTACCACATGTATTAAACACAAGGCTCAGCTCTCTGATGCCTCGACCTCTGGGAGGAAGGGCTGACTCAAACATTGTGCTTTTAAGGTGTAGACCTCACTTTGTAAAGTGTCCTGAGATGACTTGTGTTGAATTTGAATGGTTTCTGATTTATATTTAGGTGTCTCTGTAAAGTCTGACAGACACTGTATGTTTATATTAACTCTGTACGTTGTGTTAACTCCTGCTGTGTTTTTGTTCGTACTGTACAGATGAAGTGACTGGTCAGGACTGAGACACTCAGCGTCACACTGCAATTTTACTAGGAATGGAAAGAACAAAAAGTCAAATAAAATGCGGCTGCAGATGGCCGGGAGGACACAGCGCAGACAGAAAGAGGTCTGACCCACTGGGTCTGGCTTGTTTGCAGCAAAGTTCAGTTTCAGATCTGAAATGATTTGAGTCATTGTTTGAAAACAGATGTCAAACATTTGCTGGGTCCAGATTCTAAAATGTGAGGTTTTGTGAAGATAATTAGGTTTTGGAGACGTCACAACAACCGTAGCCAACAACCAGTGAAACCACTTGCAAAGAGACAAAGCCGTGTGGCAGCAGACTTCATGTTTAGCAAACATTCTTCAGAACGCAGAGAAGTCTCATCATCCTCTAAAGTTTCTGGGCCACACACTGGTCTGTGCTGGTTCCACACCTCCCTGCAGTGCTGAGCACGCTGACCACACAATCTGAAGACGTCACCTTTGGATCCTAGAAGCTGTGTCTATCTGACATCTGATAAACTGAACAATTAATTCACTCTGACCCTTTCACACTGCTTACCAAAAGACAACACATCTGGCAGAAATGTACATAAGCTGAGATGCTCCAAACACTTGGAACAGCTTACACACACACACACAGTGAAAATTAGATTGGACAGTTTGGTATCACTGTCCATGTTCAGGGCCAAACTCTTCAAAGTTCCTACAACAAGTGTTGGGGTAAATCCCTCTTGTGTGAGGCTGTGATGCTTTTTGTTACTGTATACACAACAGGGTGTTGTTGGGGTCGCCCTTTTGGTCTCCCTTGTAAAAGGGCTTTGTAGTCTCAGTGGGACTTCTGGTTAAGTAAATGTAAAAAAAGAAAACCGACCTGCTTCTACAGTTAACTGAGGACGACAATTCATGATAAAACTGGGTTTAACCAGACAGCGTCTGCCGGTTTAAGAAGTACAGAGCAGATTGGATGTGGACTTCAGATGAACTGAAATCCTTTTGTTCTCTCCGACTGTCACCGTGACATTCCACGGCGTTTTAGGGCAGAGACCCACCAAGCCAACAGACGGCTGTTGGGGCTCGTCTCCTGGTGTGTCCTGCACCACTGGCACTAGTCGGCCCCTGTCGACAGCCAACTTGACATGTTGAATCAGCGCCAGCCCGCTGGGCATTGTCAGTGAGAGAGAGAGCAATCTGATTGGCTGTTGAGGTTAGCAAATCAGTGCACAAGAAGAGAAGGGTTCAGGAAAGCCCCTTCAGCCTGTTGCTGTGGTGTCCATGATTTCACTCCTTGTTTGTCGCCTCCACAACCTCCTTTCTTCTTCCACAACCAAAAGACCAAAGGCAGAGAACGGCAGCATGATTTGCAGCTTCTTATCAGAAGCAGCTGAAAACAGCAGCTGTTTTGAACGACAGCTGCTTTGTTTACAACTTATACTTCAGCATTCTAGATCTTCTTCTTTCCCTTTGTGTATGGTAAACACTGATACCACCACCTGCTGGTAGGGGGCGCTATCTCCGTCACGTGGGCACAAAACGTATGAGCTAGTCATTTACTTATTATGTACTGTATAACTGGCACACGTTATTCGAGATGTGTATATATACTGTATATATATCCTATACTCTTATTTATTTTTCTTTTTTGTTCCTTGTATTTTAGTCTCACACGTTTGATACCTGAATTTCCCTTTTCCCTGTGTTTTGCTTTATTAAAGTATCTATCTATTTGGTCGGTGTACAGTCATCTGGGTTGTGTTCCAGTGTCACTTTTCATCCCGACTGGCCCAGACAAAGCCAACGTGAGGCAACACAGAGGTCGGCCTTCGTAGCTGCTAGTTCTCTCATGTCGGCTTGGTGTGTCATCCCTCTCCTGTCAGCAACCCCACATCTCACCCTTTCAGTAATTTGGGTGTAAAATTCTTTATTTCTCCTGTTTTCAAAGGAGAGAATGAAACCACTACAGCTGCATAGCAGCTTTCATTATGACATTCTTCTCCAGCGTTAGCACAAGCGTTTCCAGATCACTCCACAGCCCCAGAGGTGCTGTGTCTGTGTTACTCATGTTGTGGGGACATTTCACTGTTTACACACTCACATTGTGGGGACTCGACTGCTTTTTGGGGACAAAAAACAGGTCCCCATAACGTAAAATGTAGCATTTTAGTGTGAGGTTATGGTAAATCTCCAGGAAATGAATGTAAGTCATGGAAAGATGACTGTGAGTGTGTGTGTGAGGCACAGAGCTTACAATAAATTAAGGGGTTTACAATGTCTGTATTCTGTCTGTGGTCCACTGTACATTTTGTCTCAGTCTGGAGTTCTTTAGGGGACAGTGCCGTGTAACTGGTCACGTTTGATAATGTGTTTTTAAGAAAACAAGGACTTGTATAAGCATTGTGCAACACACCATTGTAGTGTGCTCATACACAGACACACACACACCCACACACACACACTGAATGAGGCTAAAGAAGAAAGAGAAAAAAGAAGCAAAGCTAAAGCAGAACAGTGACATGCAACTCAGAGAGCCCACCCAAAGTGTGAAGCTCTCTTTGTGTATGTGGTTAACCGTTACTCCACTACAGACACCTAATTGTAAACAGGTGTAGTTCAACATAAAGACAGCGTGTCTGACAAATGCTTTCTCTTTTGGGAAATGTCCATGTGATATTGTTTAAGGCCGGATGATCAAGTGAGAAAGATGAAGAAGGCAGGAAGTAGGGAGGGTCTTTAACCCTGAAACCAGCCAAGTAGGCCTGGGCAGAGGAACGGGATTCAGTCAAGCTGATTAGTTTGCATGAAGTGTAAAATGACTGCAACATGCACAAAAAGCACGCTCAGAACGTGACACAGGTAACACACTAGCTGGCTGTGTTGGCTGTCTGGAGTCACAACAGTCCCTTTGTGCCTGAACCTACTGTAATTAAACACTTTTTCTGCCTATTCAAAAAGGCTGCTCTTCATCATGAATGTGCAGCCCTGCACCCTCTGCTGAGCTCGACACATTCAGAAAGTTGAGCGCCTGCCAGGCAAGAGTCAAGCAGATCAACCTTATCCCAGAGGAAACTGAAGCACAGACTTGTTCCACTGTGTGGGGGAAAAAAAACACTTTAAATGGTCCCAGCTGACACTTGGAGAGAGGTGGGGTTCACCTGGACAGGTGGCCAGTTCCTCACAGGACTGACAACCTAAGGTGCACATCTCTGGGAGGAACCCGGACAGAACCCAACCAGACTCCACACAGAAAGGCCTGGGGCGGCCACCGGGTTCAAACCTGGAACCTCCTTACTGTGAGGTGACAGTGCCAACCACTGCACCATTAGTGCCTGCGAACAAAGTTTGCTCTGAAAAATTCCAAGTTGTGAAGCTGAAGTGTCTGTTACCAACTCCACACCCGCTGGAGTTTCCACCAACAGGACACTGAGCTGAATCTGTCATCACCAACAGCAGCAGCCCTGGGTTTGAATAGGACTGTGTTTAATCCACTTTACAGTGGCTTTGGAGCTACTGAGAAAGGGCCTACATACAGAAAAACACACACACGCTTTCTGGCCACGTATTCAACTACAGCACAGGCTGAAGAAACAATGGCCTCTGAACCCTTCGTGTCAACTACATTGTCCTGCAGCGAGTCAAATAAACGTTTCCCCTGAGGACGTGAATGGAAACAGTCTTTCATTTTCATGTGCGTGTTAAGATGTACAGTGTGTTTGTACTCCACGTTTACGCTGTGGCTCCTGACTGTGTACAGTACGTGTGTGTGTCCCAGCCTGTTATTGTCATACTTGTGTAGACAAAACTGAGCCCAGCAGGGAGCAGACGGTGATCTACAGTGTGTTCATAAGAATCAAGGACGTGACAATGTTTATGTGTGTCTCGGAGCTGTAAATTAAGCGAGACCTGTCTGAGGTAAAATACTACGTATGTCGTACTGTGTGCGCTGTGTATGTTGGTTGTTAAGACTGTGCCAACTATCTGACCTCCTTTCTTCTGGGTGTCTCTTGTGTTGGAAGGCAAACACAGAGCAGGGTAAGAGGTTAATATCACAGGAGCCTGTTGATTTTTGGATGGATTTTAACATTAGGCTTCATTTAAACTGATTATTTAACACATCTGTCTGGCAGCTGGAAGCTAGCAGCAGGCAGTTAAACGTGACTGTGTGTGTGTGTGTGTGTGTGTTGCGGTGGCTTGGCGCCAGCTCCCAGGTCTGTTCAGATAGTTACTGAGTGGAAGGAAGCATTTGGCAGAAACACTTTATTGTTGCTTCAGCCCCGATAAGAAGTTATTAATTAGGAGGCTTATACAGACACACAAACAGATGTTGTGTAGAGGGGAGCGGCTGAATGTGTGTGCAGGACGTTTGTTCTGTCTCCATCACAATGACAGATAATGATTAAGGTAAATAAAAAAGTCAGAGTCTGCCAGTAGCCATGAAGTGACACAGCTCGGCCTGTAAGGAAAATGAAAACACCTCAAAATGACAAAATTGGTTTTACCTGCAGAATTCTGTACCATCAGAGTAACTCCTGTAGTAAAATAAATAACCGGTGAACTAACACCTAAGAAAGTGACTAATAGCACCAGATGGTCACCAGTGTGTTTGCTCTGGCTGCACCAAGCCTCCTTTCTAAACACTCATATGCTGCATAAGAACTGAGCTACATTAGTGTCACAACCTCCAGTCACTCGTTTGACAATGTGCCATGGTGTTGCATTATCAAGACATGTGAGCGCTGCCACATTCTCCACATGTGACTGTCTTCGTTCGCTGGAAACCCAGCAGGAACAAGTGTGCTGATTTAGATTTGTGAAGACCCAGCAGGAACCCACTCAAACAAGTGTGCTGATTTAGATTTGTGAACAGTGACTCAGGCCTGAACCGCGCCTGGACTCACACATGTTGATATCACTGACATTTAACGAACCTTACGAGCTGCAGGGAGTCGTGGTTAGTGACGAACTGAAGCATGTGATCAAACACAGTTCAGCGTGGAGGCACAGAGGACTGGACAGGCTCAGCTGACCGCGTGCATGTTTAACAAAGCACTGCTTCTGTATTTAAAAGATCTCACCTGAAATATTATACAGTCACATTCAAAACTCATCACATTACGTTTATCGAAACCTTTGGATGGACTGTCTGCTCTGGCTTGTCTTCTCACACCATTGTAACATCAAAGTTATAAGTTGTCCAAACTGCTCTGTGACTAAAACAGCTGCAAAACTAATCAGGCTCCCATTGGCCTCAGGTGTACTTTGTCTTCAGTGCTAATTTGCACATGTTAGCATGCTAACAAGCTAACTAAGATGCCAAACAAATATATCTGCTGAACATCAAAGTGTTTACATGATCATTGTATTGATGTTAGCATTTGGATCGAAGTGCCACTGTGCCAACGTGCAGCCTCACAGAGCTGCGAGCACGGCTACGTGTTCTTCTCCTGGTGAACACGACATTTCAGAGCTAATCTTGTCCAGTGTGTTCATGCAGGGGCTCCCACTAGAACCAGGCCAGTGACGCAGCCTGGGTCCTGACCTGCAGTTTAAGGGCGTACATCCTCTGCAGTGGCCCGGCTCTGTTGGCTCCATGATATAAACCCTGTGCTGCTCAGCGGTCATGTCCCCCGGGACAGAGACACTGATGTAAGCTGTCTGGGTGGTCTGCTCTTTGCCTGTCACTCACTATGTGTTTACACTTTGCGTACGCTCTTATGCCAAGAACACTGCATTTTCCTTGGAAAGAAATTTGCTAGGAAGGTTTTAGTTACTCATTCTCACACTCCATCTCAGCTCTGTTTTCCACTCCCAGCCACAACATGCTGACATTTAATATATCATGATGCTGGCTTGAACTAACATTAAAGAGCTGTGATAATACTAAACCAAAAGAAAAACTTGGTGTTGGCCGCTGCCTTCACTGCTGTGATAAATCACAACCCATCTGATCAGTTCAAGATCTTTAAAAATGAATTTTCAACATAACGGTTGCACCTGGATTTCATGAGATGCTTAAAGACAGGACGGTAGCAAACAGTTGGAGTATGACGACGTGAGTGAAAGGAAGGTAAACACCAAACACAAGCCACTGCAACTATTTACAGATTAGGTTGTCTTGTCTCTTTCCCCCTCACATCTCGCTCACTTTTGTGTTCACACACACACACACACACAGGAAACAGCAGAGGAGGAAGGAAAAACAACAAAGCCCACACAGAGCATCCTAATGACCATTAACCACAATAGGACTATTCTACAGCCATGAATGCACATCGCCTGGAGGGTGGACATGCACACTCTTAAACACACTCATTCCATGGCTGTGACTGTTCAAGACTGGAGCTAATTCATCCACTACAGACACATATACACTATACATGGACACAAACACACAGTCTGAGGGTGTGTGAGGGCAGCCCGGCCCTGAGCTGTGGGAGAACACCAACAGACAGTAGGTGTAGAAGTGGGCTGCATTTTTACACAAACTCTGATGAATGCTCCGTCTCATTCTCACTCATTTGGTCTTTCACTGTGTCTCTGTGTTGTGAGTTTTGCGTCCTTTGTGGGAAAAGCGCTGTTGCACTAAAAGGTGGGGAATTTCTCAACCTCACAAAGGTGTGTGTCTGTGCATGTCAAAGTGTGTGTGCAGCTCTCTAAACACTAAAGAGTCCCAAACCTGAATAATTGTGCGCTGCAGGAAAAAAGGAAGGGATTTATTTAATAACAAGATCACTGATGTGGGATGACGGGGATGTTATTCTGGGCTCTTCTTCAGTGCGGTGTGTCTGCCTAGTCTGTGTGTGTGTCCTCAGCTGCGGTTTCAGGGCATATGACATTTTAATCTTGGCTTTTAAAGCTTTGTTTTTTAAAGTCAACCCTGGGATCAGCCTCACTCGGCAACAAAGGGATGATGAAACTTTAAGCAACTCTAAAATCGTCACCTGCTATAATTCCTCCAACAAGGGCAGGGCCCATGGTGGGGATATCCCCACATAGTCAGACGTCTACAGCTTGGGATCAAGATGCTACTGGCAGAAAAACAGGCTCCGTGGGTCTGAGAACGACAAACACAGAATCTGGCCGCGAGCCTGTGGGCTGCTCCGAGGTCTTCAGGTAACAGGGTCATGCTAACATTCATCCCACAGCGAAACAGAGCTGAAACCATTCTGCAGCGAGCCTGGCTCACAGGTGTCACGGAGCTGAGCGTCTCTGTTCACCAGCTGCACTCAAAAGAAAGATGGAAATGCTGAGTGACTCTTGACCCTGGCAGATAAAGGCTGGAGGACACTGATGTGGAAGCGGGCAGCTGTGCAGTGTCACATGTTCATCTGTTACAGTGAGAAGCGCCTCAAAAGCAAACCAAAACGTCAACTCTGTATTTCTCTTGGCATGTAGATGACTGAGAACGCTTCAAATTTTAAATAACGGCTCAGACAGAGAAGCGTGAGAATGTGACGTCTATTTGCCCCAGAGCTGTAAAACTGTAAATGATAGGACTAGAGACTCAACACGAAACAAGTGGCCCTATCAGAAACCCCATCTGCAGCTTTATGGCCTGCTGTCATGGACACTGAGGGGGCTCTGTTTCCTAAACTCGCTGAAACCAATACCTCCGCATTTGTAATTAGATTTCACTGCTGCTAAAAGTTCCAGGCTGACAGGTCACCAAAACAAAAACCCAATCAGAGGTGAAAGTGATACGGATCGTAAGTGATGCAGGCCGGCCGGCTTTCAACCTCTCTCTGGCCGCTGGCATCAGATAACACCGGAATCTTTGTTGATTGTCGTGATGGAGTGACACTCGAGTTGATGCAGGAGAGAAGCCTGCCACGTGTGGAGCAAGCTCTCTCTGCGGTGAAGATGGCCCCTCTCTGTTGCCGAGGGCCCCTCTGCAGCGACGATGGCTCCTCTGTGGCGACGATGGCCCCTCTCTGTTGCCGAGGGCCCCTCTGCGGCAACAATGACCCCTCTCTGTCTATTTCCTTTCCATGCCTGCCATCACTCAGCTGCTGACCTCCACCGAGCTCCTCGGCTCATGTGGACATTTCACTTTCCCTCATTTTTACACACTTCACTCAGCAGGCGTGGAGATAAAGTCAGCGCAGGCCCCTCTCCACTGGAGGACCTGAGTGAGAGGGAGTCGAGTAGCTCCAGAAGGCTCAGCTCTCAGCAGGTACACACATACAGAGCAGCAGCTTTTTAGGTGGCTCCTTTACTGTGTGGGACAAAGACGAGGTAAAACCGCTTCAGCGTTGCTTTTCCTGCCAAATTTCTATTCAGTACTTGTGAGGAGCATTCAGATCCTTTACTTCGGAAAAATAAAGAAATGAAAAAAGGTTAAAAGTTCTGCATTCAAACTCACACTGACTCGTTGCAAATGCTGCTCTTCAAACTAACTGCTCAGGCTGTTGCCATCCAGATGTTTTCTCAAACATCTGGTCAGGTAAGGCCAATGAGAGGTAAAGTAAATAAAAGAATTCAGTTCTTGATTTTTAATAAATCTACAATAATGTCTATAACCATGTTTTCACTTTGTCTTCGTGGGTAAACTGAACAAAAATGGAGATTTTATAGATTTTAATTTAAATTTAAATTAAACCTGCATCATAATAAAGTGAATGGGTCTGAAAATACAGGTTCAAATTTCTAGAAGATGTTTTTTTTTTTTTTTAAACTT
>NW_018128001.1:210486-211958 GCF_001952655.1 Monopterus albus
TCCAGCTACCCCCACGACCCTGTTCAGGAATATGCGAGATGGATGTTTTTTTTTGTTTTTTTTTACTTTTTCACTAAATGTAGTAAAAAGCAGTTGTTTCCTTTTGAGCTGGGCAGTAGAAGGTGAAACACTCAAAGACAAGAACGAAGAAAATGTAAACATGCATCCACACAAACACATGGGTCCCACAGGTGGCTGCGCACCAGCGTCACTGCTATTTGACAGGACACACAATGACACAATGCAGCCGGGAAAACGAGGGCAGGAAACAGCAGACCCACACACAGACTGTACAGCAGAGGGGGGGTTGAACTCATAACAGGAAGGCTGGGGACAATTGGGGGAGGTTTACTCACAGCAGAGACAGAGACAGAGACACCCTGGACTGTCTGATGGTCAATAACGCAGCAGTGGTATCTGCATCATGTGTGGATGTGAGGACCAGGGCCAGTCCTCAGTGAAGCAAACAGACACGAAGCACATGAAACGCCTTTTGTTCGTGTTTTGTCCCAACAGCCCCAAAGTGCAAAGAACACTGTCGAAAGTAGTGAAAATGTAACATGTGTCTTCTGGTTAGATTTATCACCTTATCTCACCAAACACCAGTACCCTTACAAGGAGGCCTGGAGAATCTCTGAACAATCACAGTCAACAAGAATGAACCTTGTCAGTGACTGAAGATGATCAAAACAAAAACCCCTGGAACTTCTTCAGTGACCATGAAAACGTCTACAAGGACCCCTGGAACTCAGTGACCCCCTAAACCTCTACAAGGACCCCTGGAACTCCCTCAACAGCCAATAAAACACACACACTCTAAAACCCTCTTATTGACTCCTGGAGCCCTTGGCACATTTTCAAAGACCACAACAATTCTGCAGCAGGAAGTCCTAGAGCTCCTTCAATGACCACATCATCTCCTAAAAGGACCGAGTGTGAAGACACATCCCAAATATCGTGTATGTGCGTGTGTGTCTTCTTGGAACAAATGAAACTAAAAGAAAACATTACTTTAGATAGAAACAAGATTCATATTTTCAAGTGACACTGCTCAGAGTTTGGAAATGAAGCCTCAAACTGACTCCCAGTTTTGCTGAATTAGCAGGTGAAGTCAAATTGAGTGAAATGATTTTTAGGACTTTTTCTATCTGAGCATCAAACTCATCAGGATCTTTACATGCGCGTGTTAGTCTGGACCCGATCTCCACTGTCACCACCACCGCAACGAACTCATTGATTGATTCTTTCAAGCATGTAAAGACAGTCGACATGTCAACACACATAATTTCACACATATCCAACAAATGCTAATCCAATATCAATGTGCTTATACCTAGTACATGCTTGAATGGAGTAGGAAGAAGTCAGACTTATCCAGTCCTACCCCATGACATCATCTTACCATCATTGGTTTGCAAGCAGTAGATAATTCTCTTCTACACCACACAAGTAATATACTAAAAAATTATAAC
>NW_018128001.1:213173-232207 GCF_001952655.1 Monopterus albus
GAACTCATGTTCCTTTCGATTGTATTATTATTTATAGTGACGGATGTATCATCTGTACAAATGCTTCTTGCTAAACCAGGACCAACATTCACAAAGAACCTATTAAACTTATCTACTACATCCTCCAATCTATTGACCGGTGTATCATTATCCATAAAATATTGAGGGTAGTTACTCTTGCTGGAACTGTTTCTAATCAATTTATTTAATATATTCCACTTACCTCTCATGTTATTTTTATTATCCTCTAATACTTTAGAGTAATATAGTTTCTTACATCTCCTCAAAATCTCAATTAATTTGTTCTTATATGACTTATATTTTTCTTCCGCCTTCTTTGATCTGTCCTTTATGAATTCCTTATATAACACATTCTTCTTTTTACATGCATTCTGTAATCCCTTACTCATCCATGGTTTCCCACTGTAATTCCTTTTGTTTTTATACTGCTTACGAGGACAGTTCCTGTCATATACTTTCTTAAATATATTTAAAAATTGCTCATATGCTTTATCTAAGTCTTCCTCTCTGTAAACTGATTCCCAGTTTTGCCCCATAAAATCCTCTTTTAGCCTCCTTACAGCATGTTCATTCATCACCCTCCTATAGAAAAGATTTGTTTTTGGCCTCTCTTTTCTATACTGGCCATCATAAACCACAAACACAGGTAGATGATCACTAATATCATTTATAAGTAATCCACTTGTCATTTTGCTGTCAATAACATTGGTAAATATATTATCTATTAGTGTCGCTTGCTGGGTTGTTACTCTACTTGGTTTTGTAATTTTTGGGTATAAACTACATCTATATAATGTGTTAATAAACTCATTCAAAATATTCCGATTACTTGGTGAAACGTCTTTTCCACCAGGACTCACACTCGTTCCCTCGGTGTGTCCCCTGGAGACACCGGACACCGACGTATCAATCAGCGCATCCACAACAAAACGTGTACAACTCACCGAGCAGGAGTTTGCGTCGGGACGTGGATCTGGACCGCGAGTGAATCCGCCTCAGCTGAAGACCAGAGATCCTGGACGTGATGCGGCGCCACCTGACAGCTCACGTTATAAACAAACTGGAGACATGCGGGCAAACTGCGGAGCCACTCCTTCACCGTGAACGCACCACGGTGCTGCCTTCAAGTGCTGCTAGAAGCTTCAGCTCCTGAAAGGCAGGAGCGAGGTTTTATATCAAATCACATCGTTTTGTTTTACACTGTGGATATACACACCTTATTTGTACGGCATCATTCTTACCTTCTTTACAGACAGTGAAGTGTCTCGTATCAAACGAGCATATTTATACCTGTTTAAAGTAAAATAAAAGTTGGCAAACAATATCCAAATAAAAGAAGAGAGCGCATGTACCTCCACCAAGGCACAGCACCGGTTCACGCAAATGGGTTCCTTGTGAAAAATGAGATCGCTCATGCAATAGGGGTTCCTTGTGAAAATTGAGATCCAGAACACCATAAAATCCTGGATCTGGATCCAGATCATCTTTTTGGGTATGATAGGCGTTTACACTGTGGATCTTACCTGAACATTTCAGAGTTCTATCGTCATTAGAGGCCACGTTATGGCAGAACTTATGTGTTAAATGGGGTTTTTAGTGTTAAATTAAATGGCCATCAGATCCAGAATCTGGATCAGATCCAGATGAAATCTGTTCTGGTGACAGACATTGCCATCCTACATATGTGTCAAATTTCAAATGATTTCAATAACTTTTGATGGGATATGATTTTTTTTTCAAATTTTGCACAATGTTAACAATAGGGATTTTGTGACCTTGACCTTTGACCCTTTTCACCCACAATCTAATCACTTCTATTGTTGGTCCCCACCAATGTCTGTATCAAGTATGTTGATGATCCATCCAGCTGTTTGTCTATAATCCTGCTATAAGATAAGAGAACAGGAATAACCCCCCACCCCCCCGACACTACTGTCTGACAGTGAAGTAAAAATCCACCAAAGTTTTACAAAAGCATATTATTTTCCAAAATAAGTGTTTTAGTACAATCAGTCATTTTTCCCCAAAGAAATTCACCCAAATTATGAAAAAACCAATTTTTTCTAAGGGTTGAAGTATAAACAGCAGACAGCCAGTGATGTGTGAAGTAATCTAACCCACTGGGTAAGAGTAAAGTTACTCGGTATCTTTGTAGTGACACTTTCTCTTTTCAGTGTTGCACTTTGTTGATATGCAATACTACACCCTTGTTTCAAATTTCACCTAAGTAAACATGTAATTATTATTCTTAAAATCTGATTGAGTGTGACAAATTAAAGTACTCATGATACATGTTGTCCTACAGTTATAGTGGTACTCATGAAGTAAACATTGCAGTACTTTGATAGAACGTGCACATGACTGTGTAATGACAATAAAGTCTATTCTATTCTATTGTTTTAGTTATTGTGTCCTAATGTTCTTTAACTCCATCCATTTAACTCCTAATGACTCTAATCTGGAACAAAAGAGCACATTTTCCCCAACAGGAAAATAATACGTTAGATTTGGTCAAAAACCATCAGGTGACCTGCTGTATTTCCTTCTGGAGACACAGGCATCTTTACATTCTCTACGATGTGTTCATCGCTGCAAACAAAGCTAAAAGATCATCAGGAAAACTGTCACCAAAACCCAAATGAGAATCGTTTTAAATGTCGAGGGTGGATGTTTTCTTGGACACATTTTGGCTCCTGTCAGTAAACAGCCTTTAGACCAGAGCTCCCTCTTGTGGGATTAATTTGTTAACACAGAAATGAAGTTGTCAGGTTTTTATAATCCCCTAAAAATGTGGCGTGACAAAGCGAAGGCCTTCACACTTACCTTCCCCAGACAGCGATTTTAAATAAAGACTCTGATGGAATATTAAAACCCATAAACCTTGTTTCTGAACAAAATAGAACTATGAAAACTACTGTCATTTGTGAACTTTTCTTCTATGGACCTAAATGAAACTCAGGCAGTTTGGAGGTTTTATCTCCGAAGCCTTCAGCAGACCCACGGGACAGACTGAACGTCCTGCGCCGTTCCTTTGAATGTGTGATGAGATTTGAAAACACAGATAAATAATGTTGGAGAAAAAACACAAAAGCATTGCTATCAGGAAGTTATTAGGATTACTGAGTTTATCTGGTCCTGCGGCGTCTCTCCGTCCTTCATCTCTGTTATCTTTGTGTCACTAGAGGAGTATCTTTAATCCGTGATGACAAATCGATCCTATAGCGTCACACTACACATACATAACAGTCTAAGGTTTAGACGTCTGTTGTTTTTCTGTTCATTTGTACTGCACTTGGAAAAACCATTCAAAGTTGACATTTTCTGGACTGACTGACCTTTTTGTCTTAAAGTGATGAAGGAGCCCTGTTACAACACAGCTGATGGCCTCCAACACATTAAGACAAGAAGTCCCACCAGTTAACTTTGGGCAAGGCTCCCATATTAACTGGAAACCATTCAGGTGACCTCGTCATGAAACTGGCTGAGTTCATGTAAAATATGAAACACTAACACTTTGTTTACTACAGGTTTTAATGTGATATTTTATAGTTCTTAACTTACATCTATAAAACCACTGAATGAGGAGGTGTGTCCATCATCTGCACATGGTTTTATTCACAAAACCACCACCGTGAGGTCGTTGTCTGGTCCTCACCCCTTCCAAGGCTGTTTGAGGGTTCAGACCTGGCTTTAGGGTTTAGTATTAGGGTGAGGGTTTAGGGGATGCATTATGCCAGAGTGTCTTCATAACTAGGACATGACTGTGTGTAGGTTTTACATGTGCTGCATTCATGAGTCACTGTCACGCTGACCCCTGCATCACACTGAGGCTGATGATGCCTTCAGTGGCACCGTACCCTTCTCGCTGGCATTATACCCTTTGTGTGCCTAAACTAGCAGCGTATACCCTTTTTGTATGTTCTGTGCTAATCTGCTTTAGCCTATAAAGAAGTGAGGCAGAACAACATATTAGAAGAACATACTTTTATATTAGTATAATACATTTGAATAAAACACTGCTATTGACTGGTCTTTACTTCATACATTTAGTGTCAGTTTGACTAATTCAGTTCACACAGAAAAGTAAATATTGTACATTTACACTGAGAAATGTGGGGCTTTTATCAAAAGTCACATAAGTGAAGATAAGAACTGGTGCAACAGAAGAAAACTGCAGCAGCACAAGGGTCGAGGTGAAGTCAGATCTAAAAGCAAAGTGCAGCGGCGACCAGCGACACACACCAAGGGCATGTGGGTAAAGCAGAAATCTGCCAGTTTTACAAGGTATCACCACATCTGATGATTTCCACACAGTTTAAAATCTGTGAAATACCCCTTTAACCCTCATGCTTCTCTCACCCAGCAGCCCCTCAATCCACAGGTAATAATGGATCCGTGTATGTTGTCACAGCCGCCACTGCGACCCAGTCACCACACTGACTACACCACCCACGAGTTGGTCCGACCGATCACTCAGCGACCCTGGTTTGACCCATTATTTCAGTGCTGGAGCTCGACTGGCCGACCAGTCTCTTCATTCTGAAGTGATTCGCCTCAAATGTCAACGTATGAATTGACATCATTTAAAAAAGTCATATACTCCTTGACTGACTATTAAAGTGTGTTCAAAGTGTCGGCTGCTGAGGAAAGAGACATCATGTGATACAAAGTTGACAGAACATTTGCAGACATGAATAAAATACTGCTTTACTAGTAGCTTTTCATTATTCTGAAAGAGAGACTCTCGTCAGTTTACGTCCTGACAGCACTATAGTTTACAACTAAATGAAACAGGGAGCATTAAAAATGCTTGTGTGACATTTTAACAGGCTTTCCATTAAATGGTTAAGTATTATTTTTGAATACAATTGAAAAATATAATGATCATTATTCATGAAATAAAGCTTAACGTAGGTAGGTTACGTGGACGAGGCTGATTTTCTCACCTGCTCTTTGTGAATGTACACAAACCCCATCAGACTGTGGTAACAACATAGTTACTTATAAAACAGTGCACACAGAGGGGTATTTGGAGGTAAACACTTTGTTCTCCATTCCATAGACAAAGAAGTTGTACTCTTTTCCACTGTAGAAGTAAAAGACGTGGGTCAGGGGCACCAGCTCGATGGTCTGACGCTACAGAGAGAAACAAGAGTCAGAAGTGGAGTTGGCATCTCTCATTCAGATTTTATTGAGGAAACCAAAACAAAGGAAGCTTTAGCAATGTAAAACATACTGAACCGACTGTCTGAACAGATTTAACTGCTGAGCTTTTACATTTGTTTTGTACTAAATCCCATTTAGTTGGTCTGGAGAACTGTGGATGTCACACACGAGAAGGAGACGTTACGATGAAGTTTCTGTCTCCACTGCACTCCTCTGTACAGGTTGGGGTTAACCTGAACCCTATGAATTCACTTTCTTTTACAGCAGAAGGACAGCGCCCTCCAGTGTTGAGAGTATTAAACTGCATCTTGTTTGTTCCTACCTGCTGCAGGATGCGGCTGGTGGCACTGAAGTGATTAAGGTGTTCATTAATCAGCTTGGTAGAAACATCACAGATCTCTTGATCAGGGAAACCCTGGATAGGGTACACCTAGAAGGGCAGACAAGAGACCTGTCAGTCGACTGAGACTCTTCTAGTCGAACCTTTGTTTTTATTTTATTATATTAGATTTTTGTCAGCCGGTGTGCATTACAGCAGAAGGCAGCCCCAGCCGGTAGTTTATCATCTTCTTCTCCTTATTTTGGTGTGCCGAGCAGCAGAACAGTGGAACAGTTGGATTCTGTTTATGCACACTCTTGTTTTTAAACCCTCTGGTGTGATTTGTGTAACACAAGTACAACAGGCAGCCATTCAGATCAAACAAGTCTACTACTACTACTACTACTACTACTACTACTACTACTACTACTGTCTATTCATTGTGCATGTATTAAACCTAAACAACTGATTTTATGGCATTTTATACAATGTTATGACTAAATAATTATTGTAGGCAGTGTAACTATATCTATAATGGTTGATCTGGTTGATCAAGGCTCCCAGTTCAGCTTTACTCTGACACACTGCAAACAAGTGTTGCTTTACCAGAATGTTCTCGTCGCTGAAGAAAGGATCTCCTGTCACCTTCTCAAACCTCTTGTCAGGGAAGTCAGGCTGGCGATCAGGAATGAAGTCAGCTATGTTGTTCTTCCTACAGAAACACAAACACTTGACCAAGTACAATGTGTAGCGGAAGAGGTCGGGGCAGACTGAGTGTGAATCAGTGTGTGTGGTGCTGACGTACCATGTAACAGTGAGCTGGATGAAATGCAGCAGGTTTTGGCTGCCGTTACAAACAGAGCAGGTCTTGTAGCCATGAGCGTGACAGGAGGTACACCTGGAGGAGGAAGGAGACACGAGACACGACAGCTTGGTAAAACACAATGTGAAAGAAATTAAACAAAGTAAAAGAAGAGAGCAGAGGTGTTCAGGAAGATGCAGTGTGAGACTAACATGGTGTTGCACCAAGCAAAGCAAGAGTGAAGTGTAGAAAAGTAAGAAATGCAGATGCTTCCAGTCGGTGCATGAGAAGACCCCTGGACGAACTGATGAGCAGGAAAATGATGTGAATCCTGTGGCCTGCTCCACTACGGGAGATTCTGGAGTGATGATGTCAGGTTTGCCCGGCTGCGCCTGCCTTTCTCACTCCCCTCACTCTGTTTTTACTCCCTTACCTTGATCACGTTATCTGACACACCTGCTTCATATCCCCTGATCACCACCAGCTGCACCTGATTAGTTCTCCCTATTTATTCCCTGCTCTACGTTCACTCCCCTGCCAGTTCTTTCTAGTATCTTCAGGCCCGTTTGTTTCTCGTTATGCACAGTCTCCTATTAACTGCATGTACAAACTCTGTCTCCTCAGCAACCTTCCACCACGACAAGCCCAGGAGTGAGTCCCAGCGTCCGCAGCCCGGCCTTTCCCTCATCATTCCACCACTGACTGTTATTTAACTTCTGCGGCTCGACACCCGGTCCCACATCTACCTGGTTATTCACTTCCTTGTTGATATCACTGTAAATAAACTGAGCACTACTTGCACTGAAGTCAGCCACCTGGGTCCATCCTTTCTTTTGACTCGCTCACCTCTGTGTCCGAGCAGATCTAACAGATGAGTTAAACAAAACTCCATATGAGGTAATACTGTTTGAAGAATGGAGCTCTGGAGACACAGAATGCTTTCCATCTGGCTAACATGCTGTAGCTCCTCACTGCTGTCTCTTCATCACATCTCAGCTCCTCCCAGGGTCATTTTGAGGACACGGCCACTGATCATGGCTCAAATATGTAAAGCGACGGTAACAGTTTAGAAGAAGAAACACCGGGTGCCGATAGCTGTAGATAGAAAAAGAGGCTGAAAGAGCTGGACAGATGTGAGGGACCAGTAAAAACTATAAATGTTCCAGCTTGAATAAAATGTGGAGCCTAGATATTTTGCCAAAAATCACAGTCAGTCTGATGTCCTCGTCTTCGGGTCTGCTGTCTCTCACCTCTATGACTGTCCTGTTCCAGTTCCCTTCTCCAAGGTCTTCCTGCAATTGATCTGCTTTTGCACCTTTTGCTATGAAAGTTCAAGACAGCTGGAAAAGGAAATTCAACTGAGAGAGAAAAGGAAGCAGGCAGGCTGGGACTCTCACCTCCTGCGACCTCGGCCATGACAGGAGGTGCAAGGCTTGCTCCTGGAGCGGCCATGACCGTGGCAGAATGTACAACGCTTCTGCAAAATCAGACGAGGGGGCTGAGTTACACAGGAAATTGCCTCAACAGAGAATTCCATGCTGTGTTTTTTCTGGAAGCATAGACACTTATTACTGTCCAAAGCCCTGGCAGGCGCACAGACGGTCATGTTTCCCCGTTATTTGCTGCTGGGAGAATCACACCCATGAGAAAAATGCCAAATATTTGCAGCTTCTCAGCTCTAAGGAGCTGCCGATCTAGTTTGGCTTATGTGATTGTAAAATGAATATCCTTAGCTACTGGGTTGGAAAACAAGCAATTAGGAGACTGTGAGATGCATTTTTAAAAAAGCTTTTTAAGGAAACCAGTGCAGAAAATAATTTGTTAATAACTCGTTCTACAGAAACGTACAGCCTCTCATGTGAGCAGCTCATGAACTGAACCCATTACTGGATGATGATTGTGTATTACACCACCACTTTCTCTTCCTTCCACTCTCGCTACCAGATACCTAAATCCTTTCAAAACATCCACCAAACCAGATGGCTCACCTGGCCTCTACCATGGCAGAAAGTGCACCGGGTTCGTCCACAGCCATGGCACTTGTGACACAGCTGAAATACAAAGAACACACAAGTAGGAAACCACACCAGAGAAAGCCTGGCTGTCTAAAATAAAAAAAGAGCTGTACCTTTACGAAGGATGAATGTGGCACGCGGACCTTCTCCACCATGTCAGTGTATCTCGGAGGCAGCGGCACTGGGACGTCCCACGGTGGAGGGCTCACCCCACACTGAGGACCGTCCACTACCTGTCCTGTTAGAAGACACCAGCAGAATAGGACTTATGAAGAGAGGTACTCTGAACTGGGGCGGGCGCTGACAGATCCAACTGTGTACATGCATGTGGCTTTATATGTTCTGAATTACCAACGTTATGTGTAAGCAATGATCAAGACTACCGGTGCCACTAGGATCAATACATGAATGAAACCAAGAAGAATGAATAAAATCTGAGTTGCAGATTTCATCCTGTAAAATCCTCATGCAGCCGACTTGAAAACTGTCATTGCCCAGTAGGTTTTTGCTGTCAAGGAGCCCAGTTTGTCAGGCTGCTTTCCTCTCAGCGCCTCAGGAGCTGGTTCTGGCTGACAGAGGCCGGAGTCAGTGTGGATTTAACAGTAGGAAGGGTTCAGTAGTGAGCTCATTTTATTAGTGATTTGTCAGCTCAGAGTAAAGTTTCACCAGTGTAGGGTTCAAACTGCCAGGCGCTGGCTCTGGTCTCAGTGTAGGTCTCCAGCCGATACTGCAGAAGGAAGAGGCAGGCGATCAGACAACATGGGATGCATATGAGACATACAGCGAGGCACACAGTAACTTAAGCTTGTTTTTCTGACTTCTTTTAAAACTAAAGTGAATTCAGGAGAGTTGTTCATTTCAGTCAGGTCAGAAAGTTTAGAGTTTGGAAATTCACAACAGTACTGTAGCTGAAAGGGAGAGATGGCTGAAAAGGTACCAGCTCCACTGTGTTGACTTACAGCCCACACAACTAAACAACTGAGAAGGAGAAAGAAGAACAAAAACTGAAAGAGAAGGTCGGAGACAAGTGTAAACACAGACGCCACCTTCCAAAGATGGAGAGAGCTCTGGGATTTCAAAGGGATGAGAACAGACAGAGGCCAAAATGTGCCACTAAGAATCATTATAGTCAATATGTTGTTGTTCAGTTAGGTAACTACTGTGGTTACAAATGTATGCGGTTGTTCTGACTTCAGTTATAGCCACTGCAGGTTGCTGGTTCGCCACATGTTGTGCCCCACTTGCTTTTATTCTGACATTTCCCCTTTGGACTCGGTCATTAGTATCGTTGCCGTGGTAATGTGCCTTAATGAATTCTGAGGGACATTGTTATAAAACTGTCACAGAAAGGACTCATGGAAATGTGTACATGGTGACCAAAATGTAAATATTCTTTAATACATGGACCAGGATGTGGATCATGCAGATCCACCCTGTGTTGTCAAAGTACGGTCTGTAAATCAGCCCCGCCTGCCCCCTAGCCAAGGTTAGAAGAAGGGTTTTTCCAGCCAGTAGTCATGTCAAACAGCCATGGAGGAGCTCTGGGCAGCTAAAAGTCTGAACCAGCGGCTGTCAGAGTGAAGAGGTGGCGTCTTTAGCACAGAGAGAGTGGGACAAAGAAAGAGCAACAACCAGGGTTAACATGGGTTTGGCTGTTTGACATGGAGAGGGTTAAAAGCAGCCAGAGGACTCAGACTGGATCCAGATGTGGCCTTCTTCCTTCTGGATCGTGTTAGCATCTAAGGCTAACCTGTTTGTTTTGGTAGCATTAGCCACCTAGCATGGTCAGGATATTACCTTTGTATTTAATTACTATGATTTTAATTTGTGTAATGTTAGTGCCGTTCTGGACTGTCTTGTTGACCGCGTCCCTTCACATTGTGCTGCTGCAATGCTGGGAGATGGGACTCAGTCCACTAACGGTAGCTTTGGACTGGTGTAATGCATTTTGTACACATTGTCCCAACCAGGCATCCTTAGTTTACATTGCTATTAACAGTTTATTTTAAGTTTCATGAAACTCTAGTGGCTCAGACTATACTAGTTAATGCACCTTAAGGAAAACCATTCAAAAACATTTTGCAAAGCACTAGTTATTTGAATGTGGTCACACATATCAAGTTGGACCAGGTCTGTTGTTAAATCGTTAGCAAATTCACTGTACCAATACTGGTAATAAGCCTGCAGTTATCATCCCTGTAGTAATAACCCTGTAGCACCCATATGACGTGCTCCCACCCGGTACACAGTGATGGGTCGGAGCTCTTTGAAAGTGAGGTTCCTGGCAGGTTTGGAGCTGTACATCCATTTTGATTCCACAAACTTGATCAGGGCTTCTCTGGCCACATCCTCCGACACGGTGGGGACTCTGGCAGAACACACACAACACATACATCCCATCATGCCTTTGTGTTTTTGTCTAAAATCTCAATAGACTTTAAAGCACAGACTTAAAGTACTTTACAAGAGAAGTGGATTATTGGTGTGCATGTTACCTGACATTGGGCACCAGAGTGTTCCTGTTGAGTTCAGGTTGGGGGTTGTAGGCAGGGGGAGGGGGGTACAGTGGGTTCTCATCATCTGGACACATCAACACAAACATAAAACTGATGAAGGAACTGTCCAAGTGAAAACAAATTAGAGGAGATGAGAACAGACTCACCTCCTGCAACGTGGCCCTGGTATCCACTGACGTCATCCAGCCAGCCAGGAGGGGGCGCTGAAGGTCCCTCCTCTGGTATGTTTGGGTCAAACACACCTGAACAGGTGAGACAACAATAAAAAGAGGATGTTTCTGTGACTGGCTGAAACCAAACACACCTCAGGACAACACATCGGGTCCTGATGTTTCGCTCCAGCTGCTGTTTTTTAAGAAACATGGTTCCGTGTTCCAATCCACCTGTTGTTTGCACATTGTCAACCTGTGCACAGTAAGTGGATTCATTTTTTTTTAATCGCAATAAAATTTAAAAAGTTAAAATTTGCACTAAATGTTGATGCAGACTTGACCACAGTTTAAAGGAAGGTCGACCTCAGACTTTGGTTCGAGCACTACAGTTTAAACTCTCTACTCTTTTCATGACTTCCTTAAATATATTTTCATGTCATGAAATGTCAAATGCTAACAATGGAAATCTCTGCAGCTTGGGTGAGGTGGGTGGACAGTGTTGCAGGCAGTGTGGGTGGAAGGGAAGATGTCAGGAAACCGTTACCCAGAGTAACTGATTGGACACAACAGGCCACCCTAACATCACTACAGGGTTATTACCAGTATCGCTACAGTGCTGTCCACACTCCAAGCCATTCTGCCTGTTCTCTGCATTGCTAATCTCACTAATCTCTATAGAAACACAGTAATCTTTGAGTACAGCATTAGATTACAGTACAGCCTCTGGATCTGGTGTGTAGATCAACGTAGAAAGCACGTTTCCATGGCCTAACAATCAGTACAGCACTCCTCTGACTCCTTTCTCGACATACCAGCCTGTCACAAACCATCAACATAGTAAACATATGTAGCCTAACTGGGCGTTTCGGAATGAAGTCAGCCCCGTGATAATGCACGGGGCCATGTTGACGGATTATTTCAGGCACCGGTGGGACATGAAACACAACATCCAGTTTGACTAAGTGGTCAGCAACTTATCAGGCACCAAAATGCTGCTCAGAGTCAGAGCACCCTGTGTTATCACAGTAGTATTTCCTCTTTTGTTACAACACGAGACCAGAGGGAACAGATTACATGTGGCAGAGGCTGTGACAGTCACGTCCTGCACGTTATCCCCTTTAAGCGTACGACTCTCCCTGACATGACACACTGACAGTGTGGGAA
Source organism: Monopterus albus (assembly GCF_001952655.1). Lineage (NCBI taxonomy): Eukaryota > Metazoa > Chordata > Actinopteri > Synbranchiformes > Synbranchidae > Monopterus > Monopterus albus. The sequence continues at coordinate 225,329 of NW_018128001.1, forward strand.
TCCTCCTTCAGAGGAAAGGTGGTGTGGGACCATCTGTAGCTCAAGCCCATGCTGTTGGTCACAGAATAGGAAGTAATCCTGTACGTTATCCCCTTTAAGTGCACAACTCTCCCTGACATGACACACTGACAGTGTGGGAATCCTCCTTCAGAGGAAAGGTGGTGTGGGACCATCTGTAGCTCTAAAGTGGCGTGGTTCCTTCAGAGGAAACGTGGTGTGGGACCATCTGTAGCTCTAAATCATGCTGAAGCCCATGCTGTTGGTCACAGAATAGGAAGTATGTCCTCCTGCAAAATAAAGTGATTTCTTCTCGAGTGTGACCAATCTGTGATCACCTCATAATACTATTAGGACAACACACCAATTTTTCTGAGGGGGGTGGAAACCATATAGTCGATCATATCGTCATCGTGACTTTACCTTGAGCTGGAATTGTTTTGTAACTAATGTTATCAAGGCAAGCTCACGTCTTTAGGCATGCTCACGTCTTTAGGCAAGCTCACGTCTTTAGGCATGCTCACGTCTTTAGGCATGCCCCAGGTGCACGACTCCTGTGGATTCATTCAGTTAAAGATTAGCCAAACAAAAAGTGTAGTCAGTGCAGTTTGCACTAACCTGTGTGGATTCCAGTACGGTCCACTGACTGAATGCATTATTTTCATATATTATAAACAAATAGACACAAACAACTAGACTGGACTTTTGACTTCATTTTGATTTTAGTTTTGAAACCACTTAAAAGTTTCAGTGATTTTCAGTTTATCAAATGGGAGGATTTTGCACTGTTGGTTGAATACAACAATCAATCTGAACCAGTCTCCCTGGGCTCTGGGGAATTATAACAGGCCCTCTTCACCATTTTCTGACATATTTTAGTTGAAACAACGTATTGATTAATCAAAACAATTACTGACAAGGTACCTGATGATGAAAATCGTGAGTTGCAGCTCCATTTGGGAGCGCAGTCTCCTCCAGGGCAGGGCAAGACAAACCTCCAGAACTTTGTCTGATTGAACTAATTAATGCACCAACAGCAACAATCTCTTAGTGAATCACGCATTTTGCCTCCATCCTTACGTTTCACTGCTGTGCAAGTACAATAACAAGGCTTGGCTCCCAGCATCATCAGAAACAATCACAGCAAACCAGAGAACAGATGCTTTTACACTACAGCACTGTACAGCTTCATCAATATACACAATAGTGCCTCGACTGGGACACTTCCGAGGCCCTGAGCACCAGTTTAACGTGTGCGTCATGATTTTGCCCAATACAAACACTTTAACAAGCCACCAACAGCGACTGCTGATAAAAATACAGCCCGTTGTTCCACGTTGTACACAATACATCAGGCTGGGGGACAAAAATAGCAGCGATAAGGTGTTTCCCCGGAAAGACCTGGGCTGAGATGGACAGAGTGTGGGAGGAGGGAGATAAGAGCCATTAAGAAAGGGGAAAACAAAGTGGTCTCTACCTCTCTCCTAGGAAAACAAAGTGGTCTCTTCCTCTCTCCTAGGAAAACAAAGTGGTCTCTACCTCTCTCCTAGGAAAACAAAGTGGTCTCTACTTCTCTCCTAGGAAAACAAAGTGGTCTCTACCTCTCTCCTAGGAAAACAAAGCCAACCTGATTACTGACGCGTTGACTGGACAATGCAACCACAACACTCTCGCACGACACTTGTGCACTGCAAACGTGACTTAGAGCCATCAATTAGAAGCTACTTCAGAGAAAGTTCACTGACCAGTTTGTTTCTTTTCATTGTCAATGGCCTTGGTGCATTAATTATCATCGGAATAAGGAGAGAAACTCGAGACATGTAACAAAGAAACGTGTGAGAAGACAGTCACAGAGTCAGTCAGTCGGGGAGACCACTACTTATTTAAATATTGCTCATGTCCACTATGATACTATCTGAACCACGGGTTTTGTGAACCGTTCAACCCTTGTTTCATGGACTTTTTACATTTGTACAAAGTTAGTGACAGCTTTTAATTTGACTGACCCTAAAACCGGAGACAGCCCACTGACGTTACCTGATGGAGGCTCAGTGTATCTCAAAATGATTAAGAAAACGTTTCCCCCTTTTATGGAACGAATCTGTACCGTTATCCAGGACAAACGGTGAATTTATACCCCGTTCCTCCTTCCTCCAGCTCAGCCCCCGGTCCTGGTGTGACAACAGACAAAAGGGAAACTTCTTTGTCCTTGTTCTTGTTCTTTACTCACCGAGATCTTCGTCCTTCTCGTCCTTCTCGTCCTTCTCGTCCATTCCTCCACCGCTGCTGCTGCTGCTGCCCGATAAACGTGAAGCTCGGTAAAGTAACTCGATAACGTGAGAATGTCAAGTGCCCGGTTTTGTCAGCAAGAATAAGGTGCGATTTCCGGTTATACAATAAAAGCCTCAAGGATATGATCGCAGTTTCCTCCCACATATTCCACTACAGGTCAGAGAGAATCGTTTATTAAATAGTCATTCCACAACATTTATCTGTTAGTCTCACATAAAAACCCTAATGAGGAGCATATAAAATCCACTTGTTAAAGGTTGATTTCCAACTGGTTTAATTTTTAATATGTCATTGGGAAAATACTACAACTATAGCTGTTAAAAGTAGAAACGTAGCCTGGAACACCATATAAGTCTGCCTTACCCTGCATAACTACAATAAGTACAAGTAGCCTACCTCAAAAACTGTACTAAAGTAAGCTACCCTTCTTTAGTAAGAAGAACACATCCAGTAAATTAATGTGTACCTGTTGTATCATATCACTGGTTAATGTCACAATAGCCTGATGTTGTCATGCAGGGTGATCATTCATTTTTCTAAAACTAAATAAATCAGTCAAAATAAATTAAACAATCAGGTTATTTATTCTTCCATGTTGGGTTCATTTACCTTGAGTAAAACCGCCTCCCGCTCCTGTTGTATGAGTCGGCTTTAGTCCCCTAGTTTTACTTCGAAGGCACCATGTCGGGCTTCCGGTCCTGACTTGTCACATCGGTCCTACTTGATGCAGCCACTGGCCGCGCCCACACTGTTTACTAAACTATTCACATAACTTTTAAAGGCTTTGACACAGTTTAATGAGTGGACATGTCATTTTCCTTGAATTAAGTCAGTTGTTTCTATAAAGGTAAGCGGTTAATTTCAACACGGTATCAGAGTAACAATATAAAACAAAGTTCAAACTCAGAAAGCAGGATTTGATAGAAAACAGTCTTAAAGCCATTTTGGATCTCAGGGCGGGGAGTTGCAACAGTTTAGTGGATTATTTGGAACATTTTTGATTAGTAAATAAAATGTTTTCCCTTCATTTTCCAACACATGAGGTGGCGACAGTGCACCTTAACGTTGGTTGCCACCCGCCAATATTAAAGCAGAAGAAGAATTGCAGTCGCCACCCGGAAGTTTACCTCAGTTGTCTTTTCTTAGCAACAAAACGAGCCTGCTAGCCGTAATCTTTCTGCGCTTGGAGATAGATTTTTCCTCACGATGGTAGGATATAATGAGCGTCTCGTGTATATTTAATAAACGTATACATATTCAGTCGTGACTGTTGTGAATATCTATTTTTACGAGAAGAGTTTTAATAAATTACTAACTACGGCTAGCTTGTTGATGCTAGCCGGGCGTTGTCAGGTTAGTAGAGCGTTAGGTAGTCACCCTCCTTTAGGAGGGTGTTTTGACAGCAGTTAGCCTCATGCTATGTTCTTATGTTGTTCTCTGAGGTCCTTTGGGTGTTCAGCCACTTAGAGGCTACATTAAATGATGCTAACTCGTTTTTTGTCTCTCAGGCTGAGGTGGAAGAAACTCTGAAGAGGATCCAGGGTCAGAAGGGAGTGCAGGGAATCATCATCGTCAATTCAGAAGGTAAGACAACTCTCCCCCCAGGTATTACTGAGGTAATGAAATGGCAGTTAGGTTATCATAACACTGTCATATAAAGAGCTCAATGTAAATGTCGGTGGGATAACAACAGTAACAAAAAGTATAACGTTCAGATTCAACATAAACAAAAGACTTGGTGCAAAGATGGAATCAGCAAAGCCTGGCATTTTACTTAAAAATCTGGTATGACTGATAGATGGTGGTCAACTAATCAATTAGTCAGCTATTTTCCAAACCTTTCAAATGTATTTCAGTTTTATGTTACTTGATACTTCAAAACTAAATTCCCCACACAATGGCCAGTATTTTATAAGGTGTGTAAGATCAAGTCAATCATTACTTCAGACAAAAAAACAAAAAAACAAGACAAATCCCACACTGCTCATCACTTGAACTGATTTTATTGTTGACATTCCAGTTTGCAGACATCAAGGTGAGCACAAGTGATGAGCAGTGTGGGATTTGTCTTGTTTTTTGTCTGCTATTTTACACTGCTTTTCTACTCCTAGATTTCAGAGGGAAAATAATCAGGATAATCATCAAAATTGTTGCATATTTTAACTCCAGTATATTTTTAGTTGCAGAGTTATAGTCACTCCTCAGGAAAAGTTTACATTTTCAAAGACATAAGCTTGTAAAATACAATGTATTGTTAATATTAAACTGGTTTCATGGGAATCATTTTCTTTTTCCTCCCCTCAGGAATCCCCATCAAGACGACTCTGGACAACTCCAGCACAGTGCAGTATGCAGGCCTGATCCACCAGCTGGTGATGAAGGCCAGGAGCACCATACGAGACATGGACCCCCAGAACGACCTCACCTTCCTACGAGTCCGCTCCAAGAAGAACGAGATCATGATCGCACCAGGTGAGAGAATTAAAAAAAAAAAACTTCAAGGTGAAAAAATGACTTCTGTCTGTAATGGGCATGGGTTCTGTAATACACTGAATTACATTCATTTGGCAGTACATTTTTTAAAGTAAATTACATTAGTCATTTGGGGACCACTCATTGTATCATTTCGCACCTCCATGGAACCCTTTCTACCAAACTGTTGCTTAGTGCTGACACCTGTTCAGGTTGTTTGAACAGTTTGTTGGATCTATGAATTGAACCATTTTGTCATTTTCTTCACAGATAAAGACTATTTCTTGATCGTCATTCAGAATCCCTCAGACTGAAACAAAAGGAGCTGCTGCCGGACTCATTACTCTTCTTCCGTCTTTCATATTTAAGATAGCTGAACACTTTTTGTTTTGCTAAATTAAAGGCAATTTACCAGAAGTTCTTGATGCACTTGCTGTACAAAGCAGTGCAGACCGGAAGGAAATTTAATACATCACTTTACTCACTGAAAGGCCAACTGTATGTTAGTCAATCATCTTGCAGGCAATTTTATTTCTCCCTTCTTTTAGCATTCCAGTTCTGTCTCCTGCCTATGTCTACTGTTCATTTCATAGCTGTTTTAGCACATGTTGAGAAATGCACATCTGTTAAAAAATGTATGGAAGAAAAAGGAAACTTTAAACTGGACTGCATAGTGTGCAAAGTGCCCAGTACATGAGAGACCACAACATGTTGAGGTTGGAGGATGCCTTTTCAGTTCCATCTTAAATGAAATCTTGGAGTTGTTATTTATTGTTTTGTTGGCAATGCAAGTTGAAATACAGTATTTCAGTGGTGAGCAGCAAACTACACCACACACACACACACGCACACACACACTGCTCGTGCATGTCTGTTGGTTATTTGTAACAAATTAAGGAATAAAAAAAAAAATCAATATGACCTCTGTTTTTGTCATGTACACTGTGTATACACATGAAGTATTTACTGTTTTGCATAGAGGTTAACAAGCCCTGGACTTTTACAAGATTGACACTAAAATGTAGTGGCTTAGACCAACATGAAACCAAGCTACAGTAAAAGTACTCCTGTTCACTGTCCTCTAATTGCACTGTTTTACTCTTTTTATAGTCAGGCTGCAGCACAGGTGTTGTTCATCTCTGCAGCACATTGAGAGCTTTAGCCACTGATCCAGCAAAACACCCAGCTTTAAATTTCCATATGATCATCCTTAAAAATGGCTTGACAACCTGGATTCAGTCTAAAACAGAGATTTTACACTTAAATGTGCGGGGAAATGTGTGAAGTTTTGGGTTATATGGGCTCTACATAAACATGATCATTTTGATTGATAAATAGTCCTTCACAGAAAAAGAAAAGTACATAATGTTATCCAACATAGCTGAGCTCTCTTTGGACCCAGTTTGACCCAAGCTGAATAAGCTGCTATAAAACTAACAACGTGAATCCAAGTCTAAACTGCATGGACACCAATCACAGACAGAGCAGATGAAAATCCATTAACCATGTTGTACAGCTTGGGCCGAAACAGAATAATGAAACAAATGTCTGGGACATGTAACTTTATATTTATAACATTCTCAAATGAGTAAAAATCATTACCTACATACTACATCCGTGATTAGATACCTTTATAGCACTATGAGAGTAATTTAGTAACGTGTTAACAACAGTTTAATAATCGTACGGCCCCTTTAAATCCAGCGGATGACGTCAGCGCCTCTGTTTGCTTGCTTTGTTTGACCGGAGCCGTTTTGGATTCAGACGCAAAGGAGAGACCGGAGGAGATAGTCATCTTAAACGCTTCCGTTGTTTGTGACCGAGCTATAAGCAGTGGTGCTCATTAGGCTACAACTGTGTAATAACACCGACAGAGATGCCGTCCGACAGACCCTTCAAACAAAGGAGGACATTTGGTAAGAACCTAGCACCGAGGCAGCCTTGTTTAGCTAACTGAGCGAAGGAGCTAGCCTGTTAGCCGGTCCGTTAGCCACCTAGCTTACCCAGTCTGTTGACAAGTGTAGTCAAACACATGGTGTTTATACATCAGTTATGTTATTGTGTCTGTTACAAGTCGATTTTATGGCTCAGGTCGATAAGAGCCTGGGAGAGAAGCTT
>NW_018128001.1:232268-237291 GCF_001952655.1 Monopterus albus
ACGATTTTTATCTAAAAGGTCATTGACCGCCTAACGTTATATTTTCGTCCAGCAGGTTTACTGTTGCTGATCATGCTCAAAGGCCACCTCGGTCACTGTTGCACTGGCTTCACAAGCCGTGGAGATAGCTTGGCCTGCCCTTACCAGCTTTTACACAACTGTATAAGCTAGGTGGACCGACTAAGCAGCTAACATTTGGCGTTTGCGTCAAGGAAAACAACATCTGCTGACACATTATCCTCGCACACGTGTTGAGACACTTATGTTGTAATTTGATGCCGAACCACGGCCCTTATGCTGGTAGGGAGGAGCCCATAGTCCGCCCATTGCATAATCTTAGCATACAGTGAATTGTGGAGTAAGCAACAGAATCAGTCAGGACGGAAACATTCTCCATTTGCCGTGTCATTGTATTTGTTTATAACCCTAAGACATTCTCATAGTTAGAAATCTGTGACGTAACTAGATGGCCTCATTAACCTGTTTTATGTTTCACTGCTGTTTGTACCTCACTGACTGACATTATTCTGGTATTAAGCAACAAGAAAATATGTTAGAGTGAACAGATGTTCAATTAGCAAATTGGGGAATCTAATTTAATTAGTATTTAGAGGCATTTTTTCTCTAATTGTTGAAGGACTTATTGATAATGCCAAGTCAAGATTTTTATTTTCCATTTATGCATAAATAGACAGTCTAGGCATATAGGAGTTATTGTGCAGCTCTCCTTTGGAGTCAGGTGAGGAGTCAAAAGCCAGAAAGAACATTTAGTCTTAAAATAAAGTTACATACAAGGCAACAAAGCATTAAAACTGCAATGCACAAAAATGGGGTCATAGTATTTTCCCAGTGAGCTTCTGGTGCATCTGAAGTCCAATATATTTGATAAATTTGGGACACAGGATGAAAAACTATGATTTGGGTCTTTTTTTAGTGGCAGGTTATTTTGATGGCTTTCAAACGTCATGTGCACACCAGCCCAACGGTATCTTAATAAATACCCTTGTATTGTCGCAGTTAGCACCAACTGCTCCTATAGCTGGGAGTGAAAAACCTTCCCTGGCCTAAACAAAGGAAGCGTTCACACATCACTGGTGCTCTTTAATGCAGTCTGAGCTTTTAAACCTGCTAGTGTTGGGTTTATTTGTTTGTTTGTTTTTTTAAATAGGCAGAAGGCTATTAGAGGGGGGGGAGGTTAAGTTATATAATGAGGCAGCAAAAACACAAAGTTCAAGTATGTATTGGAAAGAGGGGGGCAAGAATAAAAAGCAACATTCACACAGATTGTGTAAATTGAGTCCACATTGCTTTACTTAGCCAATAAAAAGGTTATGAGCAGTTACAGATTAACAAGGGTAAAGATACTCAGACATGTTAGTCTGCTTAGTATCAGGGTTTGAGTTACTTAACTGATGAGAAGCTGCATTCATGCACTACACCACAAATTAAAACATGCAGAAGACCAGGAGGAGGAGGGTTACAGAGCACAATAATGTCCACAGATCAGAGACACTGATAACTATGCTTGTTTGTCCTTCGTCCTAAAATGGAGACGGTATATTTAATGGAATGTTTTCATTGGCTACTCTTCTCTTTTGAATTGAAAAAAGCCAAAACCAGACTGTTCACATTAGCAAAGGAATCACAGCTTTAGGATTCAAGATTTTTATTTGCCATTTATGCATAAACAATCTAGGCATATAGGAATTCTTGTGCAGCTCTCCTTTGGAGTCAGGTAAGGAGAACTTACCTGACTCTTTACATCTGGTGAAGATGAGCTGAAAGTGTTTTTCTGAGTCATGCTTCATGTTTATGACCGTGTCTATTTTGCCACCCACAGCTGACCGGTGCAAAGAGGTCCAGCAGATCCGTGAGCAGCACCCTAACAAGATCCCTGTAAGCCTCTGGTCCAGTTTGTGCTTTGGGAAATTTGCTCATTCACTTTTTAGTGGAGAGTTAGGACATAAGACTGATATATACCTCTTATGTCTGGTTGATTTGAAACTACATCCAGCAGCATGTTAGCTTAGCATAGCATAAGCTCAGGGGAACAGCTAGCCTGGCTCTGTCCATAGGTAACAAAATCCACTACAAGAACCTTTAAAGCTCATTAACATGTTATAGCTCATTTGTTTAATCAGTGCCATCAAGACTCCAGAAACTCACTGCTCAATGTCAAGACGTCCCCAGCACATAAATCCCCTGTAAAATTTCAGTTTTTGCGCTGATTAAACAAGCGAGACATTTAAAGGGTGCTGGTAGGCAGATTGTCACCTGTTGACAGAGCCAGGCTACACATTCCCCCATCTCCAGTCTTTATGCTAAGCTAAGCTCGTAGTTACCATAACAGATATATTGATCTTTATTCCCAAATGTAGAAAACTGGCCCCTGTTAAGTGTTGCACCATCATATATTAATATGCTAGTAAAAGTGATAATCATAAATATTCTATATGTACAATGGACTGTATCAGTACAATCTATATCATTAGATCAGTGTGTTCATCCCTTGAATGTTGCAGTTCATAAAGGTGGAGCTATTTTTAACTGCTTTATATATCACTATGCAGCTTGTGAATTTTCCCCTTGGGATCAGTAAAGTTTTATTGGATCTGAAGCCATCATAATAAATCACTTCATTTATATATTAATAACTGAAGTTATCAAGTAAGCAGTACAGTAGTGGCCCTCGAACTGAAGTGGAGCTGAAGTATAAAGTTATTTCAAGTGGAAGACAGTGTTAAATACAATGAATCATTCTGATCAATAATCAGACTGATCATCTTTCCTATCCAAGTGTGTTTTTGATATTCCCCTGGAACGAGGGGGCAAACATTCGGCATCAGAGTTTATGAACTGGTATTTAACTTTGTCCACTTGCAGAGCAACATCCATGCTATAAACAGCGCACTCACCTCAGCAGCAGCTGTATTCTAGCGTTAGCCTAGCTCTATCAGAAATGTTGGGTCTCTGTGATTGATAATGTTGTGTTGAAAAACAAACACACAGACGAGGAGGAGCTGCTCACAGACTGTCCATGGTCACAGTTGTCGTGTGTGTGTGTGTGTGTGTGTGTGTGAGAGAGAGAGAGAGAGAACACATGCGCCATGTACGGCACTATGCTGAAATAAGATTTAATCTATTTAAATATGTGACTGTCGATGTTGGTACTGTGGAAGCCCACCACAAACAAGTCAGTGTATGGGAAACATTGGAAATGCACAAGTATCTCTAAGTTGTATTTGGGTCCAGAACTTGACTTGTACCCAGTGAAGCAGCTGCTCTGTGGAGACAGGCTGACCTGCAGTGTTTGTTTTGTCCACCTGCTGCAGGTGATCATTGAGAGATATAAGGGAGAGAAGCAGCTACCCGTCCTGGACAAGACCAAGTTCCTGGTACCAGACCATGTCAACATGAGCGAGCTGGTCAAGATCATCAGGTAAACACACACACACTGCACTGACACTAGCATACACACACACACACTGCAGGTTATTAGAGGTGGTGGTTCCAGACGTCAGTGTGGGTTAAGCTCACTGAGGTGTACGTTTGGTATGTGTGTGTACGTAGGGAGCCGTCTCATAACATTTACTTACCATAAGCTGAAGAATGTGTGTGTACCTGGCAGCTTGTTTGTTTACACTCAGCAGTGGGATGAAAAGTGGACAAGTACTTTACATTTAGCCACAGAAGAATGGGCAGTAAAGTAAGATTTTACTGTCCTACATTGCACAAATACCATAATACAAAATACTCTGCATGCTGACATATTAATCCAAGTGTTTGTTTAACCTCAGGATATTTTTAATTGACATTAAAAACGGTTCCAAAATTCTCACGTCTTTATCTACAACACAGTGACGTGCAGATTGTGAAGCGGTCTGAAGCCACCGTATATGTTGTTGGAAGAGTCGGCAGCTATTTGGACAAGACATAATGAATTTTCCAAGCAAAGTGCAAATTTCCTGGTTCTCAAATGTGAGGGGGGGGGTTAATCCTCCTTTTTAATCAATGCAAATGTAATATTTTTAGGCTGTTTGAAGATAATTAAAGATCCCTGGAAAATGTAATGAACATGTCCTGTTCTCTAGATAAATGACAGTAAATTAAATAAAATCAATTAATTGAGCAACTAAATGGCAGATTAGTGTTGTGTCCTAGTGTTGGATGCATACTGTGGTTTGTAGGACAGGTTGTTGTCTGCATATGTCTGAGTGTTGCTAGCAGGAAACATCTCTTTGACTCTGAAGCTGCTGGATGACTAACCATTCAGCTGCTATGGCTAGGAGTCAGAACTCCTGGTATTTTAGTCTGTAGCTAGCAGAGAAAAGTGGAAGTCTCCTTCTCAATTTACAGTTGACTTGTATGAGCCTGCTGTTTAAACTGTCTTACTACAGACAGCGGCAGGAGTTGGTGAGTTTTAATTCCTGGAACATCAGTGTTAATGCAGCCTGTCTACACCTGAAAGGTAGTGACTTGTCATTCTCCTAAATTCATAACATTGACCAGTAAAACAAAGGTTGACCATGATGGGAAATGCATGTACACCACATAACAGTTCTGGTTCCATCTCTGAGTATCAGGCACTCACCTGCTGTAGACCAGATGTGTGGCTGTAGCTTCCTTTACAGAGCGCCATGACTGGGGTTTCACCTTGTTTCTAGTAAAGGTGAGCACTTTTCACAGCGAGGGGTATAAAGTATGAAACATCCACAGAAACCTCTCAGACTCCTGCTGCAGCACAGTCCACTTCTCTAGATTCTGTATGGTCCAAAAATACCTCAGTCTACATGTTTCCTCTCTGCTCACACATGAAATCACACACAGGTGTGTGTTGGGTTGCACATGTTAAACTACTTGCCTGCTGCTCTCCCATTGGTCAGAACCTCTGTTTCCCAGCTCGCTCATCGGCCTTTGTCTTGGCCTGTTGGTTTGAATTGCTAGTGTGGTGTTCTGATTGGCTGCCAGCCTTGTCACACACAGGAAGTTTCTCATTAAACAAAGTACCAAGGTTCTTCATGCT
>NW_018128001.1:237350-245453 GCF_001952655.1 Monopterus albus
ATTTAACAGGATGTCCTTGCTAGGGGATGGGCTTCGATAGCATTTTAACGCACTCGGTCATATTAGTAGTTATTTGAAGACCAATGGTTGTTGCACTGCATCTACTCCTGACGCACCACACCTCAACTGTCACACGTAGAAACGATTGAGCAAGTTTTAAAGAAAAGCACGTGCTGGCATCAGAGCATGACAGAATATAAATACCACCAAGAACTACTGGAAGAACAGAATGAATGTGAAGGAGCAATAAAACAGCTCCAGTTGTTACAGCCAAAATTAAATCTGTACTCTTATGAGTTTGTGCATCAGTGTGACGTCCTGATAAGGCTCAAGCTGATATTACAGGACCAGTGTTGATGACTGCGCCTGTGCCACCTGTTGGCCTGGGGGGGTGTCCCTGAGTCTTTGGGCTCATAAAAGATAATGTATTCATGATTCAGCGTCTACACGGATGCAGTATTTTTATTCGATGAACATGAATAATTACTCACTGATGGTGCCATCATCCATCTGCAGTAATGCAGCCTGGCTGCTCATTTTACCGTTGCCTTCCTGTTCCAGAGGAAGCATAAATAGTGGAATGGAAAGCACCTTCAGACTGAACACAGCTGCCCACATGAACATCAGAGCGCTGGACACTAAGCAGCCACCACAATCAGTTCAGTCGGTGTGTGGTCCCCCCAGCCAATGATGGCACAGGGATAAGAGAGATGACAGACTTCTGCTGTGCACACCAAGTGCAGAGCATTGCAAAACATTTAGAGTTCTGATTGCATCTTCTAGAAACTTTAGTAGTAGTGGAATAAAAAGTGGAGAAGCATGAAAGCAGAAGTAAAAACAGCGTCCAACAAGACTGGAATAAAGAGTCCAACTGTAGGAAGAAGAGCAGGAGGCCGTCACTTACTCCTGAGCATGCAAGAAGCTGAAGCACTAACACCCAAAAACACATCCTGTTCAACCAGGAGTCAGTAATGTCACATTAACTTCTCTTTTCCTCTCTCTCTCTCGTTGTCCTCACCCTCACCCTGCCCCCACCCAGGCGTCGGCTGCAGCTGAACCCCACACAGGCCTTCTTCCTGCTGGTCAACCAGCACAGCATGGTGTCCGTGTCCACACCCATCTCTGAGATCTATGAGCAGGAGAGGGACGAGGACGGCTTCCTCTACATGGTCTACGCCTCGCAAGAGACCTTTGGCTGCTAGGGAGGGAGATGAGAGGGAGAGGGAGAGCAGTTGTATCTTCAGGTGCTTGGAGATTGAGGGGGAGAGGGTAGAGTGGGGTGCTTGAGGGGAAAAGCGAGCTGACCAGAAACCACCAAACCCCACGATCTACTCCACTTAATAGCATTGCAGGCCCACGTAGTAGCAGCACCCTGTCCGTCGGAGTCTCTCCCTCTCCGTCGTAGCCCAGCCAGAGGGCGTCTCCCACCCCCAGTTAGAAACCAGAACCAGACCTGTCATACTCCTCAGTGCTTCTACTTTTATTTTCTCTTTTTTAATGTTGGTCCCAAGCAGACTGTGGTCTCTTATTTTGAAAGGGTGGGACAGACCAATCATGACCTGGAGTTTGGAAGCTGTAAAGTTCCACAACAGTGCTACTGATTGATGGATTTTCATTCTTTAAAACACACTTATACACAAACAGGACAAGCTAAACTTGAAACTGGGCAGTGGTTTGAGAGCCACTCACAGTTCAGGATGTCTTCTCACAGCACAGCCAGGTTCAAACAAATCCGCTAATTTACTGTCACTCTATATTCTCATCATTTTATCAGCAGTGGTACAAGCTAGAAAACTTGCAGTGATTGTTTTTTACCTTCTGATTTAGGTTTTAATATTGTTTTTAGTTTGAAATATCAGCTGTGGTTTAGTATGTGTCATGTAGCTGGTCCTGAGTGTTGCATTCACACATTTAGCATCAGCCTGAAGGTCACCTTGCCAACTGGCTACTGAGCAGCTGACACTCAGGCTGGAGCCCTCGTCCACTTATTAGCATTTATTCATTCTTCATGTGCAGTATTTATCCCTTTGCAGGTTTGAAAGACACAAGAGCAGCAGCACTGTTGTGTACCGCTGTTCATCACATACATCATCTGTCTGCCCATGACACTACTGCAGCCCCCGCCCCACCATAAAGCTGCTGTAATAAAAAACTAAACGTAGCCTCACGCTGCGACTTCCTGTCAGGGGTCAGCAGTTTGTTCACAGCTGTTAATCACAGACTGAAGTTTATGGCTTTTTGCTCACCCCATAAAGACACTACACCTGTAGCACCACTGCTCACCTGTCTTCCTGCACAAGGCTCCCCCCAGTTAATGTCATAAATAGCCAGTAGAGTTTAGTTGGTCGGAGTGAGAATGGGGGGGCTGTGCTGCACTCCAACACTCACCAAGCTCAATGCTAGGTTGCTTTTCATACTTGGTTTGGTTTGTTTCAGAAGCAATGTTTCTCCCAGAGTGAAATAATAGATGTAGGACATGAGAACGCGAGCAGTTGTCTGACACTGTTGGTCAGGAGCGGCAGCACAAAAGGGGGACGTCTCCACACGGGCAAACCAGGGTCACAATAACTACACGGGGATGTTTCTGTCTTCACACACTAACGTTTGTTCTTTGGCCGGGCGGGGATAGCCAATAAAATGTTCTCCCCGTGTGAACGGAGCAGAGCTGATGCAGCCTGTGCTGGAAGTCAGATGTAATCAGAGTCCACTAAAGCTGAAGTGTGGCTCTGCTTTAATATCATTCCTCCAGCTCGAGGGCGACGCCTCCTCCTGGCCCCATAAACGAGGGCCTGTGAGAACATGGAGCGTGTCGCAGTAGCATAGAGCTGAGCATTAGACAGAAGAAAATCTATTTAATGTAAGAACTGAGCTTCTTTTGCACATAAATTAATACAATTATTTTAAAAAAGTCCATTTTCTTTAGTAATCGCTGTATCTATACAAGTTCTCTTTCTGCATCTTCCTCTTTCTGTTCATCTGCCTTTGTTAAATAAAAGTTTAGACAAAAGGTTGTGATGCACTATAAATTTCGCATGCTTTGAATTTTTTAAAATAAATGTATATTAATGTTATCATTGTTTTTTATTTAGAAAAGTCTTTCTAGATGTTTCCCAAACCAAAAACTGAAGTAAATGTATGTGTATGTTTGAAACAAACAAAAAAAAAAGTGCATATAAACCATCATATAATCAAGTTGTATTACAAGGTGTGTTTTCTTTGGCTTCCTCACACGGTGTGTACGTAAACGCACTGCTACAACCTCAGAGCATTCGCCAATAAATATAGAGAAGTTGCCTTGAATGCGGTTTCTGTTTTTGTCTTTTATGTTTTTCACTAACGAGGTTTGGCTGTTTGCTTTTCGTTGGCTCATTCTGTCTGCGTTACTACAGGATATATAAAGTGGTGGGAGAAGTACTCAGATCTACTAAAGTAAAAGTATCAGTATATTGTGAAAATACTCTTACAAGTAGACATTGTCTTCACAATCCCACCTAATTACAGAAGTATCGGCAGTACCAAGTTCCCTGTGACTGATATATGATATTTGATTAATACTGAGCAGTGTAATTACAGAAGTATCGGCAGTACAAAGTTCCCTGTGACTGATGTATGATATTTGATTAATACTGAGCAGTGTATTTTACTGTTGGAACTCGGTTTAACTATATACTGTACACCGAGTTTAGTTCAGTGGTTACAAACCCCATCACATAACTATTAGGGGTCATCACATTAATGGAAGAGGAAAGAAATAAAATCATATATATAGTCAGAATACAGTGAAAAATTACAGCTTCCCACAGGGTCACATCTTCCAATGTCTTTGGCCCTTCCAAGTCAAAACCCAGAGACTTGGACAAAGACAAACATTTGAGAAGATGGAACCCAAGAAATTATAGCGTTTTCCATTACGTCTGCTGAAGTGTTTAATTAGTTTTGCCCATTACTTTTCTATTTATGCGTCAACGCATCACTTCGGCTCTACTGCAACTAGTTCTGAGGCTCCTGGATTTTTAAGACACCTCAAAAATACACGAAACTAATAAAAAGAGGTGTATTTTATTTTACAAGAGATGAGACACCATGCTCACCAGGCAGACCCTGGATCTGTTACCAAAAACTGATGTCAGTTTGTAGGATCAAGATGAGTCTGAAGAAAAACATGCAGCTCTGCCTTGATCTTTTTTATGTCATGTAAACGTACACAGACACCTCTGTATATTGATCACACTGCATGAGGTTCACTGTCAAGTTTGCTGGACACCAAATATCACGATTTCAAACCTCAAAAAGCAGCTTTTTAAGCACTCCATTCAGATCAAGAGTCACTCCTACAGGTTCAGTAACGCCCTCACTTTAAGATGAATCTGTGCCTCTTACAGGCCCATAGACAAAATCAACAGCGGCTTACATTCTTCAAGCCTCAGATAAATGCTGATATACAGGCCCATAGACTAAATCAACAGCGGCTTTCGTTCTTCAAGCCTCAGATAAATGCTGATATCTGGGATGGTTATACAGGTGGCTGTGCGTTGTAAGAGTTTAGGAACCAGAGCGAGTGTCCAGCGCCAGCCTGCTGAGGTGCTGTCAGCCATCAGAGCTGCCTCCACCGCTGCTGCAGCAGTTCAGGGTGAAGAATCACATCCAGCCCAGAGACTGAGTTTAGACACTTTCTGTGATTTTTTTTAACAGATACAGGCACAGAAACAAGTCTAATGTTCATTTCATTTTAGCACAGCCCTGTTCTATCCAAACTGTTGTTTCTACCTGTTTGTTAAAACAGAAGGCTGAGTCAAAGCATTTCTCTACCGTGTTTACCTTGTTGAAACAAGGTCTTTGGCAAACTTACCATCACATTAATTTTAAGGCTCTGAAAAAACAATTATTTCCACCAGCCACATTCAAAATTAGAGATGAGGTGGTGAGCTGTTTTCTCTATCCACCCTGGAAACAGATGAGTTCTTTGCAGAGCCAGAACATTTTACAAAGATGAAACCAAATGCTAAAAAAGGTCCAAAGTGAGCAGGTGGGAGCTGTGACTTCTGAGTGAACTGAACTGAAGTGTGTGGAAGGATTTGTTTTAAGCTGAGCCATGAGGTCCAGCAGCTTGTTGGCTTCATGAGTGAGACCAGGCAGGAAACTGCAGAGGCGACTTACGCCATGCTGAGGAGAA
Source organism: Monopterus albus (assembly GCF_001952655.1). Lineage (NCBI taxonomy): Eukaryota > Metazoa > Chordata > Actinopteri > Synbranchiformes > Synbranchidae > Monopterus > Monopterus albus. The sequence continues at coordinate 242,524 of NW_018128001.1, forward strand.
ACAGACATGAAAAACACAAAAGGAAACAAACACAAATTAGTTATAAAAGCAACAGAAATGACCAGTGAACAGACAAAAATACAGGAACAGTAAAGGGCTAATCAAATTACATCACTTGCCCTTAGTGGACACACAGATGCAGAAGGTAGGATCTGCCCTTTAGTCACACACCTGACTGCTGCCAACGGATAACAAAAAAATACAACTGATGTGCTACTGCCAGGAACTGAAATTAAATTTTGTCTAAATATTTCTAGACAAGTTCCAAAGCAGCATGATCCTTCATGTGGAGCCGTGTGTGTGTCCACATGATGAAGCTAACGTCTAGGCTAGCTGTTTTTCCTGTTCCCTGTCTTTATGCTAAGCTAAGCAGCTGCTACAGCACAAACAGGAGTGTTAAACACAGACACCTCAAGGCAACAACTCCATTTTCATACCTGTTTTACAGGAGACAGCCTGTGTAGCTGCAGACAGTGGATCTATTTACAATAATAAGTAACAGGGCAGATAATCATGTCTAGGGTGTGTATATGTAACAAGGGAGGCTTGTGCGTATCATTTAAAAACAAGTTAAACCAGGCTGCACGTGTTGAGTAGTGATAGAATGAAGAGAGGGCAGCCTGTGGACAACAGACAGCTGCAGAGACACGTTCTTTAGCTGTGAGAAAAGAAAAGCATTACACATGTTAATATATATGTATGTGTGTGTGGGGGCAGCGAGGAGCAGTGTGTGAAGAACAAGTACTAATGAGCCACAAATGGTGTGAAGGTTGAGTGTTACAACCATTTCTGTGGGACTGTGTACATAAAAGTTATACAGAAGTGTTACAAACGGTTTCTCGCAGTTCATTTAATCAGCAACTTCACTGAGAATCTATTACACACGTACAGTGTGCTGACAGCTTGCATGTCAGGTGTGGCAACTGAAAAGGAGCTCATCCTCACAACCACATAAACAGGTGTGAATTCTGGAACTGTTAACCATTTGTTAATGAGTCTAAAGCTGTAAATATCCTGAAGTGAAGCAACACTTGTTTCCAGCAGTGACACAAAGTATTCGCCCTGCACACTTTGTGTTGAAAGGTTTAATTCCAAATGGACATAAATGGCATCTTAGGCCATCAACTGACATTTAACCCAGGATACAAAGCAAAGTTTGCTGCAAATGTATTCCTCCTACATCTCTCTCTCCAGCTCTCTCTTCCTGGTCCTCTCTTGTTGTTTCAGCAGCTTTAGTTGAAACCAATAAATATTCAAAACAAATCAATTGGATTACTAATCACACTGATCGGACTGATCAGCGTTCCCATGTTTTTTGATATTCCCCTGGACTGGACATCCATCCAGCGTGCTGACCTCGCCAACAGCTGTATTCTAACATTAGCCTAGCTAGCGATATTAGAAGAGTTGGATCTGTACTGACAGCGACACAGAGAGAAGGAGCTGTTCACAGACGATCTGTTGTCATGAGTTTGTGTGTGAGAGAGAAACAGAGCTGGGCATAAAGTTACTGAGGGAATACATGCGCTACGCACGGCACTACAGTGAAATAAGATTGAACCTATTTCAGCTCAATATGTGGCGGTCAGTGCTGATATTGTAGCAGCCTACCTCAAATAAATCAATGTGTGGGAAACACTGATCTGTGTGTGACCAACGGAACTCCTTTCCTCAAAGTCAACATAAAGTGGCGGGGGCATCTTCTCTGCTAATTTCACCCTCCCGCCCCTTCAGGATGGCTGCTGCTCTGGCTGTTATGTACTGATATCGCAAGACAGTTTTGACCCCAATGATAAATATTATTATCGTCATGTTTTGATAAATGGTTTGTGTGTGCGTGTGCGTGTGTGTGTGTGTGTGTATACGGTGTGTGTGTATGTGTGTTCTAATCACCTGTCGATGAGCGAGTCCCTCAAACTGGTGGCGATGGCCGAGGGCTGTGCCGTGTCGCTGAGTCTGAAGATGCTCTCGATGACTGTGTACACGGTGTGTGTGTGTGTGTACACGGTGTGTGTGTATGTGTGTGTGTTCTAATTACCTGTCGATGAGCGAGTCCCTCAAACTGGTGGCGATGGCCGAGGGCTGTGCCGTGTCGCTGAGTCTGAAGATGCTCTCGATGACGGACAGCTCAGTGCTGGTGGTGTCCAGGCCGCAGAACGCACACCAGTCATTGACCACCATCCCCCCTGCGATCACCTCGCTGCCCCGGTTCACTGTGCCGGCCTGAACAGGAAGTTAGCAACACTTTATGACACAATATAACTCATTCATACTAGCCACCATCATCAGATCGACGTGTACATACGTTGTCCAACATCAGAATGTTAGCACACTAATGTTAGCGGTTAGCTCAGAGTTCATCCTGACAGTGCAATACCTGTATATATACACATTGTACAGATTATATAGACTTGTACAGGTCTCTAGTGTTTTAATTCCTCTATTTTTATCCCTAATTATCTCATTTCAAAGAACATTCCTTGTTGTCGGCATTGTTACTGTCTGTTCATACTGCTTATTCTGCATTGTTTGCACTTTCTGTTGCCTGTAAATACTCCTTCTTTTTGTTATATTACACAACCTTATGTTGGTTTACTGTTTGCACATTGAGCCGATGTACCAGAGTCAAATTCCTCGTGTGTCCATCACACCTGGCCAATAAAGCAGATTCTGATTCTGACACAGCTGCTAGCATGGCTGCAGCCTCTTTACAGAGTGAACAGTCTGTTTTCTTGGTGACTGACGCTACCAAACATGAATACCTGAGCTGATCAAAGTTTTCCCATTAATCCACTGTGGATCAAACTGTCTGCACACTCGAATGGAAGTCACAGCAGAGGATGAACTTCCTGTACCAGCTCAGGAAGTTCGACCTGCCTCAGGAGCTGCTGATCCAGTTCTACAGAGGAATCATCGAGTCTGTTCTCTGC
>NW_018128001.1:245681-252436 GCF_001952655.1 Monopterus albus
ACGACTACCTCAGTGTATTTTATTTAATTCTGTTTGTTGCTGATTACCAGATTGCCAGTTCACATTGTCAAGCTGAGAGAAGTGCCATCCATCGTCACTCTGGGACAATAAAAGGCAACCTGTGTGAAACCAGTGGTCGGTGTCCATCATAACCTACACGCAACGCAGAGTATACGAGATCCTACGGGCGTGCAAGGAGTGCCACACATAGCAGACCCCATTACAACCGCACGGGTCAAAAGGAGGGCGGAGAGGATCACTGCTGACCCCTCACATCCTGGACACAACCTGTTTGAACTCCTCCCCTCTGGACGGCGTTACAGGTCACTGTGCACTAAGACAACCAGGCACAGGGACAGTTTCTACCCCTGGGCTGTCGCTCTGATGAACACTTAACCAATGACAGTATGACTGGACAACAACCCTCAGTGCAACACTTGTAAACAGATGTATCTATCTGGAAAATGCATCTGAACTGTGTGTGTACATTTCTATATTTCTAAGTACTTTATTCTTATTTTCCTAATACACATTCCTTTTTCTTCTCTAGTTCTCTCAGTCTTACCTAGTTTACTCGTGGCCTGCTGTACCAGAGTCAAATTCCTCACGTGTTCAACACACCTGGCCAATAAAGCAGATTCAGACTCAGTTCTCACCAGTGAGACGTACAGTTGGCCCTACAGGCCGTTGTCTCATTGTCCAAGTAAAAAATTACTACATTTTTATTTTTAATATATAAATTAACTGCCTCCTTATCGATACTGCCATCTTACAGGTTAGGGCTGTTCTGTGACACAGAGATTTTTACTAATATCTTCTTGCACATGACCTGATGTTACAGGTGGGAAGCACCAAAAACTTGACTACAAAAAAATGTTTGCATTTTATTAACAACATGAGGCTAAACATATACAAACTGTCAATTAAAAATGAAACTGTATGATTCTGCCTGTCTTTCCATTAATAAACTGAGTCCACTGCTCAGGACGTCTTCTACACTTTTATGTGCTTTGTTATTTTCAACAGAATGAGATTATGTATATATTATGTACATCAGTGTCACACCCACTGGTGGAGAAACTGTACACCGAGTATGACAATGACAACCTTTTTTTTTTTTTAACTGGTTAGCTGTTAAACCCCAGGAGCATAAAGATGTGTGGCCGACTCTGTCACTCACCACCAGGGGAACCTGTAGCAGAGACGACAGCTCGTCCTGGTCTTCTATCGATGTCTTTGGGTGGACGAGACCTCCCTGGTTGCTGAATGAGCAGTAGGAGCCTACCAGGACCTGCTCTGCTACTGTCTGACGGAAAACCTCCACCTTCAGAGTGTCTGCGAGGATCTCCTCCGTCTCCTGAAAGGACAGAGGAAGAGGAGCGGGATGAAGGGCTGCATTCACATTTCACATACAAGTCTCACAAATCTGATTTTTTCCCCACCCACTGCCTCAGACCTGGTGTGTCCACAGCAGTGTGAACAGACCAGATCAGATGTCCTCAGACCAGATCTGGGCCACCTGCTTATGTGTGCCGAGATCCGATTCCTCTCCGACCTCTGACTGCGAGTGCTGTCAGAACGGTCAGATCAGAATCCACGTGGTCCTTCTCTGCACATACGGCCTGTCGCCATCATTCGGTGTCAGCCTCTCACAGACCCTTAGCAGTAAACATGGAGAGCGACGACGGGGTCAGTGGGTCTATAAGTCTGAAGTTCTGGTCATCAGCCCTGATCAGGTTTCAGACATCACCACCCCACAGCCCCAAACAACCTCCACCAAGTGTTAGACCAGCTGAGTCAGGGGCACATTTAAAAATCATCCAACATTTTCACTTAGCTTTTTCAAAATATACAGTATGTGGTCGTGTATCGTTTCTTTATTTTGTGTTAATTCTCTCCATTCGGCCACATCCTGAAATTCTTCTTGTTTCATGGTACTCTGTTCTGGGAAGCAGCTTCTAATTCTGATTTTAAAAGGTGCCATATAAAGTTTAATGTTTGCTTACTCATCATTTAGTTTAAATGGTAAATGGACTGTATTTATATAGCGCATTTTTTACAGTGTGTTGCACTGGCCAAAGCGCTTTACAGGAGATCATACACCATTCACACACCGATGACGACAAGGCTGCCACACAACGGCGCTAGTCAAGCCACCGGGAGCAATTCGGGATTCAGTGTCTTGCTCAGGGACACTTAGGCATGCGGGGAGACTGGGAGTCAAAGCACCAACTTGCTGGTCAGAAGACGATTTGCCCTACCTCGTGAGCCACAGCCACCCCAGCCAGTTTATGAATTGTCAGAGTAACAGAACAAAGAGCGGTGAATATTTAGTCTTTGATGACATGAAACATTGAAATGGGGGCACGTGTGAAGATGTCTAAATGACTGAAACAATCAGATAATTAAATTAGCATCAATTGATTGTTTCAGCTGAGGTGTTCAGCTGTCTATGTGTTTCTCACCCTGTCGAGGTCAGGGTGCACCAGCGCCACGTAGTCGTTGCAGGCGATGACATTACCGAGCGCAGAAAGCCTCTCCTCAACTCTTTGGATCCTCACAGCGTCTGGCAGACAGTTCCTGATGTGCTGCAGCTCCTGGTCTGTCGTGTTGTTGGGCACCAAGAGGCCATGACGGTTTCCTGATTACAGGACAAACAGAGTTGTCAGCAGCACTGAAGTGATGTCTGAAACATCAACACAGACTAAAGAGATGGAGCCAAACAAATCAACTCCCACAGTAACAGAGCCAACTGTTTCCATTTAGCTTTTAGTTCTGTTTTGTCTTCTGGAAGCTAAAAAGGGGGAGAGTGGTGAACAAATTTAGGGCCCTGAGAGTTGGAAAGAGATCAGAACTAAAGCATAAAGACAGGAGAAAGGTTTGTGTGCACTCCAGAGTGATACTCACCCACACACATCCTCCCTATGATGCGACAGCCTGCTATGGACGCGTGAACCACTGGGATGGTTTCTGACAACTCCCCTTCAAACACACTGCAGTCACACAAACCAAACACTGATAAACAAGGTCAACTGACAGGTCAAAAGTATGTGTCACTCTCATCCTCACTTTACTTTCAGTTGATTACTGTAATATTCTATAGAGCCTCTGAAAGGTCACCACTGAGGTCGTTCATAAAAATCTTGCATTTCTTTGCTATATTCTTTAATTCCCCTAATTCATAGCAACAGTCAGAGTGTTGGTCCAGTCCGGCTACTGTCAGTTTAGAGAAAGACACAACAGAGACAATGTGACCCCACATTATCATCTAGCAGCCATAATCATAGAGAGCTGGTTAACTGGCTCAGATAGTTTTCAGTGACACAGACTACATTTGCTATTCCAAATGAAGCTAAAATGTAACTTTGGTAAAACCTTCCACTTTGGATAGTGAGCACTGTCCTGTGGCCAGGGATTCTTACACGCGCCGATCGCACACATCTTTACGAACGTTTGCCTTCTCCCTGGTGACGCAACTCGGAGCCAGAGATTACACTGGGGTGACATCAGCCAGAGGCTCGGGCCTGATCACAGCCTCCATGCTACACAAGCTAACGTAGCTGTCTGAACTGAAGCGACATAACGTGACAAGTGTCTGAAGAAGTAAAAAATCCACCTGTAGAAGTTCTCGGAGCCTCCGATGGCCACCAGGCAGTACGTGTTGGTCAGCTTGGCGAAGCAGCCAATCTCGTTGTTTTTCTCAAAAGATGCTCTCACAGCCATGACGACAGTGAGGATGGCTCACTTCTGATCCTGGAACAGCAGGACATGTATACAACACCGAGCTTTTATCACGTTGTGGAGTTAATCCGTCAAATCCGTCAGTATTTACGATCTGAAAACCGCGACAGTTTTCAGAGCTAACTGGCTAAATAGCTAGCTGGTCTATAAAGTTTACAACCTAAGAGCTAATCCTGCCACATTAGCACACACGTTATCGACAAACAGCTTCGACTAAATACGTACGTACGTTTTTCACATATCTGTTCATATTTAGTGAAAAACATGATAAATTACCTGAGTAAGGTTCGTGGCCTCCAAACAAGCGTGGTGATAGTTTCCGGCAAACCAACCGTCACTTCCGCGTCAGGGTTAACGTGATGACGTAAGGACGTACCGTACGTCTTGCATTTTTTCCGACTGTTGTTGATTTCATATAGGTTACATTAGGACACTTACAATTCAACTGCTGCTTAGTTAAACCGTGTATGTATCGTTATCTTTCCATTTATTAGTGGAAAACAACTGGTGTCGAGATCTGAGGAAAACTCTTTGGCTCAGCAAAACATAACAGGTAACATGTAAAACAAAAAAGTGATTGTAGAATAAATATGGCAACAAGATAAAAAAAAAAAACAAGTAATTGTAGAATAAATATGGCAACAAGATTAAAAAAAACACAAAGTCAAGAGTACAATGCAGTACCCAAAACACTATGTTCATTTAACTATAGCACAAAATACTGTTGCAAATTTTGTTTTTGACTTGAGTAATCAATTTTATGCTGCTGTATAAACACTACTTCAGCTCACTGTGCCTGCCCCCACCTGTCAGTGGATTACTAGCTTTCTGACAGATATGAAGCAGCAGGTGAGGCTGGGGAAAACCACATCCCAGCTGGTCCTGTGGTGTAGCCGCAACAACCTGGAGCTGAACACGCTCAAAACAGTGGAGATGACAGTGGACTTCAGGAAGAGCCCCTCCACCTTACCCCCCCCTCACCATACTTGGTAGCATTGTATCAGCAGTAAAGTCCTACAAGTTCCTGGGCTTCACTATCTCCCAGGACCTGAAGTGGACGTCCAACATCAGGACCATCACCAAGAAGGCACAGCAGAGGATGTACTTCCTGCGCCAGCTCAGGAAGTTCGACCTGCCCCAGGAGCTGCTGATACAGTTCTACAGAGGAATCATCGAGTCTGTTCTCTGCTCATCCATCACTGTCTGGTTTGGCTCAGCAACCAAACAGGACAGGTACAGATACACAGAGTTCAAAGTACAGTACAAGTACAGTTCAGAGTTCGAACACAATCTGTTTGAACTCCTCCCCTCTGGACGGAGTTACAGGTCACTGTGCACTAAGACAACCAGGCACAGGGACAGTTTCTTCCCCTGGGCTGTCACTCTGATGGACACTTGACCCACGACAGTATGACTGGACAGCAACCCTCAGTGGAATATCTGTAAATATACCTCGTACAGATTATACAGATTATACAGGTGTCTAGTTTTAAATACTCTGTTTTTATCCCTATTTATCTCATTTCAATGAACATTCCTTTGTCTGTCTGCATTGTTTACTGTCTGTTTATACTGCTTATTTTGCACTGTTTGTTGATGTTAATACTGCTTATTTTGTTATATTACACAGCCTTATACTGGTTTACTGTTTTGCACATTGAGAGCCGATGTACCAGAGTCAAATTCCTGGTGTGTCCAACACATCTGGCCAATAAAGCTGATTCTGATTCTGAGAGTATTGTATTTTTACTGCACTACATTTATGTGATAATGTTAGTAGTTACTTTAGACAACCACATTAATAAGGGCAAAATACGAAAAACAAATGTCATTGTCTAGGTTAAGTATCTATATAAAGGTTAACAATACTGTTACTTTTGGGCCTTTATATTTTGATGCTGGTAAACTGAATGAGGCAAATCATCCTGTTGTTACCGACTGCTGACCAACTGATTACCTGACTTATCATTTCATCCATGGAGCAGCCTATGTGGTGACTGTCTGATCATGTGCGCGAACCGGGATTTGTCTCCATCGGGTATTTTAATGCTGTCTCTACCGCTGCTGCTTCTCAGACACTGTTGTTTTTAGCCCCAGATGCTCAGCGTGTGCGTGTGCGTGAGCCACAGAAAAGGAAACACCTTAAAAAATGAATGAATAGAAAACTCTAACCCGTCCTCCTTTTTCAAGAACCTGCATAGCAACTGCAGCTGCCGCTGTCCTCTTGCTTCTGCAGCACCAGGAACGACACTCTGCGCCAATCACATCGGCCGCTCAGTGTGACGTCTTGTTTGTTGACACGTTTATTAGTTCGCCACCTGTGTGACGTCACTTGAGCAGGTGGGGTTGGGGGGAAGTGTGACGAACCAGAGCGGAGCAGGATACATAGTTAATCTAAATGGGGTGGAGGTATCACTCCTACCTGTTTTTGTATACCTCTCAGTCAACATCTGCGTTTCCCAAAGGACGCCTCCCACATCTACATTAGGTCAGTAAAACCTTTTGTGGCAGGTGGTCATGTTTCATCCATGCACGTAAATTTTAGCCTGTATACTGTCAATAAGAAATGACTTGGCTTCAGTACCCATCATGACAGCTGGTTACATGTTTTAGATGTGGGGGAAGAATTTCACCTGCATCCATCTTGGTAGTTCGGCACATAGTCTATGGATCAAGACTATGCATCAAACACAGTTCTCATAGAACATCTGGCAAGTAATGGTCTACAGTTATTCAGTTATGACTTTTTATTTTCAGGCAGCAGTGAGTCGTTGTTGTCATGTGGCATAATGTGGAGAATAAATAATAGGCCAACACTTGACATAGGATGCTCGCTCACAATTTTTGAAAAATTCCAAACAATAAGCTACAGGCTACATAATAGCTGATTTATTGCTAAATCTTCCATGGTCAGGAAGTTGTCACTTCTTCCAAAGGGTGGGATACAGTAATCCCAACCCATAAACCTTAACCCTATACTCAACCATAAACCATGTGATGTGAAAAACGTCTGG
>NW_018128001.1:252484-279579 GCF_001952655.1 Monopterus albus
TCTTGCTTCCATGAGCCTCAGCCTTGAGTTTACTGCTAAATATCACTTGATAAATAGCAACTGAGAATTAAAATGTTCAGTATAATTATCTGAGGGTTTGCCCAGTGGCACTGAAGTGATATTTACATGATGTATGCACATCATGTAGGTAGAAGTATAAATATCACAGTGTAAAAATATTTAGTGTTCAAAATATTACTTAAGTAAAAATATAAAGTCTTAGCATCAAAATACAAACTACTAACATGAAAAGTACTCATTGTTGCAGAATGGTACATTTAACATTAAAGAATGTCATATGCTAAGGCTAAGGGCTAAGTGTTTAGTTAAAAAGATCCTGTAGCTTCAGGTGGAGCAGCACTTGGTGGGATTTCCCAGAATGCAGGCAGAGGATATGAGTTCTGTTCATGTTCTGTTACGGGGTTGGGGCCAGTTAGCCGGGGCAGAGCACCATGACCAACATTTCTGGTGGATTTATGGCCTTTGGCATGTATGTAAATAGTTGTGTGTCTGTTAAAAAAAGCAGCTATCTGGGGTCGTGCGGTGTAAGACGCACGGAAGCTCGCATAAAAGGCACTTTTGGTATCTGTATTCTTCTTCAATCCTACTTACATTACAATATACAGTATATAGAGCTGAGGATATAAATGCAGCTCTATAACGAAATGCGTCGAAAGGTGGCAGTAATGCAACAAAAGCAGCCGCTAACAACCACAGAAGAAGAAGAAGAGGAACTGTAGGAGTGAGCCCTCCTCTTACATAAACGATCTGTGTAGTGCACCGTTCACCCTCACGTCGCTCCGGAGAAACTCTGCCTGGAAACACCGCGGGCTGGTCGGGAGCGGAGGCCAACAGAGACGAGCGGTTGTCGTGGGTTCCGTGGGGTCAGTTAGGTTAACATTAATTTATCTTCCCAAGCACACGCACACACACGCGCACCTGTGTTTCCAGCTCTTGTCCCCTCTGTCTCTCTCAGTAGGCGGGGCTGTAAACATGTCCCGTCCCGGGCTCGTCTGACGCGGACCGGAGCAGAGCAGGCGGCAGGGTGCCGGGACAGACTGTGAGCTTTCCACGGCCTTGACCCTGTGCAGGAGGTCACAGAAACACACGTCCGTTAGCTCAGAAGGTCACCAGAGCCATGGTGGAAGAGGCGGGCCTGCTCACGTCCTTTACTCGAGTAAAAGTAGTAATACAAGGGTGTGAAAGTACTGTGTTATAAGTAAAAGTACTAACATCAGAGCATCCTGACCCTACTGAAAGTAGAGTACTCATAATGACTGATGCATTGTTGTATTCATCACAATGCTGGAGCTGGTGGTCAGTCATTGGAGCTACTGCAGATCAGTAACGTCTTGTGATTCTAACCTACTCTATCTCTTTTTAAATCGGATTCTGAAAAGCAACTAAAGTTAGGAAGTGTAGTGGAGTATAAAGTGCAATATTTTGAGTAACTGTACTTAGTTACTCCCCACCACAGCCAGTCAGCTTGTAGTTCTTCTATATGGCAGGGGGGCTGATAAAATGCCAACGGTGATGTTTATGGCTCAGTCCCCAGTTTGCTGTAGACCAGTCCTGGCTGGATATGATGCTGCATAAACTCAAAATAGTCAGTAACCAGAAGAGAGTGGGGACAGACACAGAGACACAAGTCTTCAATAGTCGATCTTTTAGATACAGACGGGTGACAAATGAAAGGATGAACCTGAAAGCTTGGTCCCTGCGTTGGGGGGGGTTGGGGCACTTCCCTGGCCTGCTTTGGGTCCACTCGCCCCCTTAAGCTGTGTTTCCACTGTGGGACCCTAACCAGCAGTACACCCTGTGCCTCCCTTAACCGTCATCCAGCAAAACCTCACAGGTTGACGCAGACCGCCTTGCTTTGCTTTTCCACTGGAATTTTTGCTGTGTCGGTGTCTGTTTAGAGGAGGGAGGGGCTGCGCTACTCTCACATGCACACACTCGCACATAGCTGAGAAGGAAGGGTCACTGCAGATCAATACTAAACTGTTCTGAGTGATCAGCTTTATCCTGTGATGAAGCCTATCTCTACCGAGGCGAGCGGTCTCCTCCAGGATGTCAGCACCCCCTGTCCTCAGGACACGAGGGGTCACTGACTGGTCTGATGAGGATGACCATGATGTGAACCAGATGCTGTGGCCTTCCCAGTCACCAGGTCTCAGCCCAGTTGAACAGCTATGGGAGATGTTGGAGCGACGTGTTAGACGGCGTCTCCACCATCATCATCATCAAAACACCACATGAGGGAACATCTGGTGGAAGGTGTTCATCCCTCCAGGAGAGTTCAGAGACCTGGAGAGTCAAGGTGGAGCTGTTCTGGTGCACGTGGTGGCCCAGCTCCTCACTGGGACTGTGTTGGGTTGTCCTATAGTATGTGCACTGTCAGGGCTGAAACATCTGCACAGATGTGATTACAAGAAGCTTCATATTCTGCTTTCCAAAAGCTTTTGTGTCACTTATAAAAAATGAAATCAGCAATGTTTATATCCAGATTACAGAACTTTTATCATCTGCTTCTCCGTCACCATGTCACTAAAAGCTGACTAAGCATGGATGTTCCTGATCCAACATCTTAACCAATCAGCTGTTGGATCAGGTGATAGCCAGGCGTTTCCCATCATGCTCTGAGCTCCAGTAGCATCTGCCTTCATACCTGGCCCACTTTGACTCAGGTGCATATTTACTGCAGGTTTTCTGCTTCTTCAGATTTCATGTTTCACTTTGTTGCTGCAGCTGATGAGTATTTTCATTACCAGTTATTCTTCTGATTATTTTCTTGATTAGTGATTTTGTCCACAAAATGTCAAAAAATCCCAGGGTGACATCCTGAAACGTCTTGTTTGTCCCGCCAACAGTCCAGTAGCCAAAGACGTCCAGTTCACAGCTGACAGAGCATCGACTCTTCACATTTAAGAAGCTGAGACAGCAGATGTCTTGCACTTTGCTTAAAAAAAGAACAATCAGTTATTCAATTATCTAAATAGTTAAGTTTTAATTCTCTGTTCATCAGCTAATTGTTGCAGCTCTGCTTTATGTGATGCCCAGTTTGGTGTCCATTAGCTGATAACACAGTCCTGATTTAGTGATATTCATTCCACAAAGTATGGGAAGAGTAAACACTGAGGCAAACGCACTCACACTCCAATCAATGATGCAGATAGGTGCAATTAATCTGCTGGAGAGATTATTTATCTTAATTATATCCTAGCTGGTGAACTCCATTCATGCCAAAGTGCTGCATTTACTGAGGAACAGAAAGATAAATACGCCATCAGGCGGAACCTCCGTGAACTCGGTCTGCTGTCAGCGGGGTCGTCCTCAGCTGGAGTTGAACCGCCAGTGTCTGAAGCAGCTACACAAGGAGCCCGACAGAGCAGCTGCACACTGCGGGTCATGTGTGGGACGGGGGTCGGGCTGAGTGCCCTCACATTCAGCTTCGGTGGAGGTGAAGAGGGCAGCAGCGGCGAGAAGGAGGCGCGCCCGTCAAAACAAACTATCTGAGAGAAGCAGAGGGGAGCTACTCTTTTTTAGGCCGATTTTCTCTCCAGCTGCACAGACGGCTGCACTGAATGCTGATTAAGATGCCCTAAGTTCATGAATGAAGCCTGCGTAGCTGAGATTAACTGGTTATACCACTGACCTGTTCCACTCTTACTGCTGGAGAGCACAGACAGGAATCGACCACCGAGGAGCACAAGACAACACGTACATACAAATCTAGCAGAAGACAAAATGAACACAATGCAACATAAAATGACCAATAATCAAACCAAAGGAACTGAAAAATACCCAAAACATTCACACCCCCACCACAGACAGCGTTTGAGGACTTCCCCCTGTCAGCTCTGAGAATGTGCTGCTTTTGACTTCAGTGATAATAAACTGAGCGTTTTGCTTTCTGAATGAAACAGCAGTGTGAGGTCATCGTCTGGGACGTTGGAGCAGCACCTTTTACTGTATTGTGACAGTATATTGACAAAGCAGTCGACCGAGCACAGGATTAGTTAGGCAGAAATGAACAGATGGTAATTTTGATAATGACTTGTTTTAAGTAATTAAGTTTTCCAACATGAAGATTTGCATCTGTTTAAAGTCACATCATCATAAACTGAACCTCTGTGTTTATAACGTGTTGTGCGTTTAGGTTTGTGACATCTGTGTCTGTTTTCTGACATTCTGAAGTTAATCACACTAATCAGCACTAAGGATGTCATGAGGCGCCGCCCTGCTGGACGGAGCCGTTTCTCTCTGTGTCCTCAGTCCTGTGAAAACAGCCCAGAGTCATCTACCACCCTCCTCATCGTGTTATTTCCCAGCATGCATTACAGACCGCCGGGAAAGCTTTACGGCTCGAGCAGCCATCGTGTAATGTGTTACGCGGAGTCAGATGATCCCATCAGCTGCGTCCGCTAAACTGATTGTGCCGTGTTTGATTGGATTGGCGTCAGGGCAGATCAGTGCGGTCAGGATTAGAGATGTCCGAGCTGATAACCAGGCGGGGCTGTGATCCCCCTCTGTCTGCATCAGGCCTCCTCTTTATTGCAGTCTCTCCATCTGTCAAGCCTCACTCTCTGCTCCATCTCTTCTTCCACTGCACACATCTGAATGCATCCAGAGTCTCGTTGGGATAGAAGTCAGCGAGACTGTGTCGACCGTCTGCTCTTCTGTGAAGTGTTTTGTCCAATCTCGTGTCCAGAACTTAAACACACACGTCTTTGGTTTTGACAATATAAACTCTCATGTTTAGCCTCAAACCCTTGTTAACAAAAGTTGTGTATTTGTGGCAGCAGGATGGTGTAGGCCCATATCTACAGTGTGTTCATGGTGATGGGGTCACGTGACAGCCAGTGTAACACCATGGTCACTGGTGGGGTTTAATAGTTTCTGGATACACAGTAAACAATCTACCAAACACTGGTGAGAGTCATTTGATTGACACTGACATGCCAGGAAGTAATACGAGTTTGAATCCTCTTGGAAGAGATTTGAGCAATTCTGGGCTCAAACAAACAAACAAAGAAGTTTTTAAAAGTGGTCGGTAGCACAGCAGGAGTTGACATTAGCCGATTACTTTAGTGAATTCAGTCAATATGGTTCAGAACAAACTATTTCCTATTTAATACTATTACAACACACTGAAAATGTATTTGTGTACCTGTGTGTCTGGCCAGGTGTGACTTGTTGATGATGGGAGGGGGGTCGAGCCACGAGACGAGGCCTGAGGAGACACCAGAGGAAACGCACAAACGTCAACAACAGTGTCCCGACACCGACAGCGCCGGGCCTGCTGCTTCTGAAGGTGACCGGTCTGGGGCTGAACCCACTAAGCATTTTGTCAGTCAGCTCTTCAGTGCGACTATTTGCCTTTCTTTCTTTTTTAAATATCTTTATATCCTAGACTGTCAGAAAATCAACTGGCATGAATATCACTGATGATGTCGACCACATTAACGTCTGTATTTAAATGCAAAAGAGTGACAGGAACATATTTCTGAGCATTTAAACATCAATAAAAGCTGCATGTGATGCAATAGTCACATTGTGGTCTATTAAAGTGACGATATCTAACGCTGGGCTCCCACATGGGTTTGTCAGAATAAGGAGGCAGGCGGTACACTGGTATTTCTGTTGAAACAAGGCTCTTGTAGGCAGGTTTGTTCTTCTGAGTCGTGGTTACAGCCGAGTTTACCAACACGTTTGAGCTTCTCCCATCAGTTAACCACAGTGCATGTTGTTACTGTGCGTTTGATGTGCACCAGCTCAGTTGCCTCAGATTTTGGGACTGTTTGGAGGGGTGCGACCCCTAGGTTGGGAACCACAGGACTAAATCTGCTACATCAGTATTAATTAATAGAATAATGTAAATTTCCTGTTGAACAAAGACTTGTACTTTGGATACTGTGATGCTTTTAGCTGGTAATACTTATGTACTTTTGTTTTAGTAGTATTATGAATGCAGAACCTTTACTTGTAATGGAGTATTTTTACCTTTCATACGTAAGGATCACTTCTTCCACCACTGCTGATACTCGTAAGGGAAGGAGATCCGTCCAGAATCTCACCTTGAAAATGAGGCACCAGGTCTTATTTCCTCACCAAGTGACCTTGTGAAGGTGGAGCTCATCTTTAACTCGTCATTATGCAGGAGACTGACTAAACACCACAGCGTCACTGCACATGCTGTGAACAGGATGAGGCAAATTGGTGGATTTCAGTAACATACCTTTCTTCCACAGATACCCCAGGAGAGCTGCCCCAGTGCAGGATGGGAAACAGGAAGGTGGACGACATGTGTTTCATGATCTCGTGCACCAACTGGTACTAAACTGGTCCTGGACCAGAAAAGGTTAATGAGAGCACAACTGAGCGAGAAGGTGGAAAACCTGGAGTTGTCCTGGGAAACGAAGCCGCCAAAATTCCCAATGAAGCCGTCGCCTGAGTTCCACCCACTTGCTGCGTTGCTGGTCTCAACTGTATTTGTAAAATGGATGAATGTGAATTCTGCTGTTTCTACTAACTGCTATGTGTAACAGACTGTTTGTGAGCTACAACATTCAGAAGCTAGTGTAATGAGACCATAACATAGATCCCACACTCTGGCCCATATCTGGACCCAGATGCAGTTTTGTTCTGACCAAAAGTCAGACTTCAGTGCAGTGACCCACGTGGTTGGATTACTGGATGGGCCCACCAGGCACAGGCCCAGGAGACCAAGGGGTCAGGGGACCCCAGACCAGAGAGCTCTGAAGGGACTGTTAACCTTTCTATTGGAAAGTCAGCCTGGTGACTACAAAGAGCAACAGAATGAGAAGAACAGATGCTAAACAACCAGAAGAAGACACAAACTGAACACAGATCCTGTTGGTTGCTCAGTCTGAGTCTTGCTCCTGGAAGTGTAGGAGAGGTCGGGGCCTTTTACATGTCTGTGCCCAGGGGCCCATTGTCTCATAATCCATCCATGACACATCACCCTACCTGTCATCGTTCAGCTTAGAGGGAGGCGTTCGGGACAGAGAAGCTCGACACCAGAGTTTGTTGTGAAGTAAAAAGCTGCTGTCCTAAAGACTTTGAACCAGGTCAAACCTGTCCTCAGATGAACCACAGCGTCTGAGATCATCAGCAAAATAACAGCTAATTCAGAACTATGAAATCCCTTGGAGAGAACCAACATATAAAACTACCACCACAGTATCACTGCGTCGACCGTGCCATGAGTTTATCACGCAACGCTGCACGTGCACTTATAGAGCAGCAGTAACAGCAGCCATAAAGCAAAGTATCCTTCTGCTATAAAACCATCAGGAGGATTTTCTAAACCTGGAGCAGAAAGTGAGAAGCACAGAAGCTATTAGAGGCTAAACAGCCTCTCGAAGAGGAGTTATATCAGGAAACGATAATGAGGCTAATGTGTCACAGCACGTGTTGCCAGAATGTAAAACCAATGCAACAAACTCAGATAAAAGTGGAAATTGAATTTAGCATTCTTTATTAATTGGCTAATCAATTAGTAAGGAACCCAGATGGCACCGTGCTCCAGGTAAACACAGGTGAAAGCATTGACCCCAAACTGACCTTTAAATCCACTTTATTCATGAGAGGCACAGTCGGGGAAGGAGATGAGATGATGTGCATGTTGACGGAGTGGAGATGGTATCCCAGGAATTATTCACATCTGTTTTTGTCCTGACAGTAATAAAGATCGTCTGTTCTCGGCGTAAAGCGTTTCTACAGGAAAAGTCACAGAAGTCTACAGATTACAGCTGCGTGTGTGTCAGCGTGTTTCCCTTCATGCTCTGAATAATATTAGGTTGGATTCAAATCCCTGCACTTCACTGAATTAATGAGGTTTGAATTCGAGCCAGATCAGCTGTTTGATTTGCACTGATTACAGAGATTTGTCATTTGTGTCTCTCTGAAATTAAAACACCATGAAAACAGATGTTGGTGCCTGTTGAATTTTTACTGTTCTATGTTTTTCTGCCTTTGAGTGTTTGACACCCTGTGGTGTAAACAATCATCACTGAAAACCTTCCACCCAGCCACAGCAGAGGAAGGCCTCACAAACATGCTGCCTGTGTTTCCTACCTCAGGAAACGGCAAAGCCTCGTTTTGGTTGGCAGCAGCTTTCAGTCCTCTTCATGCTGAACTAGCACTGGTACTGCTGCCTCCATGTACAGGGTGGTACACGTTGCATAGTGCTGTGCAACAAACATGGCATTTACTAACAAAACCTTATAAAACAGATACAGAAATGAAGCAAAAAGAGAAAACCAGGCTCTGCTCCCTCCTGCTCACGTAGGCACAGGTGAACTCAACTCATTCAAAGCATCAGCAATACAAAACCGCTTCTTGTCATCCACTTTCCTGATGGGCACACACACACACACACACACACAGGCACATTGTGTTTAACAGAATGTCTCCTAGTGCAGAGCCAGGTGACCATCAGCCCACAGCGGACCCGTCTTCTTCACTGCTGCTGACTGACAGCTGAGCGACAACAGGAGTGGGGGGAGATCTGGTTATAGCAGGGGGGGGGGGGACAAGGGAGGGGGAGGCTCATCGGTATGTAATCTAGTAAATGTTGATTAAGTCAGTTATATTGTTTTCTATAACAATGTTAAAAATATATTTCACACTTTTTGGTAAAAATCGTCCTTATGTTCTAGAAAATGACCATTTCCAATCTTAATGTTTATTTAAATCAAATATTTCATCTTTACCTTGAAGACTATTGTCTATATGTGGTCATTTTTAATGGAATTAATTCTTAAATATATAAAAATCACTATTATTATTATTACAAAAATCGTGAAGAGTTGGGGCTTGTTCGGTCCCACATTCAGGGAAATCACTTGTGCTTGTAAAATTAAATGCTGTGAGCTACAGTGAAAACTGAAGGACACTACGTTTTGTGGACCTTTAATGGACAAATCAAACTGATACTTTAAAAGTGAGGAGGACAAAAATAATATTTTAAAAAGCAAAGTATCTTCTGCTTCAACCCACGGGACCAGAAATGAAACAAACTAAACAACTAATCAACTGGAGCATTTGCCTCTAACTAAACCCAGTTCATGTTGGGAACCAGGCCCAGAGACAACGGAGAGGAGAAGGCTGTGCACAGCAGAGCCTTTTAGCGTGCACACGTGTCCTCATCACTGAACTCTATAGGGACGCCATAGTGGTCAAAAATCTCCAGGACACCTTTAACTGTGGAAACCGGTGATGCACGGATCCATTCAGATCGATTCTACTGCCGGGCATAAAACATGAAAGACGACCTAATGGTCAGTTTGGTCAAAATGAAAGAAACCAAAAGCTCTGATAGAAACTCTAAACAACACATTAAACTGGAGGTAGCACTATCAGAGCCAGTGTGTCCAGTGCCCATACTGGGCAGGTGGCTCAACATATTGCTTTTCACCAGAGGACGTGCATGTACATCCCTAGAGGAGTATTTCAGCAAAATACCACAAGGCAGATTTATTATGCACATCTGGTGGCTTCATACAGCACATGATCTCACAGATGCCTCAAAACTACTAATAGACCTGCAGAAATCCATTTAGAGTCATGGTAAAAGCTATGACGACATCAAAATGCACGTGTGACAGTGACTTTTCCTTATTTCTCTCTGAGAAGCCAAAGAGTGAAAAACACTGGCAGCCGTGTGGGTCGGACTCAATTTAGAGACAGCATTCAGGTTTCCTGCTGCCTCACACAACCAGGAAAAATAAAATAACAGAGAACAACAACAACAACAAGAAGCTCGATGAAAAACCTTCACATATAAGGTCTGAGTGGCAAAACGGAATAACATGTCACATGACAACAAAATAAATAAATATAGGTCCATAGGAAGGTGAGGACAGGTAAGAGTTGGGTTGTTGAAACATTCAGAACGATCATTTGGTAAAAGAAATAATGTGTATGAATGTTTAGACTGAAAATGGAGGTAAAAACAGTCTTATACCAAAGTTCTTACTAAAAGCAGGTTTAAGGTTATTTTATGATGGCTCTGGTCATCCTCCAGAGTACTGCAGCTATTTGTCGGTAAAAGACGGAAAGAAATTATTTAATTCAGGAACTTTTAAATTCCAAAACTGAGACGACTGATGGTGCACATGAGAATGTTCACACTAACAGACTCTGTTTTACTTCACTTGGGGTAATAATTACATGTCTAACTTCAGGAAGTATAGTTTCAATAATCTGAGGACTCTGTTGTGATGTAGACAAGAATCCCTAACATGTCCTCTGAATGAATGAGTTTGCTGTGGGCTACAACTGAAGCCCTGCTCTGTTTATATTTAGGCTCATTTGCACCATTAAAAGCAGATGAATTTGCGGTTTGCGGCTCGTGTTTGCAGTGCGACCATGGGCGTCCAGACAACAGTTACTGGATCACTGACACTGAAGAAAACCTAAAAACATGAGGATTCTCAGACAGGCTCTGTATGAACCACTTTTTCTATGATTTCTAAGTGAATATGTGGATGTTTAGTTACCATCAAATCAAAGTGGATGATACCTTCAGGAGGTGCAAGTCACACTGAAATTAAAATATGAATATCACCTGTGTGTGTTCATATTTAACACAACTTAGGAGTGTGAGACACTGATGCAAATTGCTGAACTCAGGCACTACTTGTTTTAAGGGAGGCTACTTTACGTCTCCTTAATCACACTGAATGACAGTATGACCGGACAATAACCCTCAGTACAATACCTGTAAATATACCTCGTACAGATCATACAGACTCGTACAGGTCTCTAGTTTTTAAGTACTAAGTAGTTTTTATTCCTATTTATCTCGTTTCAGTGAACATTCCTTTGTCTGTCTGCATTGTTTGTCTGTTTATACTACCTATTATTCATTGTTTGCACCGTTTGTTGCTTGTTAATACTGCTATTTTGTTACATTACACAGCCTCATCTTGGTTTACTGTTTACTTGCCCCTTACATGGGGATATTGTACATGCACATTGAGAGCCGATGTACCAGAGTCAGGTTCCTCATGTGTCCGACACACCTGGCCAATAAAGCCGATTCTGAATCTGAACGGGTTGTGTTGCAGTGAGAGACGCACACAGGATGTTTAGTGTAACTGTAAGTGCATGAAGAGGAGCTGAAATGAAAACGACATCTTAGACAATGAAGTCTCCATTTTTATTGACATTTCATTGTTAACAGAACATGGTGTTATTGGTATATAATTGGCGTGGGACAGTAAAACCTAACAAAAGAATCTGTTGCAGTCATGTTAACATTTTAAATAATAAAACCTTTTTCTCATTATAATAAAACTTGAATTAGAGCGTAATCTTCACAAGTCATGAACGTAAACATGCCTATCCGGTATAAGCATTGACAGTGGTATATGTGCAAAACATGGTGACGTTCATCTTAAATGAAAGAGCAAAGGAAAAATACAAAACTCTTCCAAAGCTGTTGTCGCCTTCCTATTTACATGACCTCTGGTATCTGACCACATGGTGACTCCATAAAAAAATCCACAAACTAAACGCTGCATCATTTTGCAGGTAAAGGAGTGAGCCAAGGTCCAATTTTTTTCATTTTGATTTTATAATCAACCCATTTAGTCAAAAAACCCAAAACCAAAAAAAACCTCAATCTGTATTTACAGAAAATCTTTTTCTTTGTAAGAAAAACAAACTGAACAGAGTCTTTCTTAAAGCTATAGCTGATAAAATCTCCCTAGAAGTACTAGCTGTTGTGATATTACCCAAAGAACTTCAGCACGTGTTTACTGCAGTAAGTCTGCCCACACTACTTGTGATATGTTTTCATTCACCTACATATATTAGTTTAAGAAAAGAGAACATTAGAAGCTAAAGGCAAGTTAAAGGAAGACCTAGCCACATGAAGCCATGCTCCGAACCAGCAGGAACATCTACCAGAGGCAGGTTTGTACTGGTTGTACTTCTATTTGGACTGAGGCACTAAAAGCTGTGTCATCTGGAAATAAATCTGAGTTTCATATCAGTGGGTGGACCAGAAGAACCAGTGACTGAGCAACTTGTGGGCAGTTTGTAGGATGTTTTGTGATGCAGGCTAAATTAACACAAGGCCAAATTAGCCTTAAAATCGTAGCATAGCCACATTCGCTTTCCTTTTTCCAGTTCAATAATGTCTTACAGAAGTTTGCCATGTCTGCACGTCTGTCAGGTGCCCATGTGAATATTAAACTAGGTTTTTGTCGCCGTTATCTGTTCTCCTGTTCATAATGTCCGTGTCTTCCCATGGAAACGAAGAGCAGGGGAGAAAATCCTCAGCCTTTGTTCAGAGTGAAAGACATTCCAAGGTTTATCTCTATCTATAATTTTAAACTTTATGAGTCTGAGTTAATGAAACATTTGCTGTTGGGCTCCTGTTCCCCCCCAGTACGGTGCCCACACCACCCTGTAGTTACTCTATACACTTCAGATGTCGTGTTCTGTTTTCATTGTATTGTTTTATTTCCTTGTGTTTCATATTATATAATGCTGCCCGTCTGCTGATTGCACAAATCAAACAGGAATTAACAGAGTGTAAATTACATATCAGTTCATCTCTAGGAGATTATTAGGCAACTATAGGGCCTGTAAAATGAAGCACTACCGAGCAGCTCTGCTGCCCACTACCTCTGTTTAAGACAAATCTCTAGTTTCACTGTATTGCTTTGACTGTAATGACTGTAATGCAGATGCACAACCTCTGGAAAGTGTCCCCGCTGTTTTGGAGCAATCAGATAACTAAGTCTGGCTTTAAAGGCAACTCACTGTTGTCCAGCGCCAGCAGACCTGGGACAAACGGACACCGAGCTGGAGATCAGCTGCTCTGCTCCTGTCCTCAGGAAACCCTGAAGCTAATCTGAAACCTCTCAGTGTTTCTTAGAGTTGTGTCCTTTCCCCTGTGGTTTCAAGAAGTTATCTGCCAACCATCCTTCCTGTTTTAAATGGAAGGTAATGCCCCACCATGGACACAGTAAACAATGAGAAATGGCCACAGACGGACGCTGAAAGAGACGAGGACTGGGCTGGGGCAGGTGTGGACTCTGAGGCAGACAAATCCAAAACTACCAGAAGAAATAAAGCACGTTCCAGTTGGTCCCAGGTCTGCATACAATATCCAGAAAAGAGGCAAAATTTCAGAGGACGTTTGTCCTCTGTGACAAGTAGAACAAACAGGTTTCAACCAGAGGAGCAGTAGACAGAGGGCGTCTACCACCGCTCTAAAATCTCATGTACATAGAGTTTGTCTTTGTGTGTTTCATAAGTAATCTGAATAAGCGACAATGCATTCACTACAGTACGTTTTCTTCCGAGTATCCTTCTTCCATTGCCACAGACATCCGCTGAAATACACTGTACTTTTGTAAACTGCTATTCTTCTGTAAATCTCAGTAAATATTTACACAGTTTTAGGCGTTTGTCCCAGAGGAAGAGAGGAGGTGGTGTGTCTACGGGACACATGGTCTAAACGTGTCCAGTGTGCAGATCATGGTGTTCTAGCTAAAATATGATGGAAAAGGTTTGACCTGTTCACCACCCCCTCGTAGTGATCCAACAAACCTCCACTAGCTGAGCTTTTACTCTATAACCTGATGAGGATGATGTGAGAACAGGAGTCATTCACCGTCAGAGCAACATGGGGCCGGTCACAGCAAACACTCAAAACAAAACCAGGCAACAAGCAGACAGCTGCTGGGTTCAGCGCCCTGAGAAGCTCTGTGAAAATCAGCATGAGGAGCCAACTCTCAGCATCAGCATCCGCCGACGTGCCCTGGAGCAAGGCACTTAATCCCCGATTGCATCAGTGCAGCGACTCGGTGTCTTGTGAGGAGGAGTCTGCTACCGTTAGGACCAACAGTGCCTGAACTCGAGCTAGTGATAAACCCTCAGTTCTCGTCAGCAACAGCTCCAACTTTATTATGAAAGAGAACAACAGTGACGACGAGAATGAGAGTGATGAATTAGGGGTGTTGAAGTCGGGTGGAAACCCTTGTTAGCTCGATGAAATGTTCCCCCCTTAGGGAAAACACACTGATACACAGCTACAAATCTCCGTTCACATCAGGTTAAATCACAGTGTAACCAAACAATCGACCGATGACGACCTGAAACCAGCCTGGAGCTCTATTCAAAAGTGGAGACGCCTTAACAAGCTCAAGGACCAAACATCTACCCTCTTCTCGCCTGCTTTGTCTAAGAGCTGCACAAAAGCAGAAAACCTGAAGCGGGTTTCACCAAGAAAAGTTTCAGCTGGGAAATAAATCACATAAAAAGTTAGGTTGACCTGCAGTGTTTTCCCCAGAAAATTAAGGAAGACAATCAACAAGTATCAAAAGCTCAGGCATTTCTGAACAATGAATGGCTACAGCACTCGATGTCATGATCAATAAGCCCACGGGAAGGTCAGGTTTACAGGCTAATTCCACTTTTCTGTCCATTAAGACACAGGCTTTCTAATAATCTGGTCATTAGCTACAACTTCAGTCATCTGAACAGAGTAAACACCACTGGATGCTTGATTCCAACCAATTCAGGAAGAAGACTCAAACTTTGTTAGGACTTTTCCACCAGTGATAATATTCACATTATGTACATGTTAATAATAATAATACGACACTTGAGCTGAAATGCTGTTGGTTCCAGCTTCTCAAATGTGATTTTCTGCCATTTAGTGTCTGATATGACAGTAAAATGAAGATTGTCAGGTTTTGACCTGTTGGTCAGGTAAAACAATGCGAGCGCACGCTGGCTTCATCAGTGGCTATTTTATGAAACACAATTAATCAGGTCAACTGATACTGAGCCTTTACCGAACTCAGATGCTGGATGTCTCCTGTTAAATTGTTACTGAAAAGCACAAAGTGAAGACAAGCTTGGTCTAATACCCAATTTTCTTTGGCTCCACATTCATGTTTTAACAGCCCGAGTGGCCCCTCTCGGCAGACGCAGGCTGTACGCTGTGAACAAACTTACAGGTGAAAAGAAGCACAATGTCTTGTTCCATGTTTATTGTACACCCTCCAAAAACAAATACGTTTCTCCACCGAGTCCAAATTGCGCTGTAGGATATTGAACCACATCGATTTGTGCCGAATGCTGCGTGCGCTGAATGGCTCTCGACAGCAGCAAGTAATTGCAAGGATATGCGGCATGAACACATTCAATTACTGCAGGACAGAGAGCTTAGTGAATGAGGTACAAAGCTGTATAGGGAGAACAAGGGGAGAGGGAGGCAGACATTATGTTCCCTGGCAGATGTGTGGAGTCTCAAGCAGTTTTTAAAATGATGTGGAAAGACCGCACCCGTCTGCATCGTTATTCTTCTGCATATGTATCATTCCAAACCCTTAAAAACACGATTAAGATGCATTTTAAGGGTTCATAATCTCTTCCCACCCCCCATTAAATCCTCAGCTGTAACCCCCAGATTCACACAGACAGTGGGATAAACCGCGACTCAGTGAGGATGATTTCCAGCCTGAGGTGGGAGGTCATGGATGGGGGACTCCGAAAACCCTCTGGGGAGTTGAATGTCCACTGAATGATTCATTACGATTCACTTTAGAGAGTTAATGACATTCAAATGAGCAGCTTGTGTATTTAAATAAAGCAACTGCAGTGCTGCTGGGAAAAGAGCGAAGGTCTGAGTGTCGCATTCCTCTTGTGTGTGCATCGCTCCCTGTACACGTCACCTGGAAAAGTATTATCAAAGTGGAAAACAGCAAGTCTGCGTGTTGGCATCCTGGACGGCAGCTGTCGAACACGTCCAGAAGAAACCTGCCACTGCAGCAAACTGCACCAGAACCTTTTCCAACTTCTGCCTATGCTGAGCCTGTAAACGTGACCATGCCTGAGACAAAACTGGTCTTCTTTAGTCTAGTTTACATAAAGAGCGCCGCCTGTTGCAGGTTGTTGTATTTTAAGTTACTAAACTGATATAAATGACAAGTCTTCTCTCACTGACAACTGACATGCATATAGAGGAACCTATAAATGATCCATCCTGTAAAGGCTGGAGGTGACTGAGCACTTCAAACGTCTTAGCTCACTTTCCTTCACAACTTGTTTAAAGCCAAACATGCTGCTACGCAGCTTATGCTCCTATTTACTCAATAAATAAATAGATAAATAAATACCACAAGTCTTATCTGTCTTTGTTGAGGAAACCAAGTCAATGATTTAGAGCCAAAGACAATAAGAAACTTTGGCACTTCTGACTAAACTGGAGATGAATGACAAGCTCCACAGTGACAGGAGAAGCAGCATGAATCAAACATGAAAGCAGCCAGATTATGGTTGTACATGACATTGACTGAACGCGGACAAGGAGCCCGGGGTGTCAGATATACTGGATACAGATGATGTAAAGAAAGACAAGTATAGAGGAGAGCAGCACAGATGGACAGAGGAGGAGGTAAAGGGGGAAAAGCTGAGAGAGAGCGAACTGTCGCAGAGACGAGGCCAGATGGACGGGGAGAATTACAAGAGGACAGTGAGAAAAGACAGAAGGAGGACAGTGGGATTAAAGTGAGGGATGTAGAGGGCGAGTAGCTCCAATTAGAGCTTTGTGAACAGAAGCACTTCATTAAGCTCTGTCGATGTCGCCAGCGTACTAATACACACTGTGTATTCTCTGTGCAGACCGTGCTTTGGTCTGAATTTATGCCCCTTTGCTTTCTATTTGCACTTTAATTCTTTCACATCTTGAGAAGCTTCCCTACAAAGGTGAGAAGAACAATCTAATTGGTTCAGCTCTGGGACCATAATTATCAAACTGCTAAGAAGCACAATTAAAATGCTCAAACGAGCTGCTTCAGGATTTAAAATAATTCTTTGCTACGTGGGAACATTAAGATATTTATGAAGCAACTTACAACAAAGTGCAAGAGTAACATTTAAGAGCAGCCCTCAGGTGATCAGGATCAGCCAATCCAACAAGGATTCACCCTACATCTGTCGTCCAGTTTGCTCTTTTAACAACTGTTTAGTCAGTGACGTATTATTCTATACAAACATATGTAGGTTCATTGTGTTTGTGTGAAATCCTTGACATCTTACGAAACAACAATCTAACATATTTATAATAAATAAGAAAAAAGAAAGTGGCTGAAAAATTCCAGTAGAGGAAGTGATGTAACATCATCATGTTATGTCTGAACATAAAGCTAATAGTAGGTTAAAACTGTGCTTTTCCTAAATTACAGGGCTTCAGCTGATGCAACTTTCTTCATGACCTGTTATTATATTTTGCACATTCACTAAAATGTCTCAGGAAGTGTGACCCCACCTTTGCCTACCCTGTTTTGTAAACCTAATCAACTCATCACCTCCCAAACTCCCTTAAGTGATTAAGATGGAAGAAATCAGGTAAATAGCTTTTATTCTTAAGCTCCTAAATAGGAGTAAAAGTGATTTTCAGTTTTATCTTTCACTTCAAGTCAAACTGTCATTTTTAGCAGTTTGATAAATACAAGCCCTGGTTGTGTGCAGGGCTGTTCTATCATACGCTGATGACTGGCTGTTCTATATTTACTAAACCAGTCAGTCCAGTCTGTGTGAATCAGATGTTTTTGTGTGACTAGCTGAAGGAGCTTTAAGCTGACAAAGGTCTGAGCTAGTGGTGATTAGGATGCTTTTGTTGTGTGTGGTGAAAAGAGAGAGAAAAGGTCCTTTTTGACAGTTTTACATCTCCACACAACTGAAAATAAACTAAATTCAGTGATCCACAGAGATGTTTGGTTTTCTTTTTGTTATGGCCTTACTACCTACAGTTTTCAAGTTTGATATTTTAAACCATTTTTTCCCATTAAATTTCATCAGATTTTAATAATTGAAGAAGTACAAGCTGTTAGAACAAACTCGGAGGTGGCATATTCTGCTCCCCTTTCTTTTTTCACTGAGTTGTGTGTTGTAGGTCCCAGAAGAGAAGAATAGTCAAAGTCCAGTACCACTCATAAAACCCAGTTTCACTCAGCTGAAGAACTTGCGTGTCTGGTGTGCAAGACTGAAAAATCTGCCGTTTATGTGTCCTTAACCAATTGGATCCTGCTGGAGTGTTTGTGGACTTGTTCTCACTAGTGTCAGCCATTTTAACTCTAAGCATCCTTAAAAAAGACAAAGTTAGTAACCTTTCTGTTTTCCTTTTAAGTCTCGTGCACTCTGAGCTGAAGCCTAAATCTAGTCCCACAAAACATTCTCAGTGTGTGCACTTCTTGTAGCATTCGTCACTAGCTAGCAAATGAGCATCTTTCAGCACTGGCTTTGTGTTCTTGGCCATTAGCCAACATTAGCTAGCTAACAATATGATGACCACTCAATCCATGAACTCTGACTATTTTAAAGGCAGGTGCCTGTCATACCCACTCCTGGACGGGGTATTTGTGGTAGTGCTGTGTCATGGTGTTCTGCTGCGCTCCTTTGTTTTTAAACTGGAAAATCGTGTATACGAGCACCAGGATGCACAGTGACAGGATGCAGGGGATCACCACGGCGATGGCATTGACAGTTGTCGGGACATCGTTGATGGTCACCATGATGTCCACGTCGTCAAGGGGAAGCTGGCGATCTCCGCGGTTACCATTGCCTCCAGAGCGCTCCATGTCAGACTGATCGCAGCCCATCCAGTCATGCAAGATGGACTTCGGATATTCGGGTTCCACCGTCAACTTCTGGTTGTCAAACTTCCAGTACTCCTTGCCCTTGTAGAAGTAGGTGTAGTCTGGGGAGGGGAGGGTGAGGGTGTGGGGCAGAAAGAGAGACAGAGGGTGATGGAAGAAGGAAAGAGAAAGGGAGTGGGAGGTAAAGTGAAAAGAAAAGTGGAATTAGTGAGTGAGGGAGCCAAAAGGACCAGAGTAAATGTTTAAATCAGTAGCTTATGAAAGTACATTACACTGTAGAACAGTTACTTAAAGATTTAATTGTTTTTGTATGCAAGTCATTTTATGACACTGTATCTGGTTTATAGTGGAATATTGATTGAAACCCCATCAGGCTGAGGGATGAGAAGCAAAGTTCAGCCCTGGCAATTTTCTGTGGGACACCAGTGAATCACCTCTCAAAACTGTGGGAGAGAAGGTGATATGCAACTAACCAGTGACAAGAAAAAAGGGGAGGACAGGAAGAAATGGAGCGTAAAGTCGTGCACATTGCAACTGTCCTTCCAAGACAAATGATAGCATCTGTTGTTTCAGTACATGTCCAAAGAAATGTTTATGTCCCTGTGACAGAGCCCGCCGGTCATAGCGATTACAGCTGTTACCTGTCAGGAGCAAAGGAGAGTGTAGTCTGACCTTCATCTAAGCACCTTCATGATATTAAAGCAGCTATGGTTTGGTTAGGTTTCATCACAAAAACAACTTTAGGCACAAAAAGTATTTGGTTAGGTTTCAGAGGTTGTGGTTTGGGTCAAAACCAGGACTTCCTTAAGGTTCAAGACCTACTTTTCATGATTTCAACAACAAGCATGTAGTTAAGCTTGGTCATGCTGCCGGCATGGATTGAAAAATGCAGGTTACAAATGGATTAAAACTATTCTGTACTGGATACCACCTTAACAACCACCTTAAACACAAATTCAGCTGTGTGCTGCTGTTATTTTTGTTTGGAGCCAAAAAGTACAGGCTCAGTTTAAAAAGAGCAGACCATGTGACTACCGCCAGGAAACTCCACTGTGTTTACTAAGTTCCTCAAAAGCTTCCTGTCAGGACACAAACTACACAGTCACATGCACAGCGCTAGCGCTGGCAGATGGTTAAAAAAAGCTTTCTCTTAAACTGAAAAAGCATCCATATACTGTACATGGGCCTCAGCTCCGTCTCTCAGCGCTGTTATGTTGCTGCAGCACTGAATCTCGGCGATGACATTTCAATCGTGGCACAGCGGTTACAAAGAACAGCTGCAAGGCACAGGCTGAGTTGTACACTGGTTTGTGACCATCCAGTTCACTATGGCAAGGAAAGA
The DNA here is from genome assembly GCF_001952655.1 of Monopterus albus. NCBI lineage: Eukaryota > Metazoa > Chordata > Actinopteri > Synbranchiformes > Synbranchidae > Monopterus > Monopterus albus. The sequence continues at coordinate 272,477 of NW_018128001.1, forward strand.
ATCAGTTTCAGTAGAAGTGTTTTTGGAGAAAAAGAGTCTAGTGCCAGGCCCCCGGACCCGCTATAGGTTTTGTTCGCCCATGTAAGATCAGGCAAAATTCATGTGTATTTTTCTTCACGTGTTATAGTAACAACTTTCTGCTCTCTGACCTCTGACTCCTGCACCCTACTAAATGTCAGCATGTTGAATATTAGAAGAAAATATCAGATCTCTCTCACACACAGTTCACCAACAGAAAAACTGAAGGAGGATTCGTCTGATGCCCGTTTCTCTGTCAGCTCCAAAAAGCTCAAACAAACAAACACAATTGTCTGTTGCCTCCAAAGTCTCTGCAGGACAGTTGCTCTCCTAACACCACATTGGATCGACCGTGTCACCGCCTCTGATCTCTCTCTCTCTCTCTCTCACAGACACACACACACACAGCTCTGCTCCTGGTGTCTGACTCTCTCGGAGGAAGACACAAGGTCACAACTTGACAAGCTGAGGTGACCAGGGCACAGTGAGTATGTGTGAGTCTGGTGCCTGCTTCTGTACCATAAACACTGGGCAAAGGGAGAAGAGCCTCAATGTGTATAAAGTGAGCTGCCAACAGTGTCTGTGAGACTGACTGTCTGGTAGCTTCAGCCATAGACCAGTTATCTGACCGCCAGGGGTGGAGTGGAAATAAAAACGCCTCGGAGGTTGCTGGAGACTTACCACTTCATACGGCCCGAATCCCACTTTAACAAAGGTTAAATTAACTCTGGTGATTTGTAGAAGAATCCGTGTAATAGAAACACGTTTCAGATAACAACTGGCCATTCAGAGCTGAGGATGTCAGGCACACGCTCAACACAACACATCCCAGAGCTACAGATTCACGGGAGGCCAGAGACTGACAGTTACTATGAGTGAACACAAGTAACACGCTACTGTGTGCGTGATAGGTGATTCAGTCACTGGCTTGACAAAGACGGTGAAACCAGATCATTAGACACTCACATCCCTCTTTGCTGATGAAGGCGCCCTGCGGTGAGTCCGGTATTCCCTTCCACACAGTGATGGGTTTGGGGTATCCTGGGTCTGTGGTGCGTTTCTCTTCATTGAAACGCCAGTACTGGTCCCCTTTGAAGAAGTACGTTTTCCCCACTGGCTCCCAGCGCAGTGCTGTGTCGATGCCGTCTTTGGGGAGGCAGCTGCCCAGCTCCAGCAGGCTGTGAGGGTATCCTGGCTCGGCCGTGACTTCTTTAAACACCCAGTACTTATCACCTGAAAGATGTGAAGAGAAAGCTTATCGTTATGTCCACGGATATGTTGAAAGCTTTACCCACAAACACGCCCTGAGAATCAGCAAATAAATATTTACTTCCTTTGTTAAAACATTTGCAAATGATTATTTAGAGGCTGCCATCCCAGATCTGGATCATCACTAAAATCAGCTGCTCCTTGGCCCGAAGCTGAACTGTCTGCTGGGTTTTTGTGTTCACAGGACTCAGAGATCTCCTGCTGGCAGAGAGATGAGACAACAGAGGTGGAAATACGGCTTCCTCTGCACTGTCAAAACATGAACTACTCTAATCCAATCAGGCTTTTAGAAAATCAGTCACTGCTAAACTAGTAAAACTCAGCAGCTGTTTTTTACTACACTGAGGAAACTATGAAATGCAGCAGCTCCTCTGCAGCTGCGTTCAACATCCGGCTTGTTCAGAAGAAAACGGCAGCAGATGAAATACAGTAGGTAAAACCATGAAACAACTCCATAAAAGCTCTTTTATTTAAAGTAGCCTGACCAGGCAGAAACTCCTTTAAATAGCCTGTACTCATCACCTTAAAAAGGGATTTAAGGTGGCCAGACTCCAGTTTGCATATTACTGGGCAGATCCTGATAGATAACTGACCTTCAGCAGGTGCTTCATTCACTAGAAATGCCTTCAGGAGTCATCAGGACATTACTTCTACTGAGTCGCTCTGAGGAAATCAGCGACTGAAGAACTGAAGAACCAGAGTTAAAGGCAAAAATGCAGGTTGTCTTGTTGTCGCTCTGTAGAGGTTTATTAATCACTAAACACTGTGTTGATGCGTAGCGCTGAATCTGTGTGTGCGCACGCTACCTCCCATACCGTCAATGAAATGTTTTAGATGAAAAGCCACTGGAAGCACAGTATTTGTCCCCACGTCAGCTTATGGAGACACCAATACCCGCAAACACAAAAGACACACACATGCTGACAAACAACACACTTTCCTTTTATCTCTGTGTCTGTGTAAGAAGCATCGGCGTGCACGTCACTGTGTGTGTGTCTGTGTGAGCGAGGGAGTGTGCAGCTGAGAGCTCTGACGGAGCCAAGCTATTAATATCTGCTCCTGGCTGGCAGCGATAGCAGGACGCTCCGTCAGAAGATGTCGGTGCGTGTGTGTGTGTGTGTTACAGAGAAAGTGAGAAGGCGTGAGAGAGAGATGAAAACAGAAAGAAGGAGCGAGAGAAGAGTGACTACAAAGTCAGCAGGCAGGGGATGAGGGAGGCTTCATACATGGAAACTCTATTACTTTAGGCTGAGCACTCCCCACTGCCTTGCCATTCTCTATTTCACACTTTATTAAATATATTTTCAGGAGGAGGAGGGCATGCAGAGAGCAGGAAGGAGTCTAATAACACTGGAGCAGATGGCAGACGGAGATGTGAAGTTGTTCTACTCAAGACTGGGAGTGAAATTGGCTGATTCCAGGAGTAGTTTAGGTGAGAAAAACTCCAATTCAGGCAAAGTGGTGTGCGTACATTTATAACCAAGAAAGAAAAACGCTTTCCCATGTGGGTCAGTGAGAGTCCTCAGGAAAAGGAGCAGCTCAGTTCAGACTGATGATGTGCTAATGTGTCACACAGAGATGACGTATGTCCGGTTTAACAGACAACAATGGGACCTTCAGGTTCCACCATTGTCCACATATGAACATGTTCATTTTGTTTCACTTCTTGCAGCTCCCTTCTTTTTCTGAATGCTTTTTTTAATATATATATAATTAGAAGCTGAGAAGCCCAGGGCCCTTTATTAATGTCAAACTAGCATTTACAACCACAAACCTGATGACTTCAGAGAAAGTGTACAACCCTAAACTCGTATTAACATTTATAACTGATTATTACTGAATAGAAACAAACAGCCATGTTAGCACTAAAACATTAGCTTTAAACAGGAGACACTAATGCTGTTAAACAACAGAACATTCTCTACGTTTGGACTGAAGTTTTATAAGAACATCTTGTCAAACTCCATGTCTAACTTAGTAAATGTTAAACCACCAGAAGTCTGCAGGTGTAATCGGATGTAAACATTAAACAGATTTGGTCCAGATGTCCTGCAGCTGGTTTACCAGAAGCCCAGTGATCGAGCAGTCCACTGGGAGCCGGTCCTGAGGAGTAAAGAGCTCCAGAGACAAAGACCTTCTTGAAACCAAAAGATGTTTTTATTAATAGCTTTTAAAGCATTAGCAAATGATTTAGTAACAATCAGTAGTCCTTCATGTATAGATGGTGCTGGTGTTCCTCATATCTTCCACCGTGCTCTTCATATATGTTACAATATACAACTTAGTGATTGTGATTGTCCACAGTGTAAATTTATTTTGTTGATTTGTTCTGGAAGAAGGATCAGATCCCTCCTCTATTGCTCTTCATCAGGTTTCTTCCATTTCCCCCCCCATTCATTGTTTTCTGTTTTCTTTACGAGGGTCTAAGGACCGAGGGTGGCGTTCGCTGTGCAGACACTAAAGACCCTTGAGGTAAATTTGTGATACTGGGTTATAGAAATGAAACTCGACTTAACCTGCTTTATCAGAAAGTGGCACCAACCTGACACTCGATCAAAACAAAGCTCAAACGGGTGATGACTTGCTTCTTAATGGGGCTTTACATAATTCATGCCTCCTGCACCTGAGCCAGGTCTGAGACTGAGAAACGGAACAACAGCAGGGAAACTGAGCTGACTGGACGTGCGAGTCAGTGATGTTTAAGCTGCTGAAAATGATAACAATGATAAACTGGTACCTCTGTACAGTGTATATGTCTGGACCCAGGGGTCTAAACTGTGACACGCCGATGCTGATTGGTGGAAGAAAGAGGAAAACATTTGTACACATCTTATTATGTCTCACATTTGGCCTCGTACCTTTGAAGAAGACAAATTTGCCATCAGATCTCTCGTAGGCAGCGTCGATGCGAGGCGGCAGGCCTTTCCAGAACTGATCAATCTGCATGGGGTAACCCTCCTGCACCTTGTTGTTCCTCAGACGCCAAAACCACCGGTCCTAGGACACAAAGTTTAGATTTTAATATCACCAGAGACAGCTACCCTAAGCCTACAACAACCAGTGTCTGGCTATATATGTGAGCCAGATCTGGGGCCAGGGTGACGAGAGCTGATGCGTACGTGGTTGTTTCATAAATCCCAGACACACATGCAGGATTGCAACGACTCCGGTTGGCCAGAAATGGATGGAGACATGCTCTTAATCAACCATTAGCATCTTCAAATAGCCAGAGCAGCTGTCACTGTGTGCAGCTGTGGCCATTTATAGTGCCTCCATCATTAATTCATTATACACATACCTGCAAAGCTCAGTCATCATGATTAAGCTCAAGTGAGACACTCGGTGATTTGCTGCTCCTGAGTCCAGGAGGGTTGTGTAGAACAAGTGACACAAAAGGTGGGATTTATGTGAACTCTTTTACTTCATGAATGAAAACTAACTGGCTGGTTTGTCAAATGTACATCTGCTTGGCTCCCCCCCTTCCCCAACTGATGCAGCGCACACCCGGTTTCCTCAGCTTTTCTATGGGAACCATCTGGGTCTGTTGTGCTTCACTCCCCAATATGTTTCCCACATCATTTATTGCACAAAAACCTGTGAGAAGAGGGGAGACATGAATAGCAGACCACTAACTCTCACACTCACCAGTTCAGTGAAATGAATAACCAGAAGCCATGTCCATAATTCAAGGAGCTAGTAATGCTGTGGACGAGAGACGAAGGCATGAAATGAGAAAAGAAACAGTGGGTGAGAGGAGAACGAAGAACCAGATGGACGAGCAGAAGGGGAGCGCAGAGGAGACGTGGATCGAAAAGGACAGAGGACAAAGATAAGTGAGGTGAAGCAAGGTAAGTGGAGGAGGAAAAGGAAGCAAAGGGCAGGGCAAGAGAGGAGAGGAGGAAGAGGAGGAGAAGGCAGCGAGCATCAATCTCAGCTCATTATCATTTGGCTCCAGTGAATCTAGGACAAGCCGAGCACAGTCCCTACTGAATACAACGCACACGCCTGTACAGCTATCTTTGTGAGGACGCTCACTGACAGCGCGTCCCATTGCCCCCCAACCCATAACAACTAAATGTCCACCCCCACCCTTCACCAAACCCAAATCTGACCTGAACCCTAAAACCAGGTCTGCACCCTCAAACAGCCCTTTGAACACGTCCTCACAGCGACGCTTTCAAATTCTAATTTGTCCACACAAGCATAGAAAGCCCTGTGTACACACACACACACACACACACACACACACACACACGTGCGTACACTTAAACAGGTGCAGACACACACAGAAACATGGCCACGCTCTGACACACAATCTCTCCCTCACAATCACACTCTCCATCTCACATGACCCGACATCATCCGCTGGCCACTAATGCTTTTCTGCCTGGACCCAAACAGAAAAAAAAAAATCGATGCTTCACATCCAGCAAAAGGAACCGTGAGTGTTTCTCACCAAGGAAACATCCTATAATGAGTGTCTCCTTTCAAACGCCCACTGGCTCTCGCTGCTCTTTATGTCCTGATGTGGCCCGCCTTGGAGTCGAGGGGAAAAGACTGCCCCGCTCTTCTGATCGATCATGATGATGATGATGCAATTTTGAAGATGTAGAAGAGCTTGTGTGTTTCTCTCAGGGCCAGAATATTGCTACACACCTTCTGCAGCACGGGCTTGCAAACGCAGCTCAAAACTAAAGGAAGGAGAAGCTGTGCACTCTTAATTCTGATGCAGCTCTTCACGTCAGGGCAGAAAGGTTGATTTTTATGAGCCCTTAGCTGAAACAGTGTCACCGGGGTCCAGCCCTGCTCTAAACACACCATTAAAACAATACAACTGTTTGTCATGTGTGCAGTTTTTGGGTCAAACTCTTTGGTGGCGGGTATGATGACCGACAGATCTGAAACTTACAACTCGCACAGCAACACACTACTGAACTAAGCAGGCAGGACCCACTTTGAAAGAGCTGAGCCACATAAAATGTACATCAAGTAAACACACACACACACCTGAGCCTGAAATATCTCGCCTCATCTCTCATTCAGATCCAGAGCAGCTGCTGCAGCTGCTGCGTCCTCCCAGTCTGACCATCTCCTGCTGTAATGATCCAGAGCTAACGTTCATGCAGCCACAACCGCTGAATGCTGACACTCCAGGTGACCTGAGGTCAACCAACTTCTGCATCTTATCCGTTTTTACACAGAGTATTTTTCACATGTACCAGAGGTAGTGTATGTTTTATAAAGGACTGTTGTGAATGCGACAAACCCTTAAAGTTAACTGCTTTAAACAAAGCCTGGTACCACTGGACTGAAACCAGCTGACTGTGTGGAAAATAGTTAAAAGCAGCTTCACCTCCAACATCAAAATGCTGCACGCACACACCGACGCATCAGAGTCGACAAACTAATGATACAAGGGACACGTTTCTGCAGATACTTTCACATGTTGCTAATAAAACCTACTTTTACTTAAGGTGGATTCTGACTTGTAGTCCAGAGGTGGAAAGTACATTTACTCAAGTATTGTACTTAAGTACAATTTTGAGGTATCTGTACTTTAAGTATTTGTTATCTCCTGCTTCATACTTTGACTTCACTACATTTTAGAAGCAAATATTCAACTTTTTACTCCACTACATTCTGCACAATGAGCACTTTTGTTACCTCATGTATATTTTGACACTAATATTTGACTTGATGCAGAACTTTCACTTGTAACAGAGTATTTTTCACAGTGGTATTTAAACAGAGCGAGTACTTGTTCCACAACTGCCACAGTCTAAAATTGTGAAAACCTCAGACAGGGTTTGTTTCAC
>NW_018128001.1:279648-285915 GCF_001952655.1 Monopterus albus
CAGAATGTTAATACGAGTATTTTTGCACCGTTGTTTTGAAATGCACTGACAACTGACATGTTTGGGAATGACACCTCGTCAAAAACGTCAAAACATATTGATGTGATATGTGCATCTACTTATAGCTGATGTCAAGAAGCAATGCAGCCATGTGTTTTCCTAGACTGCTGCAGCAGAGCACAGCGATGGCCGACACTGTGTTAGTACGGCCTCTCAACGTGGATCAGACCTCTTATACGGCTGAAATCAGAAGCACCTACACGGTGTTTGTGTTTCTCATCCTGTCTCCTATTTAGAAGAAATGACATTTATCGGTCTGTGGTCAGGTACAAAAGGCAGAGACGCATGCAGGCAGACGAAGGAAGTCAAACAGGGGGGCAGAGTGAGACAGACAGATGAGAAGACAGCGGAATAAGAAATGAGACAGTCTGAGAGACAAACAGGAAGCAGAGAGGAGATAGACAGGTGAATGGACAGAGCGACACATCGACAGGCAGGGAGGCGGCAGACGGAGAGTGAGGCAGGTCTGTGACCTTTTCTAACATTCAGTTTAAAGATCAGAGACATCAAAATGGATTTTTCTTCCTCTTCCATACTGCTGCTCAGTGTGTAGCTCTCTGGCACATGCATATTATTTTCTCTCTTCTCTGTCTCTTTGGAAATAGTTTAACTTTTTTAAATCTGAATATTTGTGTGACCATTCACTGACACCTCATCGTGTCATGTGTACTGGCATTATAGCGCTGCGGGGCTGCATTACGCTGGAAGCCTGGTGCCAATGATCACAGAGCTACATAGCACAGTTTGGTCAGAGGAGCACTGTGGTACTAAGCATAAACGTTTAGCACGAGCAGCCTTAGTGGGGATCGAGTCCATAATGTTGTCAGTGTTGTCGCGACCGTTACCTTTGGAGTTACACAGCTGCTTAGATCCTGCTTCCTCCCACTTAATGTGCAATTTGGCTTTATCTAACCCCCCAGTGTCACCCTGTTCTCTATAGCAACCCACGGCTGCATGACTCACCCTCTGTAGGAGCTAACACCCATCCATTACAGTATCTGTTCTCACTCGAGCGTACGTCTGTGGCTGCGTCATAATAACCCGTTGTTCACCTTTAGCAGAAACATGACCGCTGGATGTGCTGTCCCAAACCGGCCTCAGCTCTTCTAATTCAGGCCGATTCTTCCTGCAGCTACTGAACATTAACTGTCACGACTCAGTGGCCTGTTGTGTGAGTGTACCTCTACCGTACCAGTCTTTTGTCACATTCGCCATGGGCTCCTCCCTGTGTGGGACTGGGGGGGACTGGCACTGTAACCGGAGACTCTTGGGACTCAAGTCGGACTCAAACTCAAATCTGCAGCTTTGTAAATGCCGTCGTGAGATGAGTGCCCATACAGCTGAAACTGGTTTAATATGAAGAATAACATCTTCCCCATTCTGTGCCTGGTCCATCAGAGTGTGGATTCCTGAACTGAGCCTGATGTGACCTGTTGGTACCTGAGGGCGCGGATAGAAATGTATAAATTATGTTTGGGTCAGGTTCAGATACGTAGGTCAAACCTTAGGCTAGATGGCTGGAGCGTGCACGTCTGCTTTGTTTAATGATAAGAAGAAAAGCACAGCAGGAAGCTCAACTGTCTTGGGCGCGGACAGAAATATTCAGCCCGATCCACGCTCTAACATCGGTGGCACCGTTTGCAGGAAAGTGGATGTGTCATGCATGTCAGTTATCGTGCCTGTCCACAAGACAAACAAAGCAAGGACCCACTCCCAGAAATAAAGCTCCAGCCTTTAAGGGGCTGATGTCACAACCTGAGAGTTACTGTCCACCTCGTACATTATGACGTCTTTGCCTATGTCACACAGAGAAGGAAACTACACCAAGAAAAACAAGAACCCAGAAATGAAAGGAACATGTGAACCGATTCTCTTCAGTTTCTTCAGAGATGAGTCATTTCAACAGGCACAGAGAGTCTATACAATTCAAAGAGACACATCACAAACTGGTTCTGACTCATATGCAGCGAGTGCCAGACAGACAGAGCTGGAGACAGGATCGGTTTGGACCGGTTTGTGCTGTAACTGTGCAGCAGAGCACAAACACCCACTCAGGATGAGACTGCATGTATCAATTCACCAGGTTTCTGTGCCTCTCTCTCACCTTGAAGACGAACATCTCCCGTCTGAAGAAGGCCACGGTGTTGAAGTTGCCATCGCAGATGTTGGGTTTGCCATTTCCAGGCAGTGCAGGCCGGTCGCCGGGTCCTGGCCGCGCCGGACGGGAGTGGCGGTCATGCTTGCGCTCAGAGGTGGAGTGTGTCCGTCGGGAAGGTAAGGTGGGTAACGGCCTGGTGGGCTCCAGCATGGCTGTGGGGATTCCTGGTGGCAAACAGGACCACGACAGGAATCAGTTTGCATTTGCTTAAATAGGATTTTTGATAGAACACACAGATCCACAACACTGTGAGTCACCAACTTTGGTTATATAAGCATGAATTTTTAGGTAAGATCCTCTGAGCAGGATCGTGCATGTCCCAGACCAGGAGCAGCAACATTTTGTTCAGAGATTCATTCATGGCTGCAGGAAGCAGCATGTTTCTGATCTCAGCTAAAAATAAGAGTCAAACTAAAATCTAAGACACTTACAGCTCAGTTTTAAAAAGAATAAATGTGTGCTCATTGTACTTTTAAATGTGGAAGAAGAATTGTATCTCACCATAAACTACTCTCACACCAGCAGCCTCATTAAAACAAAACCCATCACTGTTGGTGCTGCCAGAGACGGGGACGAGCGCTAAAACAACAGACTGTCCTCATTGGACAAATGCTGCCGACTGCACTGTTTTGGTTTGGAAAAGTCGTCCCCGTGCCGTGACCTTTGGTGTTAAGATTGTTTTTCATTCTGAAGGAAACAGATAAACTTCCTGCAGTGAAGGTGAAAGGAAACAATAACACAGCAGCTACAGATAAGGTACATGATCTGGATGGGAACGTGTTATTTCTGACCCTGCAGACACGTTACTTTGTGTTATGTTTGGTTTTCCTGCCTCCCTCTGTCACAACTAAACGTTTCACTACATTACAACAGAAGCTGTCGTGACTCCATCAGCGGTGACGGAGCGCACGTCAGGAGTCGGTTCTTTGTTCACTTACTAAAGTGTGAGGCATCTCTTCTTCTCTGAAACGGAACAAAGTGCACTCAGTGGAAGCACAAAGGAAAAGATACAAAGCTGCATATCTTGTTTTTAAAAAGCTCTTGCTCCAGGCAAAGACGGCTCAGCGCCGCTCTGTGTTTATCAGCCTCCTGCTTCACATTCATATCCACATGTTCACTGCTGCTGCTGGTCACTGGACTGTGCTTCTTCATTATTCAGCTGCACTCTGGGCTTTAGGATTAATAATTAACATCCAAGGTGTTTTTGCTTTGGCAACGCTTTGCTTTCAGGGCTCAAATGAAGTGTCGAGTCCAAACTCTCCATTTCAGAGTTCAAGATGTTCATTAAACGGTATTTATGCATTTGCACTTTATTATCAATTCACATTTAATGCACGTAAGTGAGGAGTGTTTCCTGTAGGATAAAGTTTCCACCAGTAACCAAAGGTGCTGCCAAACCCCTGGGACTGAAATCTTAAGGACTGTCATTTTAACTTAGGTCTTAAATCTACAGCTTTTTCTTAAGAATGATTATTTTTATTGTTTTTTGTCACTTGTTGACATGCAGCGCTCGCTCCACCCATCAGCCCAACATCCTGCCCCATTAACCGAGTTTTCTCAAAGCTGCAAGATTCTTTGTTGCCTCACATTTTGTCAAAATCACTGATTTCTGAGAGAAACATGCTCAAATACACAGCAGCAACGTTTCAGGTAAATGTTGTGAAATTCTGGGAAAATAAAACATGTTTCCAAGCATAGCCTGGTGTGTGTGACCAGGTCACATAATTAAACACAACACTATCACATCTGATCCAAATGCAGTAACGTCCAGCACCGACTCCCTGGAACTGGGATCCGGGAATCATTTGGAAAAGCTGGCAAACTGGGAACTTCTGGGGTTTATTTTTTGACTAATTAAAATGCACAAATTGAAAGGGTGCATAAAAACAGGTGGGTAGAAACGTGTCTGTGCCCTTCTTGGGCCAACGTCAGTATCACTGTGAATCATTAACAAAATGTGGCTAAACAGACAGACAACAGACAGTCCAACAAACAGAACAACAAACAGAACAACCCGATGCCGCTCAGTCATCCTCAATATGTTGGAACACAGCAGTGGGATGTTTCATCCAGGTCAAGCACGACACACTTATAGGTGGCCTCCCTACCGTAGATCTTCTGTATGCCCTGCAGGTCGTCCAGAGGCAGTTTGAAGTTGTGTGTGTCCATGTACTGGTAGAACGGAGCCATGATGGCGCTGGGGTCGTTGGAGTGCTCCAAACCCAGTGCATGGCCCAGCTCGTGCACCGCCACCAGGAACAAATCATTACCTGGAGACAGGTAAACAACAGTAAAAAGATGGAGACAGGAAAAGAAAAGTGGACGTGATGAGAGAGGATGAAATAAAGAAAAAAGAGGGAGAGAAATATGTTATGGTTTTAGCTTTTTAAAAGATCATTCCACAGTAGAAATCAGTGATAAACCCAGAGCTGTGTTGTTCTGCTGTAAAAAAAACAAAACAAAACCCAGTTTACCAAAAATCCTCAGCCTCTCCCTCGTGTCCGACACTGAACAAAGCCTCCCTGGTGTCAACACAACAGGAAAGACCAAACACACTGAGCTAAAGTTGGTCTGTGCTGCTGCTGACTCATCAGCAGTGTAAAATGAAGCTCACTTCAAGTGGGTTAGGGTTAGCCAGTCGCCAGCTCATGAATCCAACATGAGCCTGTTCTCTAATCGCTGCTGCTTGATGGGGATTAGTGACGACTACGGCAAACTGCTCACCGCCACATCCAGCACAATTCATACTGCCATGCTTTAAATTTATTATGTGTGAATGCATAAATAATGTGCTGCTGCTCCAGGAGTTTAAAACATGAACAAGGAAATATGTTGAATGTACTGGATACACTCAGTCTCATGTGTCAGTGTTTAACCCTCAATGGTTTCTTGATCAGAGTCCTAAACCCTTTGAAATGCAGCCGCTTCAGTTTTACAACAGAAAGTCAGAATGAGCATAAGAGGTACTGAACCAAAGGTACAGAGCCACAAACATGGAATAAATGTCATTTCTTTTCCTCTTTTCTGGCCTAAAACAAGAGAACATGAGTCTGGTAGAAGATCCTTTGGTGTGGAAAATACTTTGGAGCCACAGGTCTGAACCGACCCAGGCTGTTGATATTGACTCTAAAATAAACTTTCCGCATGGTGTAGGAGAAGAGATAGAATCAGGAAGACTTCAGACGAGATGTGATTTGTCCAGGTTGTGTGTGGTACAGAGTAAAAACACCAAAAAAGGTGAGCCGTAGCACAAAGTGCTCCACAAGGGATGGTGCATTTTCACAGGCTGGTCTATAAAATGTTGGCAAACAGTGAAAAATGTCCATCAGGAGTTTCCAGAGCTGAAGGTGACCTGATGTCCCTGGTGTCCCAGCCCCACTCCCTGTGCAACAGAATGGATCCCATCTCTCCTCCTAACATAATGAAGAAATATTCTGCACGACCAGTTACACAGATGTTGATACTGCAACCTGGAGTAAAATATTGGCTGTGTTCATTTCATTTCCACAGAGATATCTGGTGCTAGAATTCAACACCTGACTGTGGCGACTGGAGCAATAAACTGTTTTATGGTTTAGTCATTGTGCTTGGGCCTGAAAACCTTAGAAATCTGCTGTCTAATCATATAGTTACTTTAGATGACATAGCTCTTGCCTCCAGTACTACTGTGAGGAACCTTGGAGTCATCTTTGATCAGAATATGTCCTTTAAATCACACATAAACCAAGTCTCTAGATCTGCCTTCTTCCACCTGCGCAATATTGCAAAAATCAGGAGCATCCTGTCTCAAAGTGATGCTGAAAAACTGGTCCATGCATTTGTTACTTCCAGGCTGGACTACTGTAACTCTTTACTATCAGGATGTCCCAATAATTCCCTAAAAAGCCTCCAGCTAATCCAAAATGCTGCAGCCAGAGTACTGACAGGAACTAGCAAGAGAGATCATATCTCTCCCATATTAGCTTCTCTCCACTGACTCCCTGTAAAATTCAGAATAGAATTTAAAATCCTTCTCCTAACATACAAAGCCCTTAATAACAAGGCTCCAT
>NW_018128001.1:286305-289126 GCF_001952655.1 Monopterus albus
CCAAGTGCTTGCTCAAGGGGGATTTGTTGGGTTTTCCCTATGTAATAATATTGATAACAGTAAGGTCTAGACCTTAGTTTGTAAAGTGTCCTGAGATGACTTTTGTTGTGATTTGGCGCTATACAAATAACATTTGATTTGATTTAGCCATTGCTTTGCATGCTCGTGCACCGGCAGCACTTGGTTGTGATCTGGTTTAACACAGAACAAGGCTGCAGTCAGTTGAGACACGATGTGTTTATTTACATCGAAACCAAAATGGAACCGATGCCAACCTTAAACTGTCGCAGCTCTAATTGTAAGAATTGATTCTTATAGGCTCTAGTTACTTTATAAGCTTTAGTTACTTTTCATAACTTTTGTTTCCTTGCTTGTACATATTAAAACTGTATTGATAATTGTCCAGAACTACTGAGCTTTGGTTACTTTTAATACTTTTATTTTCCTTGCTTATATACAGTGCCTTGTGAAAGTATTCGGCCCCCTTGAACTTTGCGACCTTTTGCCACAGTTCAGGCTTCAAACATAAAGATATAAAACTGTAATTTTTTGTGTAGAATCAACAACAAGTGGGACACAATCATGAAGTGGATAGACCCGTTTAGCATATTTAACAAATAAAAAACTGAAATATTTTAATAGGATTACACAGATAGGGGGTCTACAGCACAGATGACCCATTGTTAAGTGTTCATTGATCAGTTGCTGCCTGGAAAATCAAACCACAACACACACACACACACACACACACACACACACACACACACCTGGATTTTACCACATTCCAGCAAGGAGGTGTGAGCTCCTGCTCACACCAAATGGCCAACAGGACTGCGAAGTGTAAAATGTGGTACCTATGTCCATAAATGTAACGTGAAAACGTAACTCGTGGTTCAGAGAATGGATTTCCTGCGGGAGCTCTGTCTCTCTGACCCCAGCGCTGTAAGACTTCACCTGTGCCCAGACTTTGAGTAAAGCTCCTGTTGATTTTATACAGTCCTCTCCTGTCTTCACTTCTCACGCTTTCAATAAAAGAACTGGATAAAATCTAACATACTGTTACTGACAAACTTGTAGAAGTTATTCTCGTGGTGTTCTCAGATGTTACCACTGCCACACCCACTGGACTGGAGGACATGAAATGGCGAGTGTTCATGGGAAGGACAAGATGATGAAAGGATTTGGGGCAAACAGAGGGATGAAGATGGAGCGGAGGGAGTGAGTAATGTCCTCCAGCTGCAGAGCCCCACAGCAGCAACTATTCACGCTGCGAGTCGCGTCACAACACGTCTATATACTAAGAAGGAGAAGAACATCATGTGTTCATGTGGTTTTTATCATCTTAGAGCTGCTGTCAGACACTTAACGACTCCTCATGGTCTGAACACAGATTAATACACTTCATCAGCTCATTAATTGGTCTGACTCTGCTTAAACCTAATTACAGAACATAATTCCCTATTTACTCATGTTGGTTTGTTTGGAGATTTCAGCCTCTGTGTCCAGCAGTTGACTTAGACGTGTGTAACTGATGGTGAGAGGAAAAGAACAGAAGCTGAAGGTTTAAGAGATGTGAAGCCAGTTCTTTGATTTCCTTCTCCAGACTTGCTGAAAACCATGTGATGCACAAGTCTGAGTTTTATGGACCTTTGAGCTCCTCATGAAGACAGAATGACAGCTTGCATTCGATAACACCTGGATTTACATTACATTGCATTTCCTTATGAGACAATGATAATATTGTCATGTTTCTACAGATGAAGGAAAAACCACGTGCAGGCATCCTCCATGCTGACGCTGATGATTAGGGCAGCTCAGTGTCTGAGACAAAGCTCAGAGTTTTCCTTAAATGCAGTGTGGCTACGAGAGATGTAGTGTCTCATGATGGAACAAACATGTCAGAGGCTGTTTCATCATGTCAGGGGTAAAACTCAGGGTAGAAGCACTGAACCCTGACAACAAACGCCAAAGCATTGAGTTCAGAGGAGCCTGTAGTGATGGCAGCAGCTTTGTGAGGCTGAACGTCACCGTGTCACCAGAGTGGAAACAGGACGACCCACTGTTATTCTAAGCCCAGCGCCACTGGACACATCTGGGGTGTAACGCATTTGTTTGAAAGTGAACCTGACACAAAATATGGAGCTGGATTATTATCGATGTTAGAGTTACTAGATTTACTGTGCTCGATAATGAAATACAAACATGAAAAATAGAAATATTTGACAATAAATATTAAAGTCCAAACTGGGAAGCTGCTTCAACTGCTAAATGTGGCCTGTTGTGATGTCTCTCTCATTACCAGAGTCTCTATTCATTTCCATTTTACAGTTTAGTTCATGTTAAACATTGTATTAGACGTCTCACCGTCACTAACTAAAAGATAAACAATGCTGTTGGTGTGAAAACCTACATTTCCTGTATGATGAATGCAGTTCTGACATTTGCCACAAACCAGTCAGCTGGAAACTTTGCCGTGAATTCAGTGAGTTACAATGATTTAGTGGAACCGTGGGACGGCGGCAGCACGTGAGGCATCTACGTGTTTATATCTGTGATTTGCACAAAACACAATGTACGTCTGATTTCCCACCAGCCTCCAGGACTGTGGTCAAAAACTAAAGTATGAGAAATGAGAATGCTGACCCAACAGTGGCTCTAGAGGCCCAAGGTCTGGTCCCCAATGTTTCCACCAAAATTATTGGCAGTCAGTCTGATAACTGGAGATTTCTTTCTAAAAGTCAGAGGATCAAGTTCCAGGACGTTCGTCGACTGAACCAGACTTACAGATATTACACTGGTTGGGGGGGGGGGGGGGGGGGGG
>NW_018128001.1:289139-294813 GCF_001952655.1 Monopterus albus
GGTCAGTGGGATCCATCCTCTCAGGACCATGAATGTCTGTAAAACACTTCCTGTCGGTGCGTCCTCAGGCAGGCCACTGAGACGAGCAACCAAAAATCAACACTGGTCTACTTTACACATCCTCACCCCGATTTAACTTTTCTCACACGCACACTCTTCTGTCCCTGTGCTGCTGTTTCTTTCATCCCTCTCCTCCTCTGCTGCTTCTTATCTCTCCTCCTCCTCCTCCTCCTGTGCCCCCCCCCCCCACTATCTCTCCTCTCTGTACGTCTCTCCGTCTTCCATGTTGCAGGAAAGATAAAGATGGTTTTACAGCACAAGACGAACGCTGCGTGTACGACAGCTTGGAGAATTCCCAGTGGGTTTTCTCTCGGAGTCTGCCTCGCCCCCTGTGGACGGTCTCCAGTCTGCTTCCACGCCCTGCAGCGAAGATAACGGCTCCTTCCATCCTCTTTGGCCCTGCAGTCGTCTGCCCGCCTGCGATAAAGATGATGTTTGATATGGCTGTGATGAAAACTGTATCCCAGCCTGACATGTCCACAGAGTCGGCTTTGTTCAATCCAGCACTGCTCCCTCCAAAATGTTCCTTTCTGACAGAGATGAGTTCACATTCCAGATCTTTTTGTACAAGCAGAGCTGGAAAAGTACTTTCTGGCTCAGCTGCCAAGTACCAGTGGGCCAAGAAGATTTTGTTTCAGTGTAGCGGAAAACCTCCACATGTGGTTCATTTATCAGAAATGCTTCATGTCAACCCTGCTTCTGTCTCAAAGCATTTGCTGTGTGAAATATTCTTTCAATTATAAGACAAGGAGGATTTATCCAACACATGCCCCATCACATATACACAGGGACAGGTCTGTAAATGCTACAAGTCCCACCAGAGCAGGACCATGAGCCAGCATTGTCTGCAGGGACAAATAAGGCCGAAAACAAAAACAGACCTAAAATGTTTTCACCCAGAACAAATTGGTAGCATTTGGTGTTTGCTACAGACCCCGAGTTCAAACTGTCCACACAGTTTCATGTGGTTAATATTTTGTTCTCGACTCCGTCTCTGACTTCCTAAAGGATTATGGTCTTTTCTCCCGTTTACCTTCTGCATCTTTGTACTTTCTAGAAATTAGGCTCAGGGAGCAAACTGAGTTAAGTCTGCAGAAATATGATAGACAATAATGTCTGCTGCTGCACTTTGCTTAAAAACTAAGCAAAGCTAAATGATTTCTATAGCCCTTTTTAAAAACCCAGAGTTTTCAGTAATGATTTGAAGGTCAGAGTGTTCATTTGTCATATGCACAGTTAGGAAACGTGTTTCCCTGAACAATGAAATTCTTACTTTGCCGTCCACATGAATGCCACAAAATACAAATGAAATATAAAGTAGATAAATAAATAACACAAAATCTAAGGCACTTTAAAGCATCAAGTGAAGGGAGCAAATAAAAATACAACAAGAACACAATATAATGCAGAGAGAATATATGCTACGTGGGAGCTGTGGGGTGTAAATACTCAGCAGTGAGTGTGCATGTGCAAAATGAGTATGTAAACAGTACAGATGGAATTACATGAGGTAGATCCTGATTCAGCTGTTTAGGAGTCTGATGGCAGAGGGAAAGAAAGAGTTTTTCAGTCTAGAGGTCCTGCATTTCACACTCCTGAGCCTCTGACCGGAGGGTAGGGGTATGAACAATTCATGCTGGGGGTGGGTGGGGTCCTGGAGGATGGAGGCAGCGTTCCTACGCACCCTGTGATGGTAAATGCTCTGCAGAGTGCCCAGAGTAGGGGCAGGTCGGATCTCTACTGGCAGGTTATTCCAAAAAGCAATGATGTGACAAATGGCAGGACTTTGGTTTATATCATCATATCACAGTTTCATATCAGACCATCATGATATTATTACTTCACGCTGTCCTACAGTTATATACATACATCAGTATCATTTGCTGCCTTCTTCAGCACCAGGACAAACGGCACCATGTGACCAGTCGGTCTTGCAGTGCACATTAAACACACTCACAATATCTGTATAGAGATCTAAATTTAATTTTTGTAGAATTTTCCCCAGTTTAATATCTTTTATTTCCATGCTTGCTCGGGTCTTTTTGTACCTATGTGGCTCTTTTCATTTTGTGCTGTTGCTACACCTAATTTCCCCTCTGGGGATTAATAAAGTGTTATCTGATCTCATGATGCTCTTATTAGTGATTCTTGTGGGATAGGAGCCGCTGGTGTAGAACGGAGCAGGAAAAACCAAATCCCGGGACTGGAAGCTGCATCTTGTCTTCAGTGGTTTCTGCATATTGAACGTGGACACTTGGTCTGCCAGTTCTGTCCTCTGGGTGTCACAGGTTAATGACAGCAGGGGTCCTTCAGCAGCAGCAGAAAAAAGGTTTTAGGCTGAGGTGAAAACAGGGCCCGTTTGTCCTTGCGACGTCCTTCTGGAGCCGATACTAGAATTAGTTTTGGTAGCGTCAGAGAACTTTGCTGCCTCACTATCTTGTCTCTAATCTTTCAATTACTCTGTGTGTGTGGAGGGATTTTAGAGATAAAGAGACGCTCGTGAGAGCGAGAGCACCTGGGTGACCGTGCACACACACAGTGACAGCACTGATCAGTTAATACTTTATCAGTGTACTGCTAAAATTAGCTGCTTAACAAAGCAGGAAACTGTATATGAATGTTCATGCATATGTGAGTGTGCACAACGCTGCTACATTAAAATGAAAGTGCCCGAACACATGCATCCTGAGAAATCCTGTTCAACAGCTCAAACTGGAATTAGACTCGCACGCTCGCTCTAATGTGCTGTGGCAAATTTAGAGCTTCTCTGTCAAAGCTAATTCTCTTTCCTGCTAATCTCTGGGAGCAGATTCCTCTCCCCCTCTATCACCGCCTCTGTCTGCGTCTCCCGCACTCTCTCAACATGTTGGTTATTCCAGCAGAGGGACTCTGGCATAAGCCATTTGTCAAACCGAGATAGAAGACGGGGCAAAACACACATACAAAGTGAAGTATTTTTCCCTCCATTTTTCATCCAATGACTAAACGGTGTGGTGCTCAAAGATAAGGAGCTGATGGCTGAGGACAACCTGACATTGGAAGCATTGCATTAACAATAATTTAAATAATCTGATGATATTTCACAACCATGTACTTACATTGTCAACATTAATCTGATTCACTGGGAAACGGCCAAGGCCGCAGCCTAAATAATCAAATTCAGTTATGGTTTTGTTGAAGGCGAGGTCCGTAGCTCCCCCACAGCTTCACACCTGTGAGAGGAGCAGACGCCCAGACTGACCATTGGTAAATGGTCTTATACTTGTACAGCGCCTTTCTATGCTTTTACAGCACACTCAAAGCGCTTTCACATTATTCAGCCCTTCACCCATTCGCACTCCCAAACACTCATGCACTCACACACCAGTGACATCACCGGGAGCAACTGGGGGTTCAGTGTCTTGCTCAAGGACACCTCAACATGTTGACTGGACAAGCTGGGAATTGAACCGCTAATCCTCTGGTTAGGAAATGACCCGCTCTACCTCCTGAGCCACAGCCGCCCCCCAAGTTATTGTAGTCATTTTGTTTCTCTTTGTAGAATCTGACTTTCTAACAAGAAACGTTGCCACAGTCACTATAGAACAGAAACCTGTGCACACTAATCCTACGATGTGCAAGTTTCAGCAGAGAAAACTGATCTCAAGCAGCATTTGAACAGAATTAATATCATAGGGGGTGAGAAATTAAATATCTCCCCTTGTCTGGATGTTTTCACCAGCAGCTGGTTCTGAAATAGACAATATGCTGCAGGAAAGCATACGACCTTCACCGTGTGCAGCTTTGTGGATTACGTTGAACATTAGCCTTATTTACCAGCAGTTCTGGGGAAGCCAGTGTGGCTTGGTCAGAGGTTGGTCATAATATCTCCAAAATGACTGGATGGAATACACAAATTTCCTACAACATACATTTTTTAGAGTGATCCTCTGACTTTTCATCTAGCACCATCACCAAGTCGGAAATTTAAATACCTGCGAAGCTATCTTTGCAAATCTCAGCAAGCTAATACACTCAGCTAAGCAAGAGAACATCCCCTTAGCATGTCAGCAGTGGCATTGCAAGTATATCATCATCCTCACATTGAGCTGCGTCTCAGTGCAGCCTCACGAAGCTGCCGGCACAGCTGTAACATAAACACTGCTATCAGCAACAGTGTTAAAGGCGTGAATCACCACACATTCACCACACCTCTACAAAAGTGGACCAGCAGAGATACAATCAGAGAGCGACGGTAATGAGCTTGTGGGGCCTCGGTCTCAGAGTTTATTGGCGTGAGTTGACTGATGTGTTAAGTCCTTCTGACCTGAAGAGACTCAGTCACAGTAAAGGCAGCTTTATGCACAGAGACTCAGAATAACACTTTCAAAATGCAAAGCGTCTCTGCACTGGAGCTTCCTGAAAGACAGCTGGTGTTGGGGCTGCTAATACCGCAGGGTTGGGAGGGGGCTGATTAAAATCACTGAACGGTGCAGGTAGTATTTCAATTACCCTGCCTCCCCTAAACAACTAAATCCATTCCTGGTGCTTCACTTCTCTGTTTGACCAAATCCACAGAATCAAATTCACATTTGAAATCAAAGTGCAGACAATTTTTCAATGTCGTACCATCATGGTTGGCGTTTCCCAGCGTCCAGGGTTCGTCAGAGTCAAAATGGGTGTCTCCTCCGATGCCGGCGCCGGGGAAGTAGGCGTGGGCCAGGAAACCCCCCTCTCCATCGAAGGGTGAGCTATCACCATGGAAACCAGAAGCAAAGAAGATCATGATGTCCGCCTCCTTCCCCTCGTTCTTGATCTCTGAGTATGGCACCTCCTGAGCAGGAGAAGCAGAGTGCAGAGGACAGAAAGCTGCCGGTATCAGTGTCAGTCACACAGTACTGTGAATTATAGATGTCTGAGGCTTGTGAGACTGTGTCCATACTGAACAGGTGAGAGGTCGTAGGTGAGGAGCAGAAGGTGACCGAACCAACCGTCCTGTGAGGACTGCTGAAACAGCTTCAGCATCACTTTGGTCAAAGGAGACTCAGAGCGTGCACACATGGTTTACCTGACTGTATGATTTACCTGAATACTTTGTTTTTACGTGATGATGTGAATAGGCCATAAAGTGACTCCACTGTGTGACGACACCGCTCATACTTTTTCTCTCATGATATGCAGATATTGTAACAATATGTGATGTCAAAATAAAGATGCTGTGTTGTAATAATGAGCCAGGTATAACAACAATACTCGTGTCATTAGGACAAGTTGCTTTACTGATGGGTAAAACAAGCAGTAACACCTGTTTGGTTCTGAATGTCTAACGGCTTTCTCAGCTTTACAATGTTCATTTCACTTATTTGGATCATTTTTAACTCCCTTCCATTGAAGGTTTACTGATTTTGATTTATGGGATGCCTTCAACATTATGCATAAACCAAATCAGAGAGGAGGTCACTAGAGCGTCACAGGCAGCGCAGTATGAAGCCGAACTGACCTGTAACAATGTAAAGCTCAATGTATGTCATGGTGTCATGTCTCACCTGGAAGGAGAGCGGTGTGACGGCCTGCCACACGTTGAAGGCTTGTCGAATCGCTCTCTGTGTGTCCTTCTCTCCCACTTTAGGGGTGA
>NW_018128001.1:294940-302885 GCF_001952655.1 Monopterus albus
ATCAGCCCCAACCGGGTGAGCAGAGGCAAGAAAAGAAGCCACAGGTCCTCCAGACAGGCCGTTCAGAGCAGCTACAGAAACAGACGTTGGTCTTCTTGGTCCTTCAACAGTCAACAGGCTACGCTGTCAGGAAATCGCTAACATGAAGGTTAGTGCACAGTAACGTTTACAGTGTTCACTGAAACACAATGTACAGCTGAAGCTGATGGGAAATCCTTGAGTTTTATTAGAGAAACTTAATGTTTGACTTGAAGCTGCTGCCGCCCATATGGGGGGGGGGGGGGGTTGTCACGCCGTTTATGGAGGAGACACTCATCTGTTGTCTTTTATGTAAACTCTTTCAAATGTTTGGTGCCACTTTGTGACTGAGACATGGGGGGAGGGGGGGTGTTAGAGGACAGATGGAGTGACATACAGAAGTGTGTGTGTTTGGGAAATGTTTTCCATTAAACTTGTTACTACATACCAGTGCTTAATGTCTACTTGTTAATGTAAAAATGAATATTTAATTGCAACTTTCTATGTTAATGCAGTTTTTAGAATGATTATTACTATTCCTAATGCTAATGCAAAAAAAAAAAAAAATCCTGCTGTGGGCGGTGATGGAGGGAATATAAAACATGATTAGAACGATCAAAAGGACGATGCAGACGGAGGTGATGAGGTGTTAAGAGGACAAGTAAGCTTATTTTCAGTCTCATTTCCAGGCCCATCTTCCTTGTGGCTCTGAACACCCACGGCCTGTTGACAGCTGCAGTTGTTTGAGGTCCCACACACACCAGATAGTTTTTATAAAAATAATAACTAGAGAATCTACAGTATAGTGGTGTTTTCTTCTGACCATATTAAAGTCTAATATGTAGACGAGCACTGATGTGGTAGCCCTTCACTTTGACTCAAACTGCATGTTTTATGGGCAATACATAAAATATATTGTAATGAAAAAGTCATTCACAGACAAACGTGTGGATTGTTGCAGTATTGTTTCTGATATTTGGGGTTTGTTCCCCCCCGATGTCAGACTCCACATTGGTCCCAAGCAGAACCCAAAGATCAGTATCTCTGGCAGATCTAGAAAATATCAGCTGTGAATCGTTATTAGCAATGATCAGGTTTGTTGGTCCTGCTGATTCTGTGCCCAATCGGACACGTTTATTTATTTGAATGTTGATTAAATCTGTATCTGACACAGAGAAACAGCAGCTGCTGTGACATACTATGACAAACTGGATTTCTCACAAGCTACTTGATCCAAATAGTGAAGGTCATGATCAAAAATGTGACGTTTACAATCTTAAATCTGATCTGAATGAAAGTTTAACTGGAGACTGTGACGAGATCCTCGAGAGAGAAGACGTCTCACTCTGTTGGAGTTGTTGAATACCGATCTTTATTATCGGCTCAGGACATCACTCGATCGCCTACAGAACTTCAGCATCAGATATAAATATGAAAAGGTTGGCGTAGAGGGAGTGTCAGAGGGAATTACTTGAAGATTGCCAGCGTGTTTGACCGGAGTCTGTGCTGTCTCAGCTAATCAAGACGAACTGCGCTGACTCTTAAAGTTAAGCAAATTGAAGCAGTTTTGTTCGACTTTTCTGGCAGACTGCAGGAAACGGCTGCGTAAACAACTCACTGAGAGTCACATAAAGCATGGTTTGACTTGAAGACAGAAAAATTAATCACAGCTTGTTCTGACAGCAAATTGTATTGTTACCCAGATAAAGACCATTTCAAAAGCTTCTTTTGGAAATAAACAAACTGCAAGTGATGGATGTTCAGTAACAGCTCACACAACTGGTCTGTGTGACTCTGGTCACAACACATTGGTTTGTTACCTGAGCTACGATTTCTAACTGCATTTCTAACTGTGCATGAAAATCCCTTCATTAAGTTTCTCTACAAATCCTTTTACAAGTCACTTATAAAACCTTCCACCCTAAAACCCCGAGGCGTGCGTGGCAGACAGCTGGGTTGCAGTTGGATAAATGGTGTTGAATGTGATGGCGGTGACGCTGGCCAGGTGACCTGTGGCCAAAATGCACAGATGGCGTACTGTCACACACACACACACACACACACACACACACACACACACACACACAAACTAGGCATCTACCGAGCCCTCTGACTCCAGCCTGAAGCCTAAAACCAGGTCTGAACCCCCAAACAGCCTTTGAAGGTGTGATGACCTCACAATGCTGAGATGTCCTCACTACTATGCCATATAGACGTGTCTCACGCTTCAGCTGTGTCTGCAGACAGCAGCCATTCACACCCGCTGCATTAAAACATGAACTGCAGAGAAAAGCAAGTGCATCAAATGAAGGTAACAGACAAAAGAAGTGAAATCAGTGCCTGACATCAGCAAAAATGTGGTGATGAATCTAAATTCAGAGCTTTTCCTGTATCAAAGATGTTCGCTGAACATAATTAGGATTCAATGGACGGAAGAGAAAGAGCGTAGAGCCGTGGCCGTGGCTCGATGTTTAGCCACTACAGTGCTTCCCATGTCCCCTGCTTCAGTTCAGTGCGTTACTTTAGCATGTCAGCATCTGTCAAATGAAACTAAACACAAACTGAGGCTGATGGAGTGTCATTAGTTTTTCCAGTAACTGGTCATAAAGTACTTGGGAGAACTGAAAACCATGAATGCCAACCAGTCAAAGGATCCAGTTATGAGGACATCATCTGAGAACCATGAACGTCCAAAGTTTCACACCAGTCCAGGACGTATTGTTGAGATATTTCACAGATTACCTGCCAACCCTGCACAGCACGAGTAGATGAAATAAGTGTCTGACATTCCTACGTTTACAGCACTTTGAAACACTCAGAGGACCTACAGTTAATCAGTGAGAACAGCTAAAGATGCAGATGTTTCTGTTTTTGCTTCTCATCCTTTCAGCTCACTTCCAATCAGATGTGCTGCGTTGGCAGGAAAGTGAAGAACAATGCTGCCGAAGCATTAAACATCTTTCTTGTCACCGTCTCCGCTTGTTCTTTTTCCTTCACTTGTCTTTTCCTCTTTCTCACTTTCTCGACTGTTTAGAATTCACTTTGCTGTCCTGAGGCGTCAACGGGAGTTTTCATTTAGAGATACACAGTTGCATAATCCTGCAGCTGCAGCATCGAGCAGCAGGTGATCACTTCCAGCTGCCAGAGGCTCTAAAATTCATCTGAATGCATCTCTTCGCATCAGCGTCAAGTCAACGAGTTGCTCCAGCAGTGTACAGAGCTGAGGGCAAAATCCTCCCGACCGAGCTCATCAATATCCTCAAACTTGTTTCTCCAACACGGAGCCAGTCCCGAGACACACCAGAGGCAAGTTCATTCCCCAGCGTAGTACATGAGACTGAATGTAGGCTGGATATAAAAGCTGCAGCAGGAGTATTTTAAGAAGCTCCTGTGGACATTTTAATACTTTAAACACTATTATTTTAACAGCCAAACTTCAGGCTGAGGTGATAACTCTACACTTTAAAGGTAGACTATTTTAGTTTGCCTTACAGTGACTCTTCAATGTGCCTCCCTGTCCGCCATGCTAGCAGTGAGGGGACTGAAATATCTCTGCAACAAACCAGTGCAGAAGCTCATGGTCGTCAGAGGATGCAGGTAGCAGACAGGGGGTTTATCACAGCCTGTCGGCTCACGTCCAGCCAGGGATGCAACTCAAGATTATTGTTGTCCGTTGATCTGCTGATTATTTTTCCAACTAATGTAGCATAGCTGAGACAGAGCACCAAAGTCTGACTTCATCAGCTGTTTCATTAATGCTTCATAATTATTGGCTCATTCACAGCGGTGCCACTAGTGGCATCCAATCAGATTCCTGCAGGTGTGTAGTGCAGACATAACCTGACACGTCTGACTCACTCACGCCAAGGTTTCCAAGTGCTGCAGCTCCTTCCGCTGTCCCAAACCCATGTTCACAATGTTGATTTAACTAAGAGCTAATGTTAATCTGTTGCTTCTGGGATTTCAGACCTTAAACAGCAGAAAACCAAAGCTGTGTGCTGTATTTGCTGCAATGACTTGATATAAAAATAGATTGATTAGTGAAATAAAGTTTAAAGAGTTTCTCACATGTGGGGGAGACATGGTCGGTTTGTTTGTCTTTACTGACCAGAAGCTAAAAGCCCAATTTTAAATGACACAAAACAGATAAAAGAAGCCGATCAACACACCTGCAAAGTAAAATCTGCATAGTTTCTTGATGAATGATAGAAACAGTCTTCTGTAGACCATCAGATGTGTCAGCACCAGACTTCTCTGCAGGCTGTGAACGAAAACCTAAAAAATCCACGTCTGTCTATACGACTCTGTTGCTTTTATGTTCTGAGGATTTTAACCATCAAACAAACTAAATGAACGTCCTTTGCCTAACGGCGGCTACAAGGCTGGTTTTGGTTTGGGCGATCCACTGATACAGTTTGGAACAGAGATTTCTATCACATAATAGTAGAAATATTGATCCGTCAGGGTCACGTGCACTCCTCCCTACCACTTTTTATGGGCAGCATAAAACCCATTTAATGCACTGGAACAAATGTTGCCAGTGAACATAAATCTGTATCCAGGCAGCATTATGGCTCCTCCAAAACATTAACCAATGCAAATTAGTTACATACAAGTGTAATTCATACACTAGGAGACGGGGCTCTCTCTGGAGATTCCTTGGCGCCTGAGAAGAAGAGCAATTAAGTTAAAAACGATTTGAGTAATGCAGCTTGAACAGCAGCAGCGGAGCAAAGGACCACGGCGCTGTAGTGCAGGAACTGGACGGACGATAGCAGGTGAAATATGAGGAGGCCTGAGGAGACTCAGATACAGTAAGGGTAGCCAGATAGGATGTGATCTCACACTGTGGGGTTCATGTAACGCAGCAGAGTGGGCAGCTGAAACGCTGGAGAGCCGCGATGCCTTCAGTGTCTCGTGGGAGTGGCGTAATTTACATTACTTCTGTAAAAGTCTGGGCAGGACGGGAGTGAGAGATGGAAACAGGAGGGTGAACAGGGATTCACTCACGCAGCAAAGAACAAGGCTTAAAACCTCACAGTTAACATTAAGGATCGTTAGGTTCCTGTAGCGGCAGAGACACCGAGTTAATGAAAAAACATTCGATCATGAGCATCAGCGCTGGCACACAGCTGGAAACTGCCCAAACACATGACGTATTGTTTCTTAAGCTTATTTTACACTTGAATTTCAGAGCTGGAGACAAGAGAGAGAGAGACCTAGAAGAAGACAGAGAGAGAGAGGGTGGAGAGGATAATGTGGGCAGAAGCTGCACTGGGATGTGTTCAGGATCTAGTGGGACGGCTCTAATCTACATTAGACCTACATTACATGGCCGAGCTGCTGGTTAGAGCATCACATCATCGAGTGGATGTTTTTTACTGTATGTGCACAGTAGAAGAACTGAACAAGGTGGAAGGGAGGGAGGGAAGGAGGGAGGGATGAAGAGAAAGAGTGAGAGACAAGTGGGTGGATGTGATGCAGGGACACAAGATGCATTCAGGGTCCTGTGGGATGGAGCAGATTTACATTAGGCTGCTCAGGCCAGGAGACAAAGTGAGAGAAGTAGGGAGCCAAACAACAAGGGAGGAAGGGGTGGAGAACAGAGAAAGATGGCGGAGGTACAGTAGGTGTACAGACAGGCAGACTACCTGTAGGAGATCTTTTTATCTCTCCACTTCTGCCCTGTCAGAGCGTAGCGTTTATTCCTCTGCCGGCGGCTGGTGTGAGGATGATCTGGGACGCCACAGCGAGGTCTCCTCATCCACCTGTGGATGCACACATTCCCTTTTTAGACATTTCTGAGGACTCAGTACTTTCAGTCATACCACGGAGGCCGAGCAGTACATGACTTATCTGTTGGCAATAAAGTTATGGCAGATTATTGTCTTGATTAGTCCGTGAATTTGTTTGATGTATAAAAGGTAAAGAAAGTTCCTGAACTTGACGTTGGTGCCATCTGATTGTTCATTTTGTCTGACAGATAACACATTCAGTGTGTTCTCACCTAACATGAGTAAGAAATGCAGCAAATGTCTCATTTCCACTCTGCACTAAAGCCTTCACACATGCCACATGAATAAACTGGAACCTGTGTTTCATAGACTACAGCTGTGTGTGTCCGTTCACTCCTGTGAACAGCTGCTGGGTGATCCTCAGCGTGTGCATGTGCCCTCTGAGGCCGTGGACATGCACAGCTCAACAGGAAAACAGCGACAGAAGTAAGAAAAGTGGCGAGCAGACGACACATCGGCCTTTTAAATCAGGAAGAGTGTTTCATTCTGGAGGGAAATTGGTTCCTGTTCTCGTGGACAGTAGGATGCTGTTTGTTTTCTACTAGCAGTGTTTGCACTAAATTTCAAGGTAATCCATCCAACAGTTGAGACATTTCCATTTTACATTGTTGGAAATCTTTGTTCAGACCTTCACCAGCACAGACTGGAGTTCAACAAGTTCAGCCGCGACCGAGCTGTAGGCTGAAGCTACATATGAGGCCAATTAGAGCCTATATATAAATGTACCACCTGTGTAGCCTTTAACCATGACTGTCGTCTCAAAAGGTCTCGTAGCTCTCATGAAATCATGTTCCTGAAGACAAAGACTGCTCACACAAAGCAGAACTGTCTATAGAAGCCACACTATATTTTACACCGAGGGGCATTGGGTTGAAATTCAAAGCTGAAACAAACAATATATTTGAATGAACTGGATGTTTGTGTGTAACGGGCTGCCTGTAGCGACAAAGCACAGAGACTCTGCAGCTCTGCCACCGTTTGGTTTCACAGCCTGGAACCAAAAGTTTGTGTCACAGTTCAGTCAGTCATTCATTAATTCAGTCACCTGATGCTTCCCCACCTCTCGCTCACCTGTCCCCATTCACTCGTCTCCAGCTCAGGTTCCCTTGTTCCCTGCCAGATTGTCTTCAGTCATCATGGCTTTCCAGCCTCGTACCTGCTCTAGTTTGTGCCCTTTGCCTGGTCCCGTGGAGCGTCTGGACTGTACATTTGACCGTTTACTGACCATGTCCTGTGTTTCCCTGCCTGCCGTCTCTGCCTTTAATACAGGTGAACTGTAGAGAGCCCAGTCTTGGTCTGAGACAGTTATGGTTCACTCTCACCGCTCTCCGAGTATCGTTTTCGGCCACAGCAGGCAGCTGTTTTCAGCTGATAAACCTATTGTCCACTACCTGCTCAGCAGCAGACACACACAGTTAGAGGCTGGCGGTGAACACAGGGGAGCATTTAGCAGCTAGAGAGCCAGACAGTTCAAGGTTTGGGACCAAGAGGGAACATGGGACTAACTGAAAAATACAGAAATGTTGCTCTGCTCCATAGTAGAAAGGAAACCGTATGGGAGCAGGTTCATTAACATCGACTTGACGGCGATGATGTGTCGATGTTGTGTTCGCTGTTACACAAGGCCTGTACACATGGTGTAGTGGCAGCAAACTGTAATTTATAACACCAACGTCAGTGCCACCGGGTCGGAGAGCCAGCGCTCACCACAGTGAATGCTGTTGTGTTGTGGGCATTTTCTCGACACCTGACTCCTACAGCTGCTGCTCCTATTCTCAAAAATAGTTCTTGTTTTGTAAATTATCACCAGATCGTGTCTCGCAGTCACTCCTTCTGCTGGGACTCTGGAACAAAGTCACAGACTCATGACTGTACACGTTAGATTACATTTAAACCATGCAGGAGCTCGATGACGTCCAGAACTGGGAGTCAGACCCTCTTAAATGACTAAGCATGTTCCTGCTACAGTAGAAGTGATAACAGAGCTTTTCCCCTTTCCTTAAAGCAAGTCGTGAGTCAGTGCTATCACAGTTGAGATGTTGTCTGAGAAGATGGGACACAACCGGTGACCTCAGCAGCTCTACCCACCACTGCAGAGCCAGGACAGACAAAACACGCCACTGGACTCACTC
>NW_018128001.1:302948-312886 GCF_001952655.1 Monopterus albus
GCATGGCTTTCTCCTGCCGCAGGTCTGAGGTGCGGACGTCGTGGGGCAGCAGGTAGCCGGAGTTCTTCAGCCATGTCTGACAGAGAGGGACAGAGAACACGAGTGGAGGTTAGCTCCTAAAAAAAAGAATCACACAAGACAAGCTGATAATATGCTTCAGTCTGGGCGGACAGCGAGGTAAACGATGGCTAGTCAATTAGATATTTTAACAAAAAAATGTTAAATGGGTTCTCCAGTATTATCACCCCACCACAAATCAATGTGACCATGAAGGAGCTCATGAAACACCGAGGCCCTGGCCTGTCTGTGCACATCACTGGTGGTGGATGTCATCTTCCAGTAATGACTAACAGCTCGCTCTCCTGAACGATTAGATGACTAATCAGCTGAGAGGGGAGTGCTATTCCATCTACAAAATTACATTTGAAACATATTTATGTTGTATAAACAGCACTGAGTGTGCTGTGAATTTGATTTTGGTTCCGTCTTTGCTCAGCTTTCAACCAAACAACAGCTTTTTTTCTTGTCTGATGATGAAGTTTGACTTTGTCATCTGAGCCACGAGCAGGATCTCTGTTCTCTACAACCACACGCTGTTTCTTCTGACTATTATTAACCAAGCAGAACAGATAAAAACACATCACCTGATCTATACCACAAGTCTCCACACATCTCTTTCTGCAGGTGAGTTTCTCTTCAACGTGGCAAAGCAGAAGCAGAGAGTGGAGGGGATAAAGAATGGGATGACAAACTGAAAGAGGACAAAAACAGACTCCAGCTGAGGGAGAGAGAGACACAACACAGAGCGATTTATCAAATATGTCAGACAGAAACAGAGAAAGGGAGGTAAGGACGAGGAAGGAGCTATTCCTCCTGAATCACAGAAAATTTGATTCACACTGATTCAAAATCGATGCTGAATCCACAAGCTTCCTCGGACCATTTTTATGTCGTCGTTTTTTTTCCACTGTGCAGCGTGTCTGTCTCTTTAATATACGACAACACAATCTCACCAGGCTCCTGAGAGGGAAACAAAGGAGGGAGAGGCCGAGGTGAGAGAGAAGGAAGAAGTGAGAGAAATAAAAAGAATGGACATGAAAGAGAGAAGCAGCAGCAGAGGGAGAGATAAGAGACAGGGTTTGGGAGGGAAGCGGAGAGATGGCGAGGGGGCGGCTGAGCCTTCTCGACGGCAGGTCATTAATATTTCAGAGTGTGTGCCAGCCTCTCCCAGCAGCCTGCACTCAGCCACAATGTGAGCGTCTGCCTAACGACCATGACGGAGGCAGGGAGGTTACTCAGCCCGTCACCCGCCAGAGAGAGAGAGAGAGAGAGAGAGAGAGAGAGCAGAGACAGTTACCACCTTATACACAAGTGAGACATCAATCCTAACGTTCAACAAAAGATGTTTGGAAAGCAAAAGTAAAAACACAATATTCAGTGAGTGTCTATCAAAAAGCTTCGACTTTAAATCTGATTTTGGTGTCACTGATAAAATGACAAACCGACAAGTCTTAAGCTGCCCTGCAGGTGGCGCAACAAGAATCTGGCGTCCTCAGATATACATAAACGTGTCCGACGCCGCCATATTGAGATTTCAGTTGAAAATGGCAGATTTTTGTTTGTTTTAAAGACAGAAATGACAAAACCAAACAAAAATCCACATCTGGCAGGTTATTTTACAACATATATTTTACTGTCCAAAAACTTCATTGTTGTTTATCATTTTCAAATTAAAATGTAAATATAAAAAATAAGTTTTTCACTACAAATGTAAATATATTTAGAACATGTCAAAATTATTATCCAAATCATATTACAGCAGCCACTTTACAAGGCAGACACACAAAAGAATAATTTATATAGTCAAACTGATTAGGTTTATCTTGGAAACATCACCGTCACCATCTACAAAAACTACAGTACAGATTTGTAACAAATCAATCTGCTGGAAATTCAGCGGGCTCTGACGGCTTCACCGTTGGACAGACCTCCTGCCTGCACAGACACTTGTCCCTCAGAAAACCCCTCTTCCCTGTACCAAGATGGCCGCCACGTCACTGCAGTGAACAGCAGTGGCTCAAGAGGAATCTACATAAATACATTTGTTTGGATTTGTAATACAAGCTGTCAGAGTGCCGCTCTCTAATTCATTTTCACCGATGCTAATCTGCTTTTAATCCTGAGTGTAAATGTAAACACAGCGTGCCACATGGTCGCGAGCCGAGAGGAAACGGACTGCTCACAATCCAATTACAATCTCCTCTACAGTAAATCTGTGCTGATGACAACATGATTCCCATGAATCAGTCCAGACACTGATGGAAAACAGAGCCAAAAAAAAACTGACTACAAAACCTCTGCTGGGAAAAAGCAGAAGTCATGATTCTGCACTTTAATTTTAAAACTGTCAAACTTAAGCAGCAAACTGAGTTACCTAGTTTTTAGTGCAGCATTTTTTTCATTTTGTACAACAGCTTCACAACTACTGCCGCTCATATTCAAGTTGACGCACACACAGCGCTGTGTGGTGACGTCTCTCAGGACCTCAGTCCTGAAGGAGTCCATGTGGTTGTGTGGACATTAACATCATTCTGTGGTTGTGTGGCCCAGTTCGTGTGCGACACCTTCACTGTGAGGACATGCTGTCTGCTCCTCACAGCTTCAAAGGCTGTTTGAGGGTTCAGACTTGGTTTATGGTTCCGGTTAGGGCTGGGGGACGCATTGTCTCAGTGTCCTCACAAAGATAGAAGTCCAAATGTGTGTGTGCACAGTGCTGATGATGGGCCAGCTGCTGCCGGCTCAGAGGAAGCAGCACGAATTAAATAATTCACCAGCTGCTATTATACAATAATTACTACAGCGCCATCCGAGCTCTCAACACACACACACACACACACACACGTCATGTGACATGACTACAGCAACATAAGTCATCGGCAAGATTAAAACCTCCATATGTAAATGTGTGTAATTACTAATTTGTATCTGACTGGATGAAATGGTTTCTCTGAGCTGGTGGCCAGCAGAGCCACAGAGACACCTCTCAGTATCTGCCCCATGAACAAAGATCTGAGAAACACAAGTCCCCAGGTGAGATGAGAGGAGGTGCGGCTGCCCCAGCGGAGAGGCTGCTGCACATGCACGGCCTCCAGGCAAACAGTCAGTTACTTTAAGAGAAGTAGAAGAGAGGTACGATGCTGTAGGACACAAAGACCAGGTTAGGTGTCCGGGACATTTCTGGGTTAATGAGCAAAACCATGCATTCAAACGACTGCCTCACCAAGTGCTGAGATTTAGGACTTTATGATCCTGTCATGTCCTGAAAACTGGAATAACACCACATACCACCTGCTGGTTTCACTGCTCTCACCGGGCGTGAAATGGAGAAGTTAAAGGGACGGGCTGGGAGACTGGCACAGCCTTAAACATCTAGTCAGTCTTTATATCAGCTGTGCATAAAACGTCGAGTTTTAACACCAGTCTTCTGAAAACATGCTGAAACATCAAAAGCAAAGGAAACTGGTTTAGGTACAGAAAAGCTGAGGAGGAGAAGGAGAAGAAATACACGCCGCCATCATAGGCAACTTGGGGGCTTCAGTGTTTTGCCCACGGACACTTTGACATGTGGACTGCAGGCACCGAGATTCAAACCTTCAACCTTCTGATTGGGAGACGACTGCTCTACCCACTGCCCCACTGTCGCCTCCCTAAGTAAAGCTAGTTCTCTAATTAGGCAAGTTACTTTTCTTTCTTAGTTATTTGCCACCACTTTTATGATTTCTGACTCTGGAATCTTGCAGTCCATCCTGCTGTTACAGCTACAGGATGCTAACGTGGATGATTTACCATATTAACAACATTTAAACCAACGTGTGTTAGCCAGTCATGCTAAGCCCTGTCACAGTGCTGACAGGCTGAAATGAAGAGACCTCAGGGGGTTAAAACTATCTGCAAAAAAAATCACCACTGACAACAAATCCATAACATCACACTGGGGTGTATACACAAAACAAAAGTGCTTTCATTTGCATATTTTAACGACACTTTAAATCACATTTCACTTGCATGCAGGCTGCGAGTGTGCAGTAAATGCTGATGATTCCAGTTTCACTGATGCAGATGCAGTTAAATGTTGCTGCTGGCGTGACAAAACGATTCTCAGAAACCTCCTGCCGGTCTCTGGAGACAGCAACATAGATATCAAAAAGAGCTCATGGCAGAAACAAAGAAAAGAAATCTGCCGGCTGTGGCAGCAGCAGGACTGAGAAAACACCTGACCAATAATTGTACCCGTCCCAAGCAAAACCATTGAACCTGAACTGTCAACCTAACTTCCTACTTGCGTGCACTCTATCCATGCTCTTAATGTGCGAGCCAAGAGTCTCCCACAAGGCATTGCAGTTGCAGGCAGATGTGTTACTGCTCTGTTTTGGTAGCTAAAGCTAAAGAAGGTCCCCACAGCAGCTTTCATTTGCAAATGGAAACCATTGTTACAGGCCAGGCCTTCTCCTTTAAGACATATGGCCTCATGAGTAATGTTGTTTTTTACAGAAGTTGCAACCTGCAGTGTGACAGCGAGAAGACTCCATGGAACAGACTCCTTTTACCAGCAGTAGTCAGCTCTAAGTGTACAGACAGGACTGTAATGCAGTTAACTGGGCACCAAAGGCCACATGCAGTGTTCGTGTTACCAAGACAGAATAAATCCTGTGTTTTGAGTTAGCCAGCCTCCCTCTTCACTTCCCCCCGCTGGAAAAGCCCGGCTAGTTACCGGCTATGAGCCAGGGCTAAATAATAATAATAATAATCACCTTTATTGGCCAAGTATGTTACACACAAGGAATTTGTTTCCAGTACAGAACCGATGGCAGCCATCTGCGGCACCACCTCAACCGATGGCTCTAACCATCAGGGGCAACGGGAGGCTCGGTGTCTTGCCCAAGGACACTTCGACACATGGACCGGAGGCACCGAGTTTCAACCCTTCAACCTTCTGGTTGGGAGACGACTGCTCTAACCACTGCACCACTGTCACCTCCCCAAAGAAGCTTAGACCAGAGGTCTCCAACTACAGTTCAGGGTCACACCGTATTGGAGAAAGTTGCAACTAAAAAGAAGTTGGATGCTGCAGGAAGTAAGACCAGAATTAACATCAGTGTGACTTTTAAAAGGGGCTGAAAAGTGATGCCATGGCGGCCATGTTTCTGCTGGACTGGTCATTATTGGTTTTGTTTGGGGGCATTTGTTATTTTCCTGACATCTGTAAGTTGTAGTCAGGCAGTACACGTTGCGTTTTGGAGAGAAGTCGGAATGAATGGGTGGGACTACTTTCAAAATGGAGCTTCCTCTTGCTGGTTTTATCTAGAACAGTCGACTCTACCTTTAACTTAACTGACTTTTA
Source organism: Monopterus albus (assembly GCF_001952655.1). NCBI lineage: Eukaryota > Metazoa > Chordata > Actinopteri > Synbranchiformes > Synbranchidae > Monopterus > Monopterus albus. Next base: position 308,350 of record NW_018128001.1, read on the forward strand.
ACTACATTCTCATTTCAGCATCAGTGATGTCACCTGTCAGCTGACTCGTCCTCTGCTCCCTGGTTTCTAATCATGTTCCTCCTCATCAGACCAGTCAGTGACTCCTCATGTCCTCCATCCTGGAGGAGACCACTCACTTGTGTACATTAGGGTGAAAAACTGAGAAATAAACAAATGCCACAAACTGACTTATTTACCAATGACCTTGAGAGCAGGAAACTGAAAATAATCCTTCAAAACAGCATCAAACCGCCTTCTTGTCTGTGAACATAGCTTCTGACTTTGACTCTGGCTGGCTGTTCTGACTCGTGGTCAGGCTGCAGAGTGAGTGTGGGGCCAGTCAGACGCCTCCCTGGTGGGATTACATGGTGGTAAGAGTCTAAAGCGCCCAATGTTTTTGCACAGCACTGCAGAGCAGGAGCTGCCAGCATCATGTAGGGGGAGAGGAATTTAAATCATACATGAAGGAGTGAGTGACTGTTGATGTGCTGGTTAAACTTGCATGTAAATGCATCATCTTCCAGTAAAGCCTCTGCCTCCAAACATGAGACCACATTCAACTCGTCTGTTGCTCGCCCACTCTCTCTCTCTTTAGACTACTCATGTATTCAGTTACATAAATTACTTAAAAACACCATAACAAGCAAAATTGCCACCTCCAGTCCAAATTCTATTTGATAAAGCATCCCACTTTCGGTGCAGTATCTAGTCTGTATCTGTTGCTCCTGGAAACAACATACCACTTCAGCTACAGACCCAAAGGTTGGATGTGATTGTTGTTCCTATTGTCTCAAAGAGAAGCTGCATTGATCTTTTCTTAAGGTGTGTAATCAGACGTTCTGCTCAACTTCAGCAGCTCGGTAGCTGTATTAGTATGTCTCCAGATTAAAAGCCAGGGCAACATGCAGGGTTGAGAAGCCTGGGCCTGACCGGCCACAACGACCTGTACTGAATGTAGGACATACAGAGAGACGGTGAGTGAGTCGACACCACAGTGCAACAAAATAACATGAGCCTGTGATGCTACATTTGGATAAATACATCTCCACATGTGATGTTTTAACGGTGAGATTCTGATGAACAAACTGTGCTTTACAGCACAGAACATGAACCAGGACCAGGACCAGGACCAGGTCAGCCCAAGTAAGTGCAAACAAGGCACTCAGCCAGCATCTGAAATGGGTCGTGAGCACGAGGCTGTGCTCACCTCGACAACAACTCGAGTGTGATGATCCCACAACACACGAGTAGCAGGTGAAGTCTCTTAGTTCAGCCAGGGTTGATAAGAGGATGAAATGCATATGGAACAATGCACTTTCATCTCTTTCCAATGCGCACTGACGGCGCTGAGCTCGGACGCATGTGTGTGGATCACTGAGGATGTCGCTGATTCTGGATCAGCGCCGTGTGTGAGGTGTGTGCATACCTAAGGCTGAAAGACCAGGTGCGCTCTAAACGTCGGGTATAAAAAGAGGTTATAGCAGCTTGTGTGCGGTCGTCTTATTATTTTTATATGAGACAGTAATAACAATTACCATGAACAACAAAATACCAAAGCCACAAATTTTAAAAATGGGTATTTTATTTATGGGCACATAAAAATGTGCAGTGGGACCTGACATTTTTTCCTCATGCAGTGAAAAACCTGCAGCCCAGAGGTTTGTTTCTGTCAGACTGTTTGTTTGCATCGACAGCCACCTGCCCGTCTGCTGTCCCCATTGGCTGCGTCTCTGCCCCGACCTGTGCGTCACCGTGTGTCCTCTGACTGCTGGGACAGAAATAGACTCGTCTCCCCCTGCTAAACTATTTACCATCTCTCAGCTTGACTGAAATGGCTGCAGCCCGCCAGGCGGTTTCCAAACCGTGTGGTTGGTCTGATAAGTGTTTGGCTCTACCAGCTCAAGGTGTTAGTCTCGTTCCTGAGCTTCACTAAATTCCAACAACATACTGACACAGGTGTAAAGGACATGACTGTCAAAGGCAGTGGTCATGAACAGCGTGCTGTGAACTTCACAGGGGTAAAAATGTATGTAGGGCTCACACCTAATGATTTCTCATTATCAAAACATTTAATGAGGAAAGAAAGAATCCAAGACTCTGGAATCCAAGAGGCTCAATGATTTTTACTGTCAATTCACTATATGTGCAGGACAAACAGAAAATCGAAATAGCGTTTCTGTCTGACCTAGTATTGAATGCCATCCCATTTAGGAAACTAAAATAGAATAAGAAAATAAATCAGTGACTTTTTAAATGCACCACTCATTTTAAACCCTATGTATTTTTACACAATGTCCACCTTTTATTCCTGCTTGTTTTCAGCAGTGTCTAGTGCCAAACAGTGCACCTTGTATTACAAACGCCATGCACACAATCAAACTCCCCGGGTGCCCCAGGCTGAATATTCCACCAACTTCAACTGACCACGTGTTACGTCAGTGCCCAACAAAAGAAAACCAGAAGCAGCTGGAGGGAAGCCTGCGTCGCTTCAAAAGGTTCCCAGTGAGTAATTGTAGCTGTTCTCACATCCTTCATTTCTGACTACTGTTCACTCCTCGTCCTGTTCACCACTTTTTACTGCTTGAGCTTTTAACATTGTTATAAGAAATGCTGTCGGTGGCCTTTGTGTTAAAGTGGGGCTGGTGGTGTTACACAGTAGTACAGTACAGTACAGTAGTTTAACACTGGCACAGCTATAATCCAGGTCAGAAAATATCTGGTCAGAGTAAATGCATCACAAATTAGACCAAGCAGTGAAAGGCATGTGCCCATGCACCTGAATTTTAACAAGAGATTAGGGCCAACGGTCAGCACCAGAGCAGCAAACGAGCTCCAGTCACAGGTGAAACAATGGAAACCATGATGGAAACCTGACGCTGCTCCACACACATCTGACGTTTTCATCTCTTCAAGTCAAGCGCTTCATTCACGTGCTTCCTGCGTTTTACAGCCTGCCCCGTTTCTGTTGCATTTTATGATACAGAAACTTTTCCATGTCAGCTGAGCATAAAGACTCTGTGATAATTTGATTTCTGCATTTGCAGACAGGAGATTTTATGGCCAAGTGAAAATGTGCATAAAACTGGTTTATGGAAATTTAACGACCTACTTAAAGTTAAAAAGAACTAGAATTACCGCTTTGTGATTTTTATGCCTCCACCGACCCGTCAAAATCACATGAATGGGACCGATGTGACTTCACTGACCTTGACCTTTGACCAGTTCATCCTCGAGTCCCACAGCCACAGACACTTGAGCCAAATTTGAAGAAATTCCCTCAGAGTTCTTGGCATATTACGTTCAGATGAATCGGACGGACGTACGACCTGAAGACATAATGCCTCTGGCCGTGACTATCACCTATACACGTGGGTCATTTACTCTGTTAAACCTGACACACACTGAAAACTAAGTAACAGTAATGAAATATAGTTCAGGTGTCAAAAATACAAAGTCATCACATAGAAATGGAAACACTATAGTAAAATACAAGTACTCACATTTAAGTACATGTACTTACATTCCAAAAGTTTTACCGAGGATAAATTTGATCATGACCTCAGACGACCTTCAGCGAACGGGAATGGCTGCTCCTCCCTGGCAGCCTCACTTCTTGCTGTCCTTGCAAACACCAAACGATGAAGACTAAGATTCAACATAAGAAATCAAAAGTCAACACAGACTGCGGGGTTGAACAGCGGGAGATTAATGAATGAAATCAGTGTTCGCTGCGACGCCCAGAGCGCAGATGTCTGCAGACGCCGTTTTATATTTGTACAGAAAATGAAAAGGAGTCAGCATCACTTTGTCAGGGAGGGTTCCCTCGTCGGCTGACGTCGGGGAATGAAGAGGCCCATTTGGAGATGTTTGGAAAAGAAATGTATTCCCCTCATTTCTGCACTCTGTCTCTTCAGGATGATTAGAGGAACGAAACGCAGGAAGAAGAGAGATGATCCCTGGTGTGATCAAGTTTATCAGCTGGTAAAAAACACAGGGATTTCCTTCCTGTGCAGACAAAAAGATGGAACAGAACTCTCATTCTACACACAAACATGTGAATGTAAAGACACGGACGGCACAACGGGCCACTTTTATGGTTACCGGTTGATTTTCTTGGTCAAATCTTGCCTTATTAGCCTACATCAAGCTCAAAGCAGTGAGCTTACAGGGCAGCTGCCTTTTGATTCGACTTCTGATTAGGGGTTTTGTCTTGATTTATCCTGTTTGCCTGGAGTGACTGGGCAGCCAGCTCTAGGACTGATACAGCCAGAATAAGGTGGAATTGTCCTAATCTTCCAACATTGTGTAACACGACATGTTTGCAGAATGCCTGCAGTCAGTACTCAGGGCTGAAGATTGTGGTTTTAAAGTTTTAAAAGTTTTAAGAAGTTATTAAATGTTTATTTTGATTTAAAGCTGCACTGAAATAAACTTTTTGTGCAACAAGGGGGCAGGTTGTGAACATCAGCTGATGTACTGGGCTTGATAGCAAATGTCCAGCAGGCACAGACACTGGCAGAGCATCAGGGGGTGCAAG
>NW_018128001.1:312937-333192 GCF_001952655.1 Monopterus albus
AGGAATAAACAGGAAGTTTACACACTGGACAAACATGGAGCTGAAACGTCCCAGTAGCAAAGCAGTAACTGTCTGTAGGTTGGTTACACTGTGGCCTTAGTGTAAAATGTTGGTTACAGCCGTTTTAATATCCTCAGAGTGAACAAAGTGAATATCAGACATCATTTTAGGCTAATTTAGAAATAAACATACATTCTGAAGGAAGTTTAATGCTGCTGGATTATGTTGTGACCAACAACATGAGTGTATCCTGGTGGCGCAGCTCGGCCTGAGTAACAGTTACTGTGAATGGGCTCAAACCTTTTGCTCTACTAGCTTTACTCCTTGGCCTCTGCACCTGGTGGAAAGAAGGCAGTTTTGTGGAGCTGCATGCACTTTTCTTAATGTACTAACAAAATGAAGATGATGTTAATCAAGGCCTTTGGCCAAAGTGCTGATTCTAAATGAATCCAACTCAGACAACACACACAGTAACAGCAGCATCTTGCCCTGGTTCCATTCAGACCGAGTTCACATGGACTTCAGCCACCGTGTGTAGGTACGTACTGCAAATGTAACACTTCATTCACTTACAAAAATGATCTGAACATAATTTAGCCAGTGTTTATTTTATTCTATTTCACATTATTGCCCTAACCCAGAAAACACGGTGGTGTAAAGCAATAGCTAGGAGACGGGCTTGATTTGGGAACTCAGACCTGATTTTAATAGGGTCATTATTAACATACTGTTTTTCTATTACACTCCCATTATACTGAGAGTGCACCACAAACCTGTGCTCGTGCAAACCAACAAACCTCTTTATGTGAGATGTGTTTTATCAGACACACTGGCCACCGGGAGACATCTGTCAACAACATTCAGAGCAGCTTTCTCCCACACGGTGACGACTGTGGCCCTTTCTCGTCTGTCAGTGGAATACGAGTGCAGCAGCTCGGAGGCTTTCTGAGACTGGAAAAGCCCGACTGGTGGCTTGATTTCCGGCTTCCTGGCGTCTCGCTTAGAGCAGCAGGAGGGATGAAGAACGCCACCCGTTGGTTCTTTGTCGCTCAGTGGACAGACAGTTTGATTTGATGAATAAAAAATAAATGTACATGGGATGAAATATTCTCATGTAACTAAACTGTGGCTTGTAATTTTCCACTTCCTCTCTAAAACCCACCCTCATTAACGTCACCACTTCCCTCCACTATGCAAAAGTAACACAAAAATACACTTTACACCAAATCTCTGGACTGCAGCCATGCGGTAAATCGGCCGTGGGACCGGTGATGCTGCGGCCAGTCGACCAAAACCTGACGCCTACATTACCCACAGTTCCAGCAGGACCAGCTACAGAAGTCTGGTCAACTCACTTCGTTTTTACAAAGGAGTTAAAACTGAGAACTAATATATTTGCTCCAAACTCACACTAGAGATCATTGATCACAAGGTTCTGTTTCTGTTCTATTTCTCTGAGCACTAATACCATTTTTATGTCTCTTTATTATCCTTTTCCATTGTGGCTTCTGTGTCTTAAACAGGCCCAGAGGTAACCAGACTAAAGTTCAGGCCATGCAGTGAGAGGACAACAGAAAAGGTCGTGCTGTGTCCACACAGAACAGGCTGTGTGGGTTAGATCTGTCTGTTCATTTGCATCTGTCCTTATGTCTGTGTGCACCATGAAGCTGTGCTCCTCAGTAAACACTGAACTATGAGGATTAATGGTCTTGCCTGGATTTTTCAGACCATCTATTTAATCAAACCTTTCAGTTTCAAATTTAACAAAGACTAAAAGCTTGAGACTGCAGGAACGCTGACTATGAACTGTGGTAACAAAGCGCTAGTGCAGTACAGGTTAAAGGTTCAGCTCCCACCGGGCCAATCCAAGTTTCACATGTCTGCAGTCATGTCTGCGAGGCTCTCTGCCAAACAGCAGGTCGTCGCTGTCGGGTGAAGATCCTCCATCTGCAAAATGTCGAACTTCTCAGCCTCGTTTGAGCTTGATGACAAAGTTTGGAAGTTTGTCTCATGAGTTTTAGAGACACACTAGTATGAGGGAACTCTCTTTATTAACTGTTCTGTTAAAAGTAAAAGTTTTTTAAACAGCAATATGTTTTTGATCAAGTTTATCAAGTTTTTGATAATCAAATTAACTTTAAATGCCAAACACGCTCTGGGTGGAGCTTCTCCATCCTGAGCCAGTTTTTATTTCACTGTGAACTGAATATCTTTGGTTTCTGGAGTCTCGACTGAAAAACAACCTTGGCTTCTGGAAAACCGTGACGGGCGTTTCACTATTGATCAGGTAATCAAATAACCTGCTATTCATGAGCTGCAGCCCTGGTGCCACGGTTGGCTCAAGCAGAATCACAATGCAATAGAAGTTAGAGAAGCAAACTATTTAAATCGTGAAATTAAACCTCGGCTGGGGTGTGAACCAAATGAACAAGAGATGTGAAGAAAACCAAAAGCTGTGAGGATTTGCTGCACATGTGCCACTACCTCTCACAGCGGGCTGCCACTGGCTGCTGGCGTTTCCTCTGGGAGGAAGAGTCAAAGATGGTGCTGGCAACACGAAGACAGATGGATATAAAACCAAAACATTGTCATCGCTCCCAGAGGCTTTCAAACTCTCCCCTGGGGGGCAGCGAGGGGAAACAGGAAGTTGTAGTTTGGCTGCTGATTTGCCCCACATGGTCACGAGCATCTGGAGCTGCAGCAGCAGCTGTCACTCAGCTCATGGAGGCGAAGCACGTAAGCTCCTACATGGAGTCATAACTCAGTCAGATGTGAAACGACATATTTTCAGATTAGGTGTGATTCACACTTCATTATCATCGATGTCCATAAATCCACTTAGAAATTCACTGATCTGTGGTAACATCATAACCTCTGTTTACATCCCCCAAAGCACTATGGGAACTGGAGTCCCATAGCCTGGAGCATGACTGTCCTCTACACAGAAAGAGAAGAGTGACAAAACGCTGCACTGTGAATGCATCGTTATCGTCTCATCACCGTGCTCCTGGAACTTTCTTCATTTATGTTCACATATTTGCAACGGTGTTCAAAACCTGTGGAATTAAAGGCAACAAAGCACTTTAGGCTTTACCAAGACGAGGTCAGATGTTTCCTAAGACACTTCAATGTGCAGCTGAATAATCACAGACATCTACACCCATGCAATGTGAGCTCCTCTGAGGACGCCCAGGTGGGACTGATGGGCTCATAGGTATGACCTCATGTCTGTGGTGTCATATAACACTCCACGCACACACAACCAAGTGCTGGCTTCTGGATAAATGCACTCGACTGTGGTGGAAAATGACATGGGGGCGCAAAGATAAAACTAAAAAGTGAGAGAAATATCCTCTTCCCTGAATAAATGGCTAACTTCTTTCCATTTCTTTTTTAAAGTCTGACCGGCCAAATCCAATTTTCTGTCTAAGAACTGTCACCAACAGCAAACAGACAGACATTTCTGTAACGTTAGTGAAAAAATTACAATAAAAATAAAACCTTGTATTAAAGTTTTACATTTTCCTCTCCCTTTCTTTTTTTTACAAACCAACTAAAAGGGAAGTTCAGTATTTGTGCTTCTCCAAATATAAACATGTTACTACTAAGCTCACTGTTCTGTTTGAAGTGTGTACACTTTGTACCACAGGTCAGATGCTCTGTACACACACATGCAGCCAGTGATTCCCTCAATGTGCACCGTTTGTTGAAGATGTGGACGCACACAAGATTTTAAGTGCTGTATATGCTGCACTTTTGGTCTGTGCCACTACGTGTGCGACGTGAACTGTTGTGCCTCTAAATCTGATTGGCACAGAGTTGGAACACTCCGAGCGCTCGGCCGGTCACGGTGAAAACCGATCGTTTCCGATCTTTGCCGATTGATCTGTGCATCTCAATCCAATTTCTGTACATTAAATTAATTATTCTGTAGAATATTAAAGTTTACTGACTGAAATGTACTGATTGCATGTGGCTGTTAATTCTGACAATGTAAAACATCCTGACACCGTTTCCATACAAGGCCGAGTTTTCTGAAAAAACCCAGATTACGTTTAGCGACAGTGGTTTTAATGATAACATTTGTAAAGTTCTCACCTTCCAAAGTGTCAGGACGCGTCATCTGCTACAGTTCAAAAGTAACTTCACATTTTAGGAAACACGCTCCTTTGCTTTCTGTGTAAAAAGGATGATTTACTATTTTATGTATTTACATCTTAAACAGCTTTTTCTTACCTTCAGACAGAAACAGGCTGTTTCCAGTCTTCAAATTAATCTTAGATTAACCTGTAGGCCCAGGTTTAATGCACCAGTATGTATCTAATTCTGCACCATAAAGCAAACAGCAAAGTGTTTGGTCAGCCTGTCCAACCACCCCGACCCCCTCCCTACTGTACGTGGGCTTTGTTGGTCGTTATACGACGCCACGTACCAACGACGAGTTCTACCACGCTGCTTTCACAGACGGCCTACAGGGTCGTCTTTATTGAAGGCTAACAGCATCAGTATCACTGTGGCTTTAAAGCAGCACGATGCAAAGAAAAAGGTTGACAACCCACAACAGGAGCACTATCCTCTGTGCATCCTCGAGCACTGAAACCCCGTCAGGTGCATGTCAGGCTGTTTGATTCCAAGCAGGACCTCCTTGGCGTCCAAACCTCCACCTCCACACCTGCAGCCTGCTGCCGTCACTCTCCCAGGGAATCATGATTAATGCACACACTGTTTGTTGACTCAGACTTGGAGCAGTGGATGTCAGGGCTTTGTACCATGTGTCAGCGTCACTGTGTTAACTGTTATGTGCAGTGGCAGCTGATGACCCCGGGCGATTTCAGCACATTTATTGTTCTGAGACATTAACGCGATTTTCATTCAGGGTTTCAAAAGTGAGTGAGATTGTTCTTTAAAAGTCACAGATGCTTCTTAGTTTGCTTGTCTGCTCTTTACATATTTCATACTTTTATTGTTCAGTGAGTTCAGGGACTAAATTTTCTAGCTAACTGCTAAAACCTGGGGCCATTTGAATCTTCTGAGTACATGTAGTTCGTTTCACTTCTGAGCAACCTGCAGCTTTTGTCCCTCTTCCTTTTTGTCACTGGGTGTTATTAATTTGCATCTGCATAGTTACTGAGCAACTATAAAGTACAATCAGCGAACCTTCAACCATGTGACCTTAGAGAGACTGAAGCTGATTCAAGCCTGCAATGAAATAAATATTTGTACTAACTAGTGATGCACAAATCACCAGAAGAACCATCACAGTACCAGCTGACCTCTGTGACCCACGTGCACAAACATCAGAAGAACGGCAGCGCGGCACTGAAGCTGCTGTGGGATCGTTACAGCGTCAGCTCAAGGAAAAACTCTTCAGGATGTGACAAAGGCTCGACCACAGCGACGAAAGGTTGGAACAACACACGGTGGCAGGACAACCAAAGCTTCTATAATCAATATTTTCTATTAACAATGGACCAAATCACTATGTGAACGGCGCTGCTTGTAGTGATGAACCCACAGTCATCACACGACTGCAGCTTTCTAATCACCGTCCTGGTTTGGCTCTCAGTCACTCTCGTACTGCCATTTCCAGCCACTTTCTTTTGTAACGAAGCAGATCAACTACCTGCCCAACAGCAAACAGCACATACACAAAGTCTGCAACTAGCAGGTGAGAACAGTGGAGTGTTTAGCAGGTGTAAGGGCACAACGCTGTTCTCAGGAGCTGTGGAGGTTAAAACAGGGCTGAAAGGTCACCGGGTCGTAGGAACGGACTCCAGGGACCCGACCTCCTGACAGCGGTGCAGTGGAAGTACTCAGATTATTTACTGTACGAAAGTAAAGTCAACAATAAAACTGTATAGAAATACTGTTAAAAGTTACTTAAGTACAAAAGTATTAGCATCAAAATAACCTTCAAGTACTAAAAGTCATTTGATATTAAATGACTGGATTATAGTTATTCACCAATTCAATGTTGGCTAAAGGTGGAGCTGATGGTAACTACCTTATATACTTATACTGGGAAGTACTTTCCATCCTGCTGGGTAGCTGGTGGATTTCCTACTGGGATCAATAGAGTCTGATGGTTCTACTGGGTTTGGTTTGATTCATCTGATTCTGGACCTGAAGGTATCAGGTACATGTAGTGTAGTAAAAAGTACACGGTTTGTCTCTGACATGGAGTGAAGTCACAGGATGAAGGAGCAGGACATGGAAATACTCAAGTACAGATAACTCAAAACTGTACTTGAGCACAATATGCAAGTCAATGCCTTTCAGCACCACTTCCTGTCCCGATGGGTGATCCCATGTACTGTACCACTGCTGCACATTTCCAAATTTTAACTGTCCAGTCCTTTTCATGTACAAGTCCAGAAGACAAAATGTCCTAAAGCTCCTGACAAACAGCTCCGTTACAGCAGGATCAGTGATGAACACTGTGATGCTCCACCAGCATGATCTGTGCTGGCTGCAGGCACAGAGCTAAATTAAATTTGCATCTCTGTGTGAAACCCTTTCCACTTCCTGCGCCACCACAGCGACCAGACATCGCCTGCGCTCCAAGCCCCTCTGCGCTGCACCCAGGGAGCTCGTGGAGCAGCGAGCCACTTCTCCTCACAGCTGACTGAGCCCTGACCGGTATCTATTTTTAATTAGAGCTGCACTTGCATTTCCGTCCTGCTAGTGCCTCAGGTTAGGAGGCTCCGCTTCACAGTTGGACTCTCATTTAGAGCTGCAACCTGCTGCTACAAACGCTACAGAAATGCACAGCGCTGGGTATTACAGGGATCTGCAAGTATAATTTGTACAGTGGCTTTCCATGAAGGCCTCCATGTTTAGTGTGATTAGGTAATTAATCAATAAGCTGACTGAATATTTTGTTTTTCCTGTAGACGTCACCTTGGACACACATCTTACACTTCTGCTGTATTTTAACCAAAGATTCATCAAGAAAACAATCAGATTAACTGATGATAAACTGTGAAGCTGTCTCCTACAGAAACCTACAAAAAAGATGCACAAAAACAACGGCGAACATTGCTGTAGGCCGCCTGCACGCCGCCTGCACGCCACCTGCACGTCGCAGCTCCAAACCACAGTCAACCGAATAATGTGAGAGAAAGTTGTGGCCATGGTGACTTTGGTAAACCTCTGCTTAAGCAACCAAGCTCATTAAACTCAGTGTTGAAGAGACTTCATGCAGACTACAGGCCAGTTTGTGTCGTTGTGTGTAAGAGGTACTGTATTTGGTTGTTGAGGTTGGGGTGGAGCTAATTTAGCTGATTTCATTACACAGTTGTGTGGTTTAATCTGTGGCAACGCATCCCAACATGTTTTATCTGTAAACCAACCAGTAACTGTGGGGGAAAGTACAGTGTTTGAGCATGAAAGGGAGCGACACAGTACAAGGAGCATGTTTCTTCTCTTTGTACGAGAAGGTCTGTGACAAATCAACCCAAATACAGTGGTGGAAAAAACTAACAACATTTGCTAAAGTGCTTAAAATGCCACTTTGTATTCAAACAGACCCTGGACAGGTGGACGCAAATGCCGTTACGACTCCTGCTACAATCAATCAGTTCAAATTCATGTTCAAAACAAAAGACCTGCGATCACGGACCCAAACATTTCAGTCATTACGCCCAGTCCTCTACAAGCCAAACACTCCTAGTGTCATTACAGACAACACAACAACCGTCTCACCTGGTGCAGGTTTAACTGTGACAAATAGCTCTTTGGAAATAAATGGGCAGAACTAAGTGTGTGCCTTAACCTCGAATTCCAATAATGCATAAAATGTGTACAGAGAAATAACTGATGTAATGTGGTTTAATCCTGTTACGTCCGGTTTGCAGGAGGTATGAGTCACATCACAGAGACAAGAGGACATGAGCCAGATGACGGGGAGGAAACAGTGCAGCGTTAATGCTCCCTCTACCTGTCGACTGGGGGCGCACCTCTGTCCACTCCATCGACCATTTGGCTGTTGTACCGTCAAAACAATCCCTTTCCTTCTTACATTTCTTTTCTCCTTTGGTCGTGTCAGTATCTAAGAGTGCGTCCCTTCGCTGGCTGACGTCCTGTCTCCTGCTGCAGCTTGTCGTCTTTGTCTTCTCACCCTTTTCTACTCTGTTTGCAGAGTTTATGCAGATAAGGCTGATCATCACCAGTGACCTTATCGTAAAAAGGGGCGGTTCGTGACTCCGCAGGAAAAAAACCACCATAAAAGGAAACGTTCATTATAAATCAAGAGGACCGGTTGATACACTACTCTCTTTTCAACAACTGTTTTATATGAACTATTCAGTGTATGAGCCTAACAATCTGGACCTGACCCAGCAGCTCCAGGTGTCAGTCACATGCCTGAAAACTCCCATCAGTGGGTTTTCATGAGCAGCAGGGAAGAAAACGCAGACAAGCAACTGATTTTAGCTTTTTGTTTAATCCTATAGTGAATATACAGCAGAGAGAGAATCACAGAGGAATTCCTGAAGACGATGCAATGGACTGTTTTTAGAAGTAAAACGAGTCCCCATCAGCATCAGAGACGTTTATGGTTCCAAAACCTGAACCTGCAGCATTCTCAGTGAGCGACGGACACTTTGCATTCACCTGTGTGCTGATCTCTGAGGAGCTGGCTGCAGACTGCAAGGCCATTCGTTATCTCATCCCAACATCGAGTTCGACCAGAGGAGCCGTTTTACGACTCGCGTCAGATGTGAGGCCTTCCCCCTCACAGACGACACTTGTTCTGGGACACAGAATCCACATGAAGGCGCCTAAAGCTCACGCAACTTGTGTAATAACAGCTGATGAATTTCATGACGTTCAGTCTGACTCATATGCTCACATTCATCCAGTTATTAGTTTAGTAATGTAGTCGTAGACTAGTTAATAAAATTTATAAAAGGTCAAGTTTGTCTGTTTTGTTGAGAGCAGAGGTCAATGTTCCTTCAGAGGCTGATTTCTTAACCTGATGTGTTAATTCAGCTATATAACCAGTATACAACCAGCTACTGAGGGGAAGTGTTCAGTGAGAGCTTTCCACAAAGTCCTCCTTTATAAAGGAGCTAAACTGCTAACGGCTTTATTAAGGCAAAGCACAACATGCTTTAACAATCAACTCCTGACAACAGAGTGTTTGTGTTTCTCCTCCACCAGCAGTCGGTGAGACAGACTATGAATTTGACCTCTGACCTTCCAGAAAAGGGCATCGTGTTTTATTTGAACCTCCCTCATTTATAAGCAGTACACAAACATGAAATACATGGATTATAACAGTCACAACATACACTACACATTAGGCACTATGTCCTTGTAAGAACTTTAAGTGTGTTTATGAACATTTACACCTGGACATTCAGCGTTTTGTTGTCAAATACTGATCAGTAATTCAAGGCTGTGGAGTATTTACTGTACTAACCCTGATGAAACTCGTGGCCTGTTATTAATGACTGTACAGTTAATAACTTTCCCAAACCAGTCTCACATCAAAATGCACAACCTACTATAGTCTCACAACACCACCTTGAAGATTGTGACATGGCAACGAAAACAAAGGGCAGCGGCCACTTCTCCTTATACATGGTTAAGTCTAGGCAGAGAAACCACAGGGTCAGGGTTCGAGGAAGGGTCAGGGTTGGGTCACAGCATTCTCAGATGACAGTCAGGTGGAACCAGCCGCCTCATTCTTAAAGGTTTTAATGATCTATAGTTCAAAACTGATTGTTCACCACTTGGAAAGAAGGTTGCTCTTATTAGTGCTGATGACTTTTTAACTATTAAGTCATAAGTTAGAACTCATGACAAAATGCTCTCAAATTCATAATTAGCTCCGACGTCACTTTGTCATTACTGATGAATTCAACAGCGTCACTTCATGAGACTAAATGTAATGAAATACAGTTTTAAAAATGGCACCAGGTGATTTTCCTGCTGTAAAGTTGCATCAGGCTTCTCTGTGGCAGAACAGAGCGACCCACCAGGCAGCGATGCATTGTGATGACAGACGTTATTCGGAGCAGTGGATCGACTGGGTCCAGCGGAACCAAGCGGCCACCACAGTCCTGCTCTTCACATGTCGTCTCCGGCTCGCTGCGCACAAACAGCACAATGCCCTCATCAAATGCACAATGGCAACAACTCCTCACATTTACTGCTGCAGCCTGCACTGAGTGTACGGTGACGTGCGTGTGGGTGGACGACAGAGACAATGGCTGGAGAGGAGAGGTGTGAACAAACTGGAGACAGATGAATAAAGAGGGAGAGAGAGGACGGACTGCAAAACAATGAGCCTGTCGATCAGGAAGCCAAATTGTTCTGCACGCGCAGTGGGTGGCGAGCGCAAAAATAGACAGGAAAACGAAGCACAGGCTCCGGAAGCGTGCGCTTCACCACACGGAGGCAAACCAGGACAAAGACTACTAGTAACAGCTGTTGATTCACACGCACGCACAGAGGCCTGGTCAGCGCGGCGGTGCAGGCTCATTTAGCCTGTTTCTCGGGTGCAATGTAGTGTTGACAGCCCCCAGGGAGCAGCCTTCCCCTGGGTGGCTCTGCTCCTTGGAGGGAGGAGAACAACCGGCAGAAACGGGCCCGGGGAGCTTTGGAAGCACCATCTGATAAAGACCATCAGCTTCACCGGCTGCACTGTCCTCACCTCCATCAGTACCACGTCATCCACAACGTCATCACTGTCTCCATGACATCATCACCACCAACATGGCGTCTTACTGCTACCAGTCTGTGACTGTTCCAGTTCAGGTCTTTATCCCTAAGGAAGTGTAAGACTCACCAAAACACAGAGCGTGGTGCCAGTCCAACATCAGATCCCTCCAGGTCCAGCCTCCTCTCCTGGATCTCACCCTTCTATCAAATATAGACACAGTCCTGACAACAGTGTCTGTTCTCACCGTCTAAAGCCATTTCTCCTCAAATCTGCTTGTTATCTCACTAAAGTGTCTGAGTGACACAGAGGCTCTGACTTTTCTCCTCAGCAGCCTGGCTGTTGTAATACTCTGTGGTTTACCCAGCAAAGTTAGAAATCACTTACAGGAGCTAAACAGGACCACGTGGAGGGAACGCTACACCTGTTGTGGGGTCCTCACCGCTCAGACATGTTCCCATGAACAAGGACAGAGTTTTGTCATTGTTCCAAAGTGCAGCATGGAAACGTTTGGATTTTATGATGCTGTTACTTTTTGTAATTATTCTACTTATTCATGTGTAAGAGGAAGAACGTGTTACAGAGCAGGACTGATCAGTCAACCAGGTCCATGCATCAGCTGATACCAACTCAGTATGTGTCAGGTGAGAAATGGCAACTAACTAAAGCAGAGAAATGTAGAGAAGATGTTTCTCTCTCCGGTTTCTGTGAAACATCTGCCCAGTGTGTTTTTGGGTCGGGATCTTATCAGAAATGTTAACTCGTGATATGGGATGTGTGAACAAAGCTTCAGTATCCTCTAAATATTTGGCATTGGCCCCCAAACTCGTGCGTCAGTCAGGCAGCAGTGACAAAGTCTGACTTGAATCAGTAATCCTGGATTAAGATAAATCTAGTGACTCAGGTGAGAAGTGTTCTGGCTCCATGGAGTTTTGATTTCATAGCCCACAGATTCACTGTGTGATTCTGTTGCGGTGCTCTCGTTAACCTCGTCTTCAGTAGCAAACACTTTGCAGCATGAACAATCTGATAAACCCAGTGTACAGTGATTACAAGAACAAAAAATGTGAATCATACCCAAACAAAGTGAAGAAGAACAACACACACACACACACACACACACACACACACTTTGATTTTCAGCCCTGCTGCTTGGAAAGCGAGGAACAAAACAGAACGGCATCAGATTGTAAGTCTCAGATGTTTCCTGTTAACCTCAATCTTTAAAATCCAACTACCATCAACACTCAGTATGTGGTCAATAAACATGCTCATCATCTAATCAATCGATCAGCAGCATTAGGACGGTCACTGACATTAAGTTCATCTATTGCTCATCCATCACCACAAAAAGGCTACGCAGCAACACAACAACGGCTACGGCCCACACAACAGTTGTCTATACCTGCCAGCCAAAAATGTTCTTTCAAACACACACACAGCATCTGACCTGTTGTGTAAACAGGCAAACAGACAAAGGAGCATGAACCAGTGAGTCAGACAAAGAGCCGAACGCCTCCTTCTCCCTCCGCTCTCTCCCTGCTCGTCTGCAAACCAACCAACCATCTGCGTTTCCTCTGCGGCAGCTTCGCTCCTGAGCTCGAGCTTCCCTCTGTGATTAGAGGCTGAGAAGGCGACGCTGTGTTTGTATCACAGCAGCAACCTGAAGCTGATGTGGCTGAAGTTTCATGGCACAGTGTGGTGCTGTTGAACGACTGACATGGCTCGTGTTGAGCAGAGCTGCTCTAAATGATCCTGTTCCTGCTGCTCCACGCTAACACGGCTACATGTTCTACATGAGGAAGGACAGAGTAGCTTCAAAGTAAAAAGGAATCTGAGACGTAAATGCTAATAATCTAATTTGAAGGAAACTAAGGCTTCATCCCAAGTATCCTGTCCAGGTGTTCCTCACCTGCATCTTAGTCCCTCCCACTGAAAACATAATGAAAAGGTGGAAGCGAAGAGGAATTGAAAAAAAAAGCTTTTAGAGATACGAGATGTTCTTCCCTCGGATCCTTCACCAGAAGCGTCCCGTGGTCAACTGGTGTTTGATAAAAGGGGAGTGCTGGTCTATAGTGGACTTGCACAAAGGATGGTGTCCTCTCTCCTGCGATCCTCGCTCCTCAGAGCAGATGTGAGAGTCCCAGGATGTCCTCAAGTCTCCTTCAACCCTGAAGTCATTGTGGTTAAGGAAGGAGTGAGGAATGATCACATAAGAGACTTGGGATGTACCTTCTAAGTACGCTGTAAAAATAACGGATTGATGACTTTGACCAGCACCTAAACTGATTGCATTAGGCAGTGACGGGGGTGATTATAGGCATTACAGTATTTTCTTACACAATATTTACAGGTTTGCTCATCCCTTTCACCTCAGCTGTCTCCCTCTGCACATCCACCGCAGCTTAAACCCGTGGAATATATCCTAACAACTCATATGTAATGGTACAAAACACCAGCCCACTTTGTAACAAACCAAATTAAAGGAGCCCATTTGGGCAGAAACCCCATATTCTGACCACTCTCATCTGTAATGGTACAAAACAGCAGCCCACTTTGTAACAAACCAATCTTTTCTACCTAATCAAAGAAAAAGGAGCCCAGTTGGGCAGAAACCCCATATTCTGACCACACTAACTGGGAGCTCCAGCACTCACTGTTTCTTTGGTCTGAACACATCTAAAGGCAAAACTGAGTGTTTCATCCAACTGTACACATGGAAAGAAGGAAAACAGGCCGGCGCTGCAGCAAACACCTGGCTAATCGCTGCACAAAGGGGAAGAACATCAGGTTGTTGGTTTCAGACAAACTCGTGCTGTTTGGCTGCATGTGCTGCACAGTGAGACTGTCGGTTTTCAGTATTCAGAGAGCTGAAGTCATTACATCACATCTGGCTTAGCTTCAGTAACGTAGTGCAATCTCTCATTTAGGATTTGAACCTTGGCATAAAACAAACAAAAATAAAAAACAGCATGTTCCTCAATTTTTCACTCTACATCTAAGACAGACCACCAGCCACTACAGCACTGAAGGTGAAACCTCTGTGATTACAGGCAGATTCCTTTGGACACTCCCATCAGCCTCGGCTGAACAGATGTTTATTCCCAGACAGGGTAGGAAACAAGTGGGCGCTTTGCACCTTGTTCCATCCCAGCACCAAAGCCTACTGTAAACTTTAAGGTGACACCCACCACCCAGTGAAGCAGGGGAACAAATAACGGCTGAGACATGATCAAAACATTTCATTCAGACTGACAGAAACATCAGTAGGACCTCAGCAGCCGGTTCTCTGTCTCTGCTGCAGAGGTGTCATCATAAGGAGATCTCAGTGTGCACACACTCCTTTCAGTTCAGCCACATGTACAGTGCGACAACCACCAAACACAAGCAGCTTCACTGTGATCTTGACAACACCACCGTGTCCCTGTGGCACAGCCGGTGTGAGCTCTGCTCGAGCACAACAACAGGGCAGGCAGACAACCCTAGAGCCAAAGCTCCACCAGCTCGAGCCCACAGATCACAGGGGAGTGACTTCATTATTAGTGTCAGTGATGATCTACACCGGAGCCCTCATCCTCAGGTCTTTGTTGTGGCACTGAGCCTCCGATTCAGAAAAACAAGACCCCAGGTAAGACGTCATCTCAAACAGACCATGTCGTGGTTCATGCTGCTACACCAGGTGCACAGAGACGTGAACATCCGAGGCTGAGCGCGTTGTGACTGGCTGACTGCAGGGGAAGCTCGACTCACTGAACATGTTCCAGAGGAAAAATCATTAGATCTGCTCTTAAGAAATGAACATGGAATTATTTCTGATGATCATTCAGAGATGCAAAATATTTAATGAGAAGAAAATTTATTCTACCAAGAAAACACTTATTCAGTTTGGGCTGCAGTAAAGTAGTGTGACTGATCAGTTCGTCAACAGAGAATTAATTGGAAACCATTTTAATCATCAGTTTAAGAGAAAACAAACATGACTTGGTTTTACATTTTCAGGTTTTGTTGATGTCTTTGTTTTATGTGACTGAAAAACTAAAACTCGTTGGTTGGACAAATAATTATATGAGCACGTACAACAGGGGGACGTGTTTTCACTGCTTCCTGCATCTTAGACTTGAGAATATCATCCACAGAATAATCAGTAGCCTCCCTAGGCTGGAACGATCCCATGGCATCCTCAGACATAAACAGATTCTTTACGTTTCTGTCATATGAACAACCTGCCAGCTGAAAATGGACCGAAGGCTTCCAGGCAGCACATTATTCACACCTTGAATTATGGCAACAACGTGTGCGAGAGGCCACATCAGCACAAGGCTCGTCTTTGTCCGGCTCCGTGACAGACCCCGGCTGTCGGCTCCGCGCAGCCACAGGCGCGTCCTTTGTCTGAATGAAAGTGTCACTAGCAGCAGTAGCATCACTAAATAACGTCGTCTCCCAGAGCTGAAGACTTCATAATACCACCCACATTATATAGAAGGTAAGTGCATCACGCACGTCTGCTTTGCAAACACCGCCGTTATAGAGAGAGGATGTCAGACCTGCTGAAACCAACGCACACCACCGTGAGCATCATCTCATAGCCACGCTGCGCTCATAAACTTCCCTCCTGCCCTGTTTTCATTTAGACTGTCTGCTGCCCCCCCCCCACTCCTTTTCTCCTCCAACTCTCTTCCATTTCCATAAATTATGGAAGGAGGCTATATTTGGACTCGGTGAAGAGGAGACGCTTTGTTCATGAAGCAGAGCACTCACCTGAATGCTTTGCATGCTGATGCATTTCTACTGACCACATGAGTTGAGAGCTCAGCCACCATGTGCACACTGACCCTCCCTGCTCACCGTGTTTCCAATTGCGCACAAGAGACGGGGCATTAATAAACCGGACACTCCGAGTCCCACCTCCGGAACAAATGATTTGCGATTCAAGAGCCTGCACAGCGGCCGGGAGAAGCCGAAACCAAACGGAAACCATTACACGTAATGAGCAATCAGGCCTTCTTTGTTTTTAATCAGTAAATTCACTGGAGGACAGCTGGAGACGTTCGGTGCCAACTCCGCTGCAGCGTCTGAAAGCAGAGAGCGAGGAGCCTTTAAACGGACACACGTCGCTGCCCTCATTTATTCATTTCACTGAATCTTTTATTTCTCTGTCCCTGCTCACGGCAGGTATCACTTTCATGGCTGGGGAAGGCAGACGGGATGAGAGAGGGGAACAGCAGGTAAAAGAGAAGAGAGTGAACGCGCATAAAAACACCCCGAGGAGCGCACGACTCCGTTCAACCCGCGTGTTCAGATGGAGTGAAGGACGGAGGACACCGATGTTCTGTTTCCTATATAGGAGATAAAACCACAGATCGCCCTGACATTCTACTAAAGAACCGTGTGTGGATGTGGATGCTGGGCTGCGCCTACGTGTTGTGCCCGCCAAGAGCGGGACGTCACCGCCTACCTCCACAATGAACGTCTTCTCCTCCCCGCACACGGAAACGACCCAGAACAGAATGGGAAAGTAGCAGGTTTTCCAGCTGAATCCCAGCAGCCCCGTTTTCCTCCGCCGTCTTACGCCTCCTCCTCCTGTCGCCATGGCTGTGTCCCCAAAGTCCCCCCTCCGCTGTCCGCCGGTAATTGCCAGGCTCCTGCTTATTTACCGGAGGAAACGGCTCGTGTGCTTCTGCTTCATCCCGTGTGTTTTGACTGACTGGCGCTGCCTCTCTCTCTCTGCCTGTGTTGTCTCTCACTCTCTCCCCCTTCGCCAGCGCAGACGCGCTATTGGTTTCCTACACTTGACGAGTGGCCATTGCGCAGGCTCGTTTGGGCGCCGAGGAGCAGCTGGGGAAGCTACAGTGGAGCGAGATGCAGGTTGGTCGATCCGCTCGGGTATCACCGAAGAGGAGGAGACGTGGGGGGTGGGGGAGCGCCACGGAAACAAGGAGACAGACCCTGCTCTGAGAGACATGTTTGCAAGACTGTCTAAAACATGTTTTCAGCTGGTGAAGACGTAGACTGATGGACAAAATGGTAGTTTTATCAGTTTAAATCTACAACAGTAAAGAGAAGGGCTCTGTCTTTACTGAAGCTGCTGTAAATGACACCAGCTAAACCTAACGCAGCCTAATTCAACAGTCGGGCAATAAATCCAGCTTTAATGGTGATAACCACATCTTTATTTTCATCTCATCTCTGTCTGCCACCAAGTACAGACACTTCGAATCTCATGAATCCTCTTAAACAGGGGTTTTCGACCGACTGTGGCCCAGGGACCACCACGCTACGATCACCGTGGTGCCGTGGGTAGACCAGATGGGCACAGCTTTAAATCTTCAAAGTCACCTTTTTGTGTGAATTTGATTGTTCACTATAACTATAATTAAAACATGAAAATGTGTTTATTAAAATAAACTGATTCCATTATTGACTAGTCAGAGACCACCTGCAACACCTCCACGGCCCACCAGGGGGCCGCAGACCACAGCTCGAAAACCTCTGCTCTTAAATGGAACACACTCACACACACACACACACACACTCAGCGGATCACAATTAGCAACAGTATCAAACCCACTGCAGAATGTTGTATTACATCATATCTGCAACTCACTTGTTTCACGATGGCCACGCGCTGGTGTTTGTTCTGTCCAGGACGACTTCTCCAGGGATCAAACCTGTGATTGTGGGACCTTCATTCTGACTGGCGTCTCTGAAGCCGCCCTGCTATTCACAGCTTGTTTGTCTTTACTAGATGAACGGTTAGAGCAGCTTTTGTTTACAAGCCCAGACTCTGAGCTACGTCTCCGCTGTGCATCACTGTGAAGATACTGACTCACACCAGCAGCAACAGGCTTCAGTGACTTGTAACTCACCCCGTTTGCTTCCTGTGTATTAACTGTGCACGTGTGTGGACCAGAGGGAGGGTTACCCAGAGAGTGGGAGGAAGGGGGACACAGAGGACTCCATCACAAATCACAGTGCACCAAATTAGACTTTACTAAAAATGCACTGTCGCCACCGAGGCAGGAAATCAGTGTAATGAGAGTCCTGCTGATAAGCACCCTCACAGCCTCGACCTCAGATCTACAGTTTTAGAAGTGTAGAATTAGAAGTGGCCCCGAGGAGCCAGCTGTCGGTGTTTACACCATCCCTCAGCCGTTTTCTTTCACCTGGCTCCACAGGCCCGTGAATTATGAATGAGTAGGTTCTGGTTCATAATGCATTTGTCTTCAGGTGCCTTCAGCGGTTCATATGTGGGAAAACATCTTTATACACATTTTACCTTGACTATGAAGTGTCCATGTCTGTATGACACAGTGGAAAAACAGACAAGGTGCAAAACCAAGGAAATGAGGGAAATGAATGCAGCAGCCAGGAGGAGTCGGGGAAGGAGAAGGAGAAGTGAAGATGAGGAAGGAGGAAAAACTAAGGAGAGACATGGGCTGGGGGTCGACAGAACAAATCAAGACAGTGTAACTAATACTGAGGCTGTGTTCAGCCCGCAGAGAAAGCTTTGCCAGAAACAGTCACCCAGCAAGAAAACTCCAAACAGCAGAGCGCTGCAGCGGCCGATCACACTTTATAACAGGAGTGCCATCTTTCTGCCGTTTGCCTTGTGATGGTTGTCAGGGAGCTGATGGGTATTGTTAGACTCTGCACCAAAGTACTAGACAAACTAAACTTCAGATCTGATGATGACACTAGAAGTCAGAGCATCACCAAAGGCTGCAGGACTCAGCCTCTGGGGACCATGAACCAGATTTCACAGAAAACCAGTAGCCGTTGTGACATTTCAGTCTGGTCCAGAGAGGTGGAGCAACACACAGACTGACACGTCCATCCACAGGTCACCCTGCCGGCTCAGCTGAAAACTCAAGCAGAGGGAGAAAGTGGGCTGTGACAGAGGCCACAGTCCTGAAAGTTACCAGGGTTGTATCCATTTAACAGGCTGCCATCTAACACGTCCTAATCCTAAAGAAAGATACAGACACTGACTGAGACGCTTTGGTCCTCAACACCTCCTCATCCCCCCCCCAGGCTTTCTGAAACTCAGTGCTGATCAGTGTTGACAGTGGCCAGAAGGTCACATGACCTGGACTCAGACTCAATTTACAAGTTGGATTTTAGAACCACAACGGTCCACAGCGAGGCCTCTAAGTTTTGGAAGCATTAATAAATGTCGTCCTGACGGGGACGTCAGATCAGAAAAACACTTAGTAAGACTATTTAATCATTTAATTTGAAGGATGCGTTGGTTTTCAGATGGTGAAAATGGGATTTACAGTTGAAAATCGTAGACAGGTTTTAAACGCGTTACCTTGTGCTCATGTTGTTACTAAGATCACACTGCACACCAGTTGACAGGCCCCAGTGCTGCAGTATGACACTGCACATGAAGATGTGGAATGACAAAAGACATTTACAACCTATTGATTGTGTTGTCATCCTGATTTGAACCATACTGTAACTTTACTATTGTGCCCTTCACACAACATGCACAGAGGAGTGTGAGGGGCCTCAGTGTGCAGGCGCGTGTTCGTGACTGAGAGCATATCAACACAAAGTGTTGGTTTTTGTGCCTAGAACTGCACAAACCACAAAGTATTGGGCAGAAGATGTGGATTGTCCCAGAGGCTCTGCCCAGAGCGCAGCGTCACGCCCCTGGCTCCGGGAGCCCCGGGAGCCCCAGTGCCCCCAGTGCCCCCAGTGCCAAGGCCAGACACAGCTACTGTGGTTATAGTGAACGTCGCCAACGTCTGTCGGGCTCCGTCCCATGTGTGTTTAGTTTCAGACAGCTGATAGAGGAGCAGACTAATGGCGTTGGATGAAAAATGTACAGTGCGCATATGCAAACGTGCACTGGTTTGCCCTCAGGCCAGACTTCGAAGCACAGTCCCTACCCACAGTCCTCCTTGTTCACTAGCAGAGAGCACGTGAATAACCACCTGAGAAGCAGGCAGGGAGCCAGCAGCCCCACACCTTCACCTCGGCTCCGACTATTCTCCATCTGGCTGTTTCCTCGCTCAGCTCTCCCTCTTCTTCATCTCTCCTCACCTCGGCCAGGCGACCGTCCTCCTTCGCAACACCCGATTCTGTTTCCGTCATCATCTGTCTGTCAGTCAGCCACCGGGCTGCTCACACTTTCTCGTCTTTGTCTCTCACCTTTGATTTCACACCTGAATATTTAAACCCGTTCTCTCTTCTTCAGCGCTCCATCCCGTTTCTCTCTAATCCTCCTCCCTCCTTCCTGATTTCTCTTCTGTCATCTCCGGGTTTCCTCAGCCGGTCCACGCTTCCCCTTCAGTTAGAACAGCTTCTCATTTCTGGGTTGTGATCCACTTTTGCTCTGTTCTGGTCCGGTTTGGTCACCAGACATTTACCAAGCCAGAGGATGTAATGCCACCACGGAGGGAGCGTGAAGGAGGTTCAGATAAATCCACTAAACACCAGAGAGCAGACGTCTTAAGAGAAGGTTTGTGAATGTCCGTTCAAAACGTGTTCATATTTTTCCATCCAGAACAATCACACAGTCCAACTTTCCATGTGTCCAATAAGCAAACGAATCCAGATTCTCCACAGATGACGAAGCTAATGA
>NW_018128001.1:333249-337385 GCF_001952655.1 Monopterus albus
TTTTGAGCTGATGTTTGTATTTTTTTCGACACAGTGAAATTTTCACACACATACTGTGCAAAAGTCAGAAGCCATTATTAGATTTCCTGCTTTATCAAAGTTGTAATAATTTAATACAGTCTCTTTATTAAGATATAACCAGAAATATATGTTATTAAATATAAAAAAAAAACACAAACACATACACAAAACTGGCTTCTACTGCCCAATGTCAGGGTTCAGTGTGACGTCCCTTCCTATGAGGGAGATTGACGTGTTGAAACCATGACGGAGCCTCCACCATGTTCCCCTGAAGGCTCCTCCTCTTCTCACATGACTGGACCCCAAAATTTAAAACGGATTCATCTCTCCATAAGACACTTTTCCAGGTATCACCACTCCAGTCTGAGAGTGTTTGCATATCTCAGCCTTTTCACCCTGTCCCCTTCTGAAAAAGTGGTTTCTTGGCTGCTGTACTTCCACGGAGGCTGGCCTTGATTCAGTGTCTTTGAACTGTGGAAGCATCGGCTTGGCGTCCAGATGAAGCTTCCAGATGCTGAACCAGGCCCCTGCTGGGTTTCCTCTGACCTCTCAGTGACTCCGTGACTTCATGAAACTCTAAGGGCCTGGAGCTCCGAGAGGGGACGAGGGAAGCAGCTGTATTTAATACTGTATTTGTCTTGATGATGATTGCTTTGCAGTAACATCTCCTGTCAAGTGCTTTTACCATGAACTTACCTTGTGTGTGCAGACAGCAGGGGGAATGTGTAACCATATACTGTGGTGTAGTTAGTGTGTAGTCAACAGACCTGGTAGCAAGGTGGACAATTATGTGCTCTTCGTCTTCTGAGATGCATCAAGTTCACTTCAACCGACTCCAGCAGTGAGCAGACCAAATGAACCACATGTGGAACATCTCTGGATGTCTCCGGGTGTCTGAGGGCAGAGGACGCTCCTGAACACAACCCTGTGTCCGTGTGCATCCTGCACAGGTGCTGGATCAAACAGAAGCAAGTCAAACAAAAGCTCAGCACACAGGAGTAAGAGCACCCACGTTAAATTTAACAGAGCCACATTTCGATGTGTTGGACCTTCCTGTGCCAAATAAACATCACAAAGCACATCTCATCTGATAAGAATTAGAAGGAGAAAAGGAGTAAGAATTTCATTATACAGGGAAACACGTTTCCTAACTGAGCATATGACAAATAAACACTTGGAACTTGAACACACTCTTCACCCAGGTGTGTCTGATCTGTATGATGGCCAGGCCACTCTCAGGCTGGACCAATCAGAGCAGAGCTGATGACCTCACACAGAGACCAAACGTGCCTCTATGGGAGGATCTGCAATAAAAAACCAAACATTAAAGCAGCTGGGATGTGAAAACAAAGTGTAGTGTGAACAGCCAGCAGCTCCTCGGCCTCATGCAGCCTTATAGCTTTAGACCCAGTCACTTGTGTTTCCACAGTGATTTTAGACAATTTCAAATGTCACATGCACAATTCAGTTCCTGAAAATTTGCTGGAGGAGCGTAGTGGGGTCAATGTGTGTGTTTCAGGTTGTGTACAGTTGGGTCGGAGCTACAGCAGCTGATCTGCTGTGTCCTGTAGACGAGTCTGTGCACCACAAGGTGGCAGCACGACGCTGTTCACAGAAGGACCAACCTGCAAACAGACCACCAGACACCAAGTGGTCAAAGCTCTTTGTTTTTGTAGTGGTTAAAACAAGCAAATATAGTTAATAGTTAATGCTTATGGTTAGTGTGTAACATGTAATATGTGACAGGTAACTGAGTACAATGGAATGCAGTAGACTACAGGGTGAGCTGAACAATGCCCACATAATTTTATCAGGTTTTGACCTTTGTTCTGAAAGTGGGGTGTGTGTCAGAACGAGAGTTCCAGGGGGATGTTCAGTCTGTTTTCTGTTTGTGAGCCCATTTCAGAGGGTGTTTTCCCGTAAAAGAGAAGATAGGAAGCTAAGTTTGGGAATTGACATAAGAGCCAAAAAGAACTGTGAACATAAAGAGGTTAGTGAACTGGGTGAACTGGGTGTGTGACAGTGTTCAGGAAGCAAACAAGGATGGGGAGCTAGCAGAGGAGAAGAGAGACAGGACTTTGACTTTTCAACTGGCTGACAATGATTTGACAAGTCTCTTATTCAGTGCTTTTATTTATGTCTCTGCAGAGACGGTGAATCTATTCCCTGCCTTTCAGATTATTGAACTGCTTTGAATGATTAGAATAATAAATGAACATTGGAATTGGAAAGATTTGTCTGAATGAATTTAGTTCACATCACACATTGGCCACGTCACTTTCAGGCAGCAATAATCCTTTTTTAATTTAAACAGCATAGTAGCTACCTGAGTAGATATACTGTGTTACTTCGCAACTTGCAATTTATCTTTGTTACCTGTGTATTTTTTGAAATAGTATTTGTTCTTACTGTATGTATCTTAATGTACTGTTGTTCTCCTGTACATGAATATTGTGCATGTACCTCATGTAAAGGCCAAAAAACACAACTGTGAAATTCTAGTTGTGCAGTTTGATTTGATTTATTTATTCTTTTAAGCATGTAAAGACAGTCGATATGTCAACACACATAATTATACACATATCCAACAAATGCTAATCCAATATCAATTTGCTTATACCTAGTACATGCTTGAATGGAGTAGGAAGAAGTCAGACTTATCCAGTCCTACCCCCTGACATCATCTTACCATCATTGGTTTGCAAGCAGTATCTCTACATAAATAATTATCTTCTACACCACACAAGTAATATACTAAAGAATTATTACAAAGTGTTAACATTTGTACATAATTACATTCTTAAATAATTATCTTCTACACCACACAAGTAATATACTAAAGAATTATTACATAGTGTTAACATTTTTACACTACACCCACAATGTTCCACCTGTTCCAGTTCCATTTGTATATATTTATTGGACAGTTAATTTAGACTGTTTGTATGTTTAAATGGTTAAAGGTATAAAAAATGTTAATATTGACCAATCATTACTTGAATTTTGGAAAAACGGTCATTACTATAGTGTTCAGTAATGTTCTTAACTGTGTACTGTGGCTTTAAGAGTCACGCTACTACCCAGCTTAGTTTGTTTTGGAAAAGATTCTGAAGGTTTTTGGAAGCTCATGGTTTTCTTAACTTAACGTTTGTAACATGTTTCTTTTTGACAGTATTTACGTCTAATTATGTTATAACTTGTAGAATTTTGCTATGTTCGTTTTTTGTGAGAGATTCTTATGAGCAACACGACGGGTGGAGGTGGAAATGAGCAACGTCTGTGTCCGAACATCGTTAGACAACAAGCTCCAGATCACAAATCACATCACTGGTGGAGTTTGACATTTTTCAACACAGAAAATTAAAAAGTACACATAATTTACACACAGATCAAAAAAGTAAATCAGCTTCACTATCAGTCGTGACAAAGCTTCCATTCAGTCTTTTACAAAGACTCAGTTCTTCCTGATACAGTCCCCTCAGTCCACTGTGTCACTTCACAAAGCAGAATTAAAACCAACAAGTTCATTATTTTACACTAGTTTTCCTTAGCATTATCATTTTGCACATTACTTGTTATGGATCAGTGATATTTAAGGTGAAGAAGCTGGAGGAACTAAAGCCAACCGGACGAAGCGATGTCAGGTTCTTGGTGGCAGAGTGAACGAGTCATGTTGGTTGATGAGAGAGTTGAGGTTGTTCTTGATGTTTGAGAAATGACTGGAACTAATCCCAGCTGACACTGGGTGAGAGGTGGGGTCCACTCTGGACAGTCTGTTGACTGCAGCTGCTAGACAGATTAACATGCCATGTTATCAGCCACCGGTCCCCAGAAATGATGCCCATCCCCATGAACCCAGTGTGCTCCCCAGTTTACCATCATCATACAGTATGTATAGAAAAACAAGACCACAGACACACACACACACACACACACACACACACACACACGTTTTCATTCTTTGTGAGGATTTTATATTGACTTACATTCACTTCCTAGTGACCTATCCTAACTTTAACCATAACCACTACGGTTAACCATGTCATCCTAAAATTCAATGATTTACATAGTGAAGAGACCAGGACACACACACACACACACACACCCACACACAC
>NW_018128001.1:337453-341031 GCF_001952655.1 Monopterus albus
ACCTTTCTGTTCCTGTAAATCAACACTCATTACAAAACCTAATCACTTTAATGCAGCGATTAACGCTTTTCACATTGTACATGATTCCTGACAGTGTTTTAGTATCTGAGAGAGTTTTTGAATTCATTAGACAAATTAAACATTCTGAAGATAATTTAAGTGCTTAGTTCCCATCAGAAAGCTAGTGATCCACTGACAGGGGGGGGCAGGCACAGTGAGCTGGGTCAGTTTGGAGTGGAGGATGTCCAGGATGATGGTGTTGAATACTGAGCTGAAGTCCACAAAGAGGGCCAGTGCATAGGTCCCTGGGGAGTCGAGGTGTTGCAGGATGTAATGCAGTGTCATGTTCACTGTAACGTTCGTAACATGTTTCTTTTTGACAGCATTTACGTCTAATTATGTTATAACTTGTAGAATTTTGCTATGTTCGTTTTTTGTGAGAGATTCTTATGAGCAACACGACGGGTGGAGGTGGAAATGAGCAACGTCTGTGTCCGAACATCGTTAGACAACAAGCTCCAGATCACAAATCACATCACTGGTGGAGTTTGACATTTTTCAACACAGAAAATTAAAAAGTACACATAATTTACACACAGATCAAAAGATGAAAGTAAATCAGCTTCACTATCAGTCGTGACAAAGCTTCCATTCAGTCTTTTACAAAGACTCAGTTCTTCCTGATACAGTCCCCTCAGTCCACTGTGTCACTTCACAAAGCAGAATTAAAACCAACAAGTTCATTATTTTACACTAGTTTTCCTTAGCATTATCATTTTGCACATTACTTGTAATGGATCAGTGATATTTAAGGTGAAGAAGCTGGAGGAACTAAAGCAAACCGGATGAAACGATGTCGGGTTCTTGGTGGCAGAGTGAACAAGTCATGTTGGTTGATGAGAGAGTTGAGGTTGTTCTTGATGTTTGAGAAATGACTCCTCAAGCTTGCGATTGGTTCATACTTTGAGAAAACGTGATTTACATAAGCCTTAATCATATTAGGTTGTTCGTCTGAAAAACCAACGATGCCATAGCAACAAAAGTCAGTCTGTCTCAATTTATATTCACAGCCCGTCTCAGTATTTTGCAGATGGCATTCCCTTTCTATGCCGTACATCGGAATACCCGCACGCCCCCCGGTTTTAGTAGTACTGGTTCTGTAAGTCTTGTATTTCTCCAGTAACTCATCCAGATCCTGCACATACACGTCGATGGCATTACTGATTGAAACATAGTCTGATTCCCTCTCACCAGCCTGAGTTTTGAGCCGTGCCTCATGGATCAACATCTGGACGTGGAAGGAGGCTCCGTTGACCCAGATTTTGAACCCACGAGAGCTCATCTGTCCGTCATACAGCAGGGAGTTTCTGAGGGTGGTGAGATGGCCGCTCAGCTGCAGCTCCAGAGTCCGTAGGTCCTTTAGCAGACGCTGCTCATTGTTGATGTAGATGCGATGGCGCTTCAGATACTCTGACATTGTGTCCCTGACAGCTGAGGCTTTCTCTTCACCAAACACACGTCGCAGCATGCTGTATGAATCAACACTGCTTTGTCTGGTGCTCTTGATACAGATGTCCAAGATCGTGGAAATCACCAATGCACCAAGTCCAACAGCATGTGGGACTGAAGTCAATTCGCCAAAAACAGATACCAGCTTCTCAAAGTAGCCTGGCACGTTGTCGATCAGTTCATCAAAGTAGGACTGAAGAGCAGCGGCGGAGTTCAGGCCAGAATATTTCAGCAGAGACTCATCGATGCCCACATCTGGGAAGAGGCCCGGCTGCTGTAATGAATCTTCATACGCCACAAGAGAGACACGGTCATAATCTTCCTGTGACCAGTCAGAGCCCATGATTTTATTTTTGATCTGTGAGGCTCCAACAAAGTGCAAATGTCCTGAGACCAACAGACAGAACAGCAGGCAGTTCATGAAGCATGAGGATCAAGTTCAGGTCCCTCATTTATGAGCAGGAGGACACCAATAACCAACCAGGTCTCTGGATAGTGAGGCGTCTGTTGACTCTTCTCTAAAGTCCCAGTGAGTCCAGAGATTTGGAGCTGAAATCAAATATTTACCTCAACGAGAGACAGAGATGCAAAAGCTTGTAAAAGAGCTGGTCAGCACAGGGTTTCAGGCAGGAGGGGGTCACACCGTCTGGGCCTGGTGCCTTTCTGATCCTTTGTTTCTTAAAAAGGCCAAACACATGCTTTTCACAGATCTTAAGGGATGGAGGGCTGCTGGGCCCAACGTGTTTTTTGTCCCTGGTGGGACAGCTGACATGCTGTTTGTATTTGGACAGCTCATAAGGTTTAGTCTGTTAAAATCCCCCGAGGTAATGAGCAGGGGGAGCATATTTGTTGACTGTTCTCTAAAGGTCGATCATGTCCAAGGTCCTGATGTTTAGATCAAATATTAATCTCAACAAACCAGCAGGTTCAACCAGATCTACTTTGTAACTATGGGCTATGACTTGGTATGCATAAACAGAGAGAATAAGATGGGAGGTGGTGTGGCCTTGTACATAGATAAAAACTTTTGTTATAAGAATGTAGACAAAATGTCTAGGGTAGCAGATAATTTACTGGAATGTGTGACTGTTGAATTACTTTTGAAAAAAAAAAGAAAAATGTTGTAATAAGTTGTATTTATAGAGCACCTGGAGCCAGCATAGAAAAATTTAATGACTGGATGGAAGAAAATTACTTGACATTAAGTCATAAATTAATGTTCATATGTGGTGACTTCAATATAGATTTGTTGAATCCTAACAAGCACACAGGAACTGAGGAGTTTATTAACACAATATATAGATGTAGTTTATACCCAAAAATTACAAAACCAAGTAGATTAACAACCCAGCATGCAACACTAATAGATAATATATTTACCAATGTTATTGACAGCAAAATGTCTAGTGGATTACTTATAAATGATATCAGTGATCATCTACCTGTATTTTTGGTTTATGACTGCCATGTTAGAAATGAAAGGCCAAAAACAAATCTTTTCTATAGGAGGGTGACAAATGAACATGCTGTAAGGAGGCTAAAAGAGGATTTTATGGGGCAAAACTGGGAATCAGTTTACAGAGAGGAAGACTTAGATAAAGCATATGAGCAATTTTTAAATATATTTAAGAAAGTATATGACAGGAACTGTCCTCATAAGCAGTATAAAAACAAGAGGAATTACAGTGGGAAACCGTGGATGAGTAAGGGATTACAGAATGCATGTAAAAAGAAGAATGCGTTATATAAGGAATTCATAAAGGACAGATCAAAGAAGGCGGAAGAAAAATATAAGTCATATAAGAACAAATTAACTGAGATTTTGAGGAGATGTAAGAAACAATATTACTCTAAAGTATTAGTAAGATAATAAAAGAAACATGAAAGGTACTTGGAATATATTAAATAAATTGATTAGAAACAGTTCTAGAAAGAGTAACTACCCTCAATATTTTATGGATAATGATACACCGGTCAATAGATTGGAGGATGTAGTAGATAAGTTTAATAGGTTCTTTGTGAATGTTGGTCCTGGTTTAGCAAAAAGTATCTGTACAGATGATACATCC